>NC_091079.1:48902272-49205303 GCF_032405125.1 Capricornis sumatraensis
TAATACAGACAATATATCAAAATATTTTAGTATTATCTCTAGATTGTACGATTATGGGAGATGTTTGTTTTCTTTTCTAAATTTCTATAAAGTTCAAATCTTTTAGATTATATTACTTAGACAATCAGTAAATGGAATCCATAAAACATTATTTAAAGAAAAAAGTAATTGTGTCCAGTGTAGCATTTTCAAATGCAAAACAAGACAGAAATATATAATTAGAAAAGACTAACTTTCTTACATCAAAGCTGCATCTTATTTGTTTTCCTTACAAAGAAAGACTCAAGGATTTATTTTTTACTAACATACATCATAACTCAACAAATATGAATAAGAAAAGTCTTTTGTGTGACAAAGTCAATTCTACAAAATTGTGTGATGATGACTTTGGTGGAAACTAACGGATCTGCCAACATAACCTCCTCTCCATGTGTCATTCAGCAATCTATTTGTTCTTTCAGAGGACTGTTTTTACCCTAAGGGCCAATTGCATTTTAAAAAAAAGAAGAAGAAACCATGCTGATGAATTTTATAATTTTCCTGCTTCTTCTGCTGCCTGAAAATTCAAGCCAAGCAATGACAACATTCTACCTTTTAGGGGTAGACAGAGATTACCCCCACAAAAACAAAAATCTTAGACTCTGCCTGGTCATGAAGAAACCTCCTGCTTGTCCAAAGAAAGGCATGAAATCAGGAGTTGACAGAGATTCTCATTCAGGAAAGAATTGTCACCATTTTTGCTGTGCTCCGGCCAGAACAACATATGGCAGCCCAGCTGACAAATATAATCTTTTCCTCTTTTTTTTCCCATTTCACATGCACATTTCATTTGTGGAATATTAAAACTTCACACAAAGTGCCTGTTAACCCCTTGGCACCCCAGCATCCCTTGTCTGGGATGTGCTATTTCCCAGAATCCTCTCGTCCAGCTGTGAGAGGGGTGAGGCCAACAGGGAGTGTTGGTGGTCAGAGGCCTTCTGACCCTTCCCTGTGTCCATCAGAAAAGGATGACTCTCAGGATTTCCAAGCAGAATTGTCTTTATGTTAGAAAATTCATAGCTTCCTGGCTCCACTATAAACCATTTTGTTGCCCTGCACCTCAGAGCCTTTCAGTTTCCCGAAAAGAGAGGTCTTTTCAGACCCAGCTGTCCTAACATCCTGCTAAGGCAGGCCTGTTGTCCACTCCTCAAGCACACTGCTGGCCCCGGTCCTGAAGGAAGAAAGCCTGCACACGTGCTTTCAACGGAAAAAGCAACTTGTTCATGCCCCTCCTGCCTCCCCAGACATAAGCACTGGGTTCAGGTTTAATTTTTTTTTTTTTTTTTCCTTTTTGGCCACATGGCAGGTGAGATCTTAGTTTCCCAAACAGGGATCAAACCCATGCCCCTCATTGGAAGCACAGAGTCTTAACCACTGGACCACCGGGGGAGTCCCAGGATTAGATATCTTTGTTGACAGAGGCAATGCTCACACGTAGCCCTCTTAGGCTGCTGGAACCCTCCCAGGCCCCCACCAGCCCAAACGCACTTCTGACTAGCTGTTTCTATATAAGTGTCAATGTAAGATTTCTCTTTCCATCTACTCCTTACTCCTTTATATTTTGGAAATATACTTCTTTTATATTGTTTTTCACTTACAAAAATTGCCTAACATAAAATTAGGCAGTCAATATATACTTGTTGAATACATTTCAAACACACACAAAGTGCAGAAAATAACACAATCTATACCTATGGCTTCACCACTGAGATTAAGCAGATGATATATCATTTTGCCATATTTGTATCCAATGTTTCTCTCTTTTTTAAAAAATAAGATATCCCATGTTTCAGGAACACTTGACCCCACACCATATTCCTCCTCTGGCAGGTTAGCCACAACTCTGAAGGCAGTGTACAATTTTGCCTTCCAAGTGTTCTAACACACACACATATATCCACAAAACATGTAGACACTAGCAGTTTGTCTCTTTAAAAATTTCCATGTTGTACATAATATTTGGGCTTTCCTAGTGGCTCAGACAGTAAAGAATTTGCCTGTAATGCAGGAAACCCAGTTCAATCCCAGTATTCTTGTCTGGGAAATCCCATGTACAGAGGAGTCTGGCAGGTTACAGTCCATGGGGTCCCAAAGAGTTGGACATGACTGAGCACACACATGCAATTAAATGTTGTTTCTTTGTGCAATTTATTCATGTTGATATCCTCAGATCTAGGGCATAATTTCAATGCTCTATACTTTCCTATCATTTCAATAAATAAAGCTTTATACATTCTCTTAATAACAGATTTTCCCATATTTATCACAAAAACATGCGGTAATCTGTTTTTGTAATCTGCTTTGAGCACCCTCAATCATGCATATGTGTTACATATATTCTCCAGGGTGGGGACCAGTCCTAAACTATGAGCACCTTCAGTTTTACTAGACTGAAAAACTGTTTTCCAAAATGATTGCATCAGTTCTTGTTTTCATCATCAATTATAAAAGTTCATGTTTCCCACATTCTTGCCAACATTTGGTACAATCAAACTTACTAATTGCCAAACTAGTATGTAGGCGGTAGCTTACTGGTGAATTACTTTTCATTTCCCTAATTACTATAGGGGTAGGGTAGCTCTTCTTATGCTTATTAGACATTTATCTGCTTTGTAAATTGCCTTTGCCCATTTTTCTTTTACGTTGCTTGCTTTTTTCTTATTGATTTGCAGAAGTTCCACATAAATGTAAATATCATCACCATCTTCTCTAAGTCAGTCAATAGCTTATTTTTTTGTCTTTTGTATCATTTTTGCTATATGTAAAATTTTATCATCAGCATCATTATTACTGTTATTATTGAGTATAGTCAAATTTACCCATGTCTTATGGCTTTTACTTCTTATGTCTTAGGAAAACAATTTTTCTCATACAGCAATGCTAAAAAAAAATACACACTTAAATTTTCTTATACAGTCAGTTCAGCTACAGTGTTTGTTTTGAAAGTGTAAATTTGTTCCAAAACAATTGATACAAGAAAAAATATGAGCATAATACAAATATCCAATTTGCTTATATACAATTTCATCAGCCAGAAACACCAGGTGAAGGCAGAGAATGGCACAAAGCCTAACTGAACTATGTAGGAATACACACAGCACATGCGTGTTTGTGCCTCAAAACATCCACCAGTACAGGTCACATGTATGTTACATGCCAAGCCCATCCATATCTGGTGTTACAACTTTCCATGAGATCTCAGATAACCTCTTTCCACTGCTTCACACTAACTCACCAGATGATATTCTTCTCATCTCTGCTCCATAAGCAACCTTTCCAATTTTTTCAAGGTAAGGTGCCATATTCACTGTAGTATGTATTTTGCAACTACTTCAGTTCAGTTCAGTTCAGTCGCTCAGTCGTGTCCGATTCTTCGCAACCCCATGAATCGCAGCAGGCCAGGCCTCCCTGTCCATCACCAACTCCCGGAGTTCACTCAGACTCGCGTCCATCGAGTCAGTGATGCCATCCAGCCATCTCATCCTCGGTCGTCCCTTAGCATCTGAAAAAACCATGCTTCCAGCTTTTTCCCCCTTTATTTTTTTGTGTGTCAATGATAAAGGTTTTGAGTGTTGCTCCACCCCCAATCCAACCTCTCCGCTAAACCTTGTGCTTTTGTGAGATTTTGTATGCGGAGGGTGGTTTTAGGGACACATATATTGCTGATTTGGACTTCCCAGGTGGCTCAGTGGTAAAAAAATCTTCCTGTTAATGCAGGAGATGCAAGAGATGCAGGTTTGATCCTGGGTCAGAAACACCCCCTGGAATAAAGAAATGGCAACTCACTTCAGTCTTCTTGCCTGGAAAATTTCATGGACAGAGGAGCCTGATGGGCTATAGTGCATGGGGTTGCAAAGAGTTGGACACAACTGAGCACACACACACACAACACACAATGTTGCTGACTTATGAGGTTTGTAGTGTGGCACTTTACATTTAAGTTTTTTATCCATCTGTAATGGATAATATCCTTTTATGAATATTATGCACTCGAGATCATTTTTAGCTAGGACCTCTAAGGCTGAGATCAATGGTATCAGTGAATTCAAGTGCTTCTCAAATTTCATGATTTAAAACATTTGATGTAGTTTTTTGGACAATATATTTTCTCAGGACAAGAAAAAGCTCTTCTATTTATAGCTTAATAAACAAGATTATCAGGAATTATTATTGACTTTTATCAGATATTTTTTCTGTGTCTATTGAAATGATCATACAGTTTTCTCCTTTAATCTTTTAATTTACTGATTTAAAATAAGGGATTTGTTTAATGTTAAACTATCCTTGCTTTCTTGAGATAAATCCAGATTAACTATAAAAGAGATAAATGTGATAAGCATATACCCATATGAGAGTTATGTATTACACATGTATATTTTTCCATAGTTTTGTTTCAGTATAGTTTATGGAAAAAATAAAATTCACTTATTTTAACCGTACAGTTTGAAGAGTCTGGGGAGATGTATATAGCCATGTGACTAACATGGCCATCAAAACATTCTATAATTCCCCAAATCTTTGTCTTCCTGCAATTTAACTGTGAGTTGTTTGAATTACACTTTTCTCGAACTTTATCTACCATGAAGTTTATTGAGGTTCTGGGAACTATAATGTTTTTTGACAAAACTGGGGAAATATTCACCCTTTATTTCATCAAATAATTCTGTAAATAATTCTTTTTTCTCCTTCTGGGTTTCCAACAGCATATATGTTGGAATTATTAATATTGCCTCTTAGTTCTTGAGGCTGTTCATTTTTCTTTATATCTTTTTCTCTTTGATTTTTGGTTTGGGTAATTTCTATTAAACCATCTTCAAGTTTATTGATCCTTTTCTATAGCAATTCAAATACATTTTTCAGCACATTTGGTGAATTTTTCATTTCAGTTAACATAGTTTTCAGCTCTAAAATTTCCAGTTGGTTCTTTTCACAATTTTCATTTTGCCATTGTGATTTCCCATTGATTCTCTTATTTTATTAGGTTTTGCTTTAATTCTTTGAACATATTTTAATCTATTTCTTTAAATATAAGATTTGCTTCGAAGCTTTCATCTGCTAAATCCAATATCTGGATCCACTGAGACTAAGTGTATTAACTATACTTTTTCCCCTTGAGTAAGGTTCACAAGTTCCTACTTCTTTGAATGTCTAAGAGATTTGGTCAAACTCAAAATTGTACATAATATATTGTGGGAAGACTATGGATTTTTTTTTGTTCTACTGACAACTGACAATTAATTCCTGGACTCTAAAAGAAGAAGCTGTTCCACCTGTAGTGTACAGCCACTGATGTCTCTGCTTAGGTTTTTCCCTTTCAGCTTCTGATTTTTAGCCTGGCTCCCTAGGAATCTCCTTTCTTCCTGAGGAATTTAGTGATTGGTCAAGGATTTGAGATAAAATATATGCAGGAGATGCAGGTTCAATCTCTGGGTCAGGAAGATTCCCTGGAGAAGAAAATGAGAACTCACTCCAGTATTCATGCCCGGGGAATCCCATGGACAGAGGAGTCTGGGAGGCTACAGTCCATGGGGTTGCAAAGAATCGGACACAGCACATATGCAGCATCAGCCTTGTGCTGGGTAAGGAACTCATCTGTCAAACTCTAAGCAAAGTCCCATCCTGACTGTGAGCATCTTGTCGTTCAAGGATCAGTTAATTTCAGTTGCTCAATTGTGTCCGACTCTTTGCAACCCTATGGACTGCAGCATGCCAGGCTTCCCTGTCCATCACCAATTCCCAGAGTTTGCTCAAACTCATATCCATTGAGTTGGTGATGACATCCATCTCATTCTCTGTTGGCCCTTCTCCTCCTGCCTTCAATCTTTCACAGCATCGGGGTATTTTTCCATGAGTCAGTTCTTTGCATCAGGTGGCAAAAGTATTGGAGTTTCAGTTTCAGCATCAGTCCTTCCAGTGAATATTCAGGACTGATTTCCTTTAGGATTGACTGGTTTGATCTTGCAGTCCAAGGGACTCTCAAGAGTCTTCTCCAACACCACAGTTCAAAAAGCATCAATTCTTCAGTGCTCAGCTTTCTTTATAGTCCATCTCTCACATCCATACATGACTACTGGAAAAAATATAGCTTTGACTAGACGGATTTTTGTCAACAAAGTAAAGTCTCTGCTTTTTAATATGCTGTCTAGGTTGGTCATAGCTTTTCTTCCAAGGATGCTTTTCGTTCAAGCAAACTTTCTGTTCAAGGATGGACCTCTATTATCTATGTGTGCTTTACCTCTGGGCACTTGAGGAGTCTCTCATTTATATGCATATCTTAGAGTCAACTAGACATTTGGGAAGTTTTTTCTTAGGTTTTAGACCTTAGTCTTAATAAAGACACCTTTATCTTACCCTCAATCTTGATTTATATTATAGGTATGTGTCAAATTCTAAGCTGATACTTTTTTAACAGTATTTTGGGCTTCCCTGGTGGCTCAGCTGGTAAAGAATCCGCCTGTAAGACGGGAGACTTGGGTTTGATCCTGGGTTGGGAAGATCCCCTGGAGAAGGGAATGGCTACCCACTCCAGTATTTTAACCTGGGGAATTCCATGGACTGCATAGTCCATGAAGTCACAAAGAGTCAGACACAACTGAGCACCTTTCACTTTCATTAACAGTATTTTGAAAGTGATATATTCCATTGTCTTCTGCATTATACTGTTACTAATTAAAAATTTGCTGTCAGTGTAACTTTCCCTCATTTTTAGAAAAGCTGTCTTTTCTCTCTGGCTACTTTTACAATTTTCTCTTTGTCTTTAGTGTTCTGCAGAGTCACTCTGATCTATTTCTGTGGATGTATTTTTATTTGTCTTGCTTGGAAGATGTTGCTTCTTGAATAGGTAGCTTCATGTCCATATATTATTAGTTTTAGAAAATTCTCAGCCATTGTCTTTTTGAATATTGCCACTTCTCTTCTAGCTTCCTTTTCTGGAACTCCTTTTAAGTATATGTTGATCTTTCTAATTTTATCCTCAATATTTTTAAAACTTCTTTTCATATTTGTATCTATTTGTATCTTAATACTATATTCTGGGTAACTGAATTATTTCTTCACTTTTTAGTTCAGATATTTCTTTTAGCTTCCTAGCTTTTTCTTCAATTATATTTAGTTATTCTAATAACTTTTCAATATATTAACTACTTGCTTTGTTTCTCTGGTGGTTTCAGTCATGCCAGTCATCCCCTACAAGATGATAAGCTCCATGAGAACAAGTACAGTATCTCAATTACGTCTACATACAACACAGAGCTTCCCATTTGCAGATGCAAACCAACCAGAAAGCCAACAATTGTGTCTTTAACAGACTAATTTGCCTTTCAGAAATTCTGTTTGATTTTCTTATTTATTTCTCACATTGTTATATTCTTAAGGTTTTTATTCCTTCTTTTATAGCTTTAATTATAAGTATACAGTCTTCATCAGATTATTCTACTCTCTTAAGACTCTAACCTTCCTGTTTATATAATGAGTGTGTGCATATATGTTGGTGGACTTTTGATAATGAGGGATTATTTCCATATGTGTTATCTAAACAATAGAACAGGAAACACTAGAGAGCTCTTCAAGAAAATTAGAGATACCAAGGGAACTTTTCATGCAAAGATGAGCACAATGTAGGACAGAAACAGTATAGACATAACAGAAACAGATATTAAGAAGAGGTGGCAAGAATACACAGAGGAACTATACGAAAAAGGTCTTAATGACCCAGATAACCATGATGGTGTGATCAGTCACCTTAAAGCCAGACATCCTGGAGTGTGAAGTCAAATGGGCCTTAGGAAGCATCACTACAAACAAAGCTAGACGAGGCGATGGAATTCCAGTTGAGCTATTTCAGATCCTGAAAGATGATGCCGTGAAAGTGCTACACTCAATATGCCAGCAAATTTGGAAAACTCAGCAGTGCCCACAGGACTGGAAAAGATCAGTTTTCATTCTAATCCCAAAGAAAGGCAATGCCAAAGAATGCTCAAACTACCACACAATTGCACTCATCTCACACACTAGTAAAGTAATGCTCAAAATTCTCCAAGCCAGGCTTCAACAGTATATCAACCAAGAATTTCCAGATGGTCAAGCTGGATTCAGAAAAGGCAGAGGAACCAGAGATCAAATCGCCAACACCCACTGGATCATGGAAAAAGCAAAAAAGTTCCAGAAAAACATCTATTTCTGCTTTATTGACTATGCCAAAGCCTTTGACTGTGTGGATCACAACAAACTGTGGAAAACTCTGAAAGAGATGGGAATACCAGACCACCCTACCTGCCTCCTGAGAAATCTGTATGCAGGTCAAGAAGCAACAGTTAGAACCAGACATGGTACAATGGACTGTTTCCAAATAGGGAAAGGAGTACGTCAAGGCTGTATATTGTCACCCTGCTTATTTAACTTATATGCAGAGTGCATCATGTGAAATGCTGGGCTGGATGAAGCACAAGCTGGAATCAAGATTGTCAGAAGAAATATCAATAACCTCAGATATGCAGATGACACCACCCTTATGGCAGAAAGTGAAGAAGAACTAAAGAGCCACTTGATGAAAGTGAAAGAGGAGAGTGAAAAAAGCTGGCTTAAAACTCAACATTCAGAAAACTAAGATCATGGCATCCAATCCCATCACTTCATAGCAAACAGATGGGGAAACAATGCAAACAGTGAAAGACTTTATTTTCTTGGGCTCCAAAATCACTGCAGATGGTGACTGCAGCCATGAAATTAAAAGATGCTTGCTCCTTTGAAGAAAACCTATGACCAACCTAAACAGCATATTAAAAAGCAGAGACATTACTTTGCAGACAAAGGTCCATCTAGTCAAAGTTACGGGTTTTCCAGTAGCCATGTATAGATGTGAGAGTTGGACCATAAAGAAGGTTGAGCACCAAAGAACTGATGCCTTTGAATTGTGTTGGAGAAGACTCTTGAGAGTTCCTTGGATTGCAAGGAGATCAAACAAGTCAATCCTAAAGGAAATCAGTCCTGAATATCCAGTGGAAGGACTGATACTGAAGTTGAAGTTCCAATACTTTGGCCACCTGATGCAAAGAGCCAACTCATGGGAAAAGACCCTGATCCTGTGAAAGATTGAAGACAGGAGGAGAAGGGACCAACAGAAAATGAGATGGTTGGAAGGCATCACCAACTCGATGGACATGTGTTTGAGCAAGCTCCAGGAGTTGGTGATGGACAGGGAAGTCTGTGTGCTGCAGTCCATGGGGTCACAAAGAGTCAGACACGACTGAGTGACTGAACTGAACTATGTAATTTCAGGCTATGAGCCCATCCATACTAAGTCTTTATCCATGGAAATTCTGTGATATGGTTTAAGGAAATGTCCCTCCAGAGTTTAATGCTTGTTTCATCCTGAAACCAAATTTCAAGCCAAATTCTTAGCTTAAAAGTTTCTAATAGTATCTAACAGTATATTGTAGCTAACAGTATAACTGTAAATCCCAACTCTTCGTGAAGTTCAGTTTCAGGGTTTTAAATTCTTATGATGATGATGATTTCACTGATGGGGCAATCTGAGCTTTATGCAAATACCTTAGGTTCTGACTCCTCACCTCAAGTAATCTGAAAGTCTCATCTTTTGTTGCTACAGGACTATTAAAACCCAAATCCCTAGATGATGAAGCTGGACAACTTCTCCCAGAATAGCCCCAAATTAGCTCACATGTTCATTTCTTTACTTTATTTCTCATATGAATTTCCAGCACTTGGGGAATTTCCATTTACTGAAAGTTCAGTCATACGTATAAATTAGTATTGTTGTAGTCTATTCAGTGTACATGAATGTTTTCAGCAGCAAACTTTTATGATGACTTTGGTCCACTGTCTTACTAGGAGAATTCCCTCTCATTCTTCTACTCACTCCAGTTTGATTCTTGTCCATATCATGCTCTGAAATTACTCGTTAGGGTCATTAATAACATGCATGTTGCCAAATATGCTAGACTGTTTTCTGTCCCCTTACTCACTTTTCAACATTACTTAATAAACTTAACCACACCCTCCTTTGAACAGTTCTCTAGTCTTGGCTCCTATAACAATGAACCTTCCATCTTTCTGATTTTCATTAGTTATTTTTTGCCTCTATGTGTCATCTTCTTTTCTGCTGCATGTTTCAGCCCTAGGTACTTTAAGCTTTATATATATTCTCCCTTGGTAATTCCCAAGACTTTAAGCACATATATGCCAATGATGCCCAAATATAAACCTCTAGTTCA
The DNA here is from genome assembly GCF_032405125.1 of Capricornis sumatraensis. NCBI lineage: Eukaryota > Metazoa > Chordata > Mammalia > Artiodactyla > Bovidae > Capricornis > Capricornis sumatraensis. The sequence goes on from NC_091079.1 coordinate 48,912,544, forward strand.
AATCTCTCCTTTGAACTCCAGGCACGTATATCTAAAGACTTCCTTGAAGCATGAACTCAGATATCTCACATGCATCTCAAACATGTCCAAAATTAAAATCTTGATCCTCACACCAACCAAATTCATTCCTCATCTAGTCTTTTTCCCTTTAGCAAATGGTCTTCACTCCACATTAATATCAAAGACCCATAGAGAATCATCCTTGATTCCAAATTCTCCCTCTCCACATCAAATATATCATCAGCTCTTTGTCAATTCTTAATCACAGTTTCTCCAGCGCAACCACTACGGTTCAAACTTCTCTGAAGTCCTGCAATAGCCTTTTATCTTGTCTTCTGTTTCACTATTTCCCCCCTCTAATTCATTCTCTATACAACAGTTACAGTACTCACTAAAAGTCTGAAGTAAATTGCATTACATGTATGAGTGAGTGCTAAGTGGCATGAGTCATGTCTGACGCTTTGCGACGCTACGGACTGTAGTCTGCCAGGCTCCTTTGTCCACAGGATTCTCCAGGCAAGAATACTGTAGGGGGTGGCCATGCCCTCCTCCCAGAGATCTTCCCAATGCAGAGATTGAACCTGCATTTCTCCTGAATTGGCAGGCAGGTTCTAGCGCCACCTGGGAAGCCCCAAATTACATTACACCCCTGGTTAAAACTGTAGTGGCTTCTGGTTATATTTTAGATAACATGTAAATGCCTTCCACGGCCCCTACCCTGGATAATTTGTCTCCTGTTACATCTTACATGCCTCTCGTCTTCTCCTCTGCCTTGCTTACTCATCATGCTACAGCTCACCAATGAGCCCTAATTTCCTTCAATCACCAAGCTCTTCTCCAAATGTAACAATGCGCTTACTCCTGGATTATCTTGGCTCTCTCTATTTCACCTTTTAGTTCTCAACTAAAATGTCACCCCTCCCACAGTTACCTCCAAGGAAAGGTCATTTCCATAATCCTATCTAAATGAGGTTTTCTTCATTATTGTGCTCTGTTCTTTTCCTTTACAGTAATTTCCACAATTTTAAGTTATATATACTTTTTTTGTTTCCACATTCATTATTTGCTGTCCCACTTAACTCTTACTTCCATGAAGATAGGAACCAGATTATTTTGTTCAACTGACAATTATCATGGTGATGTACACTTGTTGTTTGTTGTTATTGTTAGTTGTGTCCAACTCTTTGTGACCCCATGAACTGCAGCAGTCCGGGCTCCCCTGTCCTTCACCATCTCCCAAAGCTTGTTCAAATTCATGTCCATTAAGTCAGTGATGCCCTGCAACCATCTCATGCTCTGTCGGCTCCTTCTTCTCCTGCCCTCAATCTTTCCCAGCATCAGGGTCTTTTCCCATGAGTCAGCTTCACATCAGGTGGCCAAAGTATAGAGCTTCAGCTTCAGTATCAGTCCTTCTAATGAATATTCTGGGTTGATTTCCTTTAGGATTGACTGGTTTGGTCTCCTTGCAGTCCAAGGGACTCTCAAGAGTCTTCTACAAAACCACAGTTCAAAAGCATCAATTCTTCGGCGCTCAGTCTTCTTTATGGTCCAACTCTCACATCCATACATGACTCCTGGAAAAACCACAGCTCTGATTAGACAGACCTTTGTCAGCAAAGTGATGTCTCTGCTCTTTAATATGCTGTCTAGGTTTGTCATAGCTTCTCTTCAAAGGAGCAAGTGTCTTTTAATCTCATGGCTGCAGTCACGCTCTGCAGTGATTTTGGAGCCCAAGAAAATAAAGTCTGTCACTGTTTCCATTTTGTCACCATCTATTTGACATAAAGTGATAGGACCGGATGCTGTGATCTTAGTTTTCTGAATGTTGAGTTTCAAGCCAGCTTTTTCCACTCTCCTCATTCACCTTTATCAAGATTTACCCCCCTATATTGCTATTATCATGTGGACACTTACAAACTTTGCAGGTAAATGGGAAAAAAAACTACCAGCTTTACTTATACATCTAAGGATGGGAGAGGGGGCCTGAATACACAGAAAAGTTCATACTTATTTGCCTGCATTATAAGCTTTTCTGAGCAATAAGACTGAAAATTGAACTTAGCCATCCTACCTAGTCAACACAGCCATGGTAGAGAAATGTAATTAAGAAGAAACTCCAGGAGACAACCAGTTCAATCCCCTCTTCATACAGATGAGGAAACCAGAGCCCAGAGGCTCAGAACCACACTCCTAGTTGGCCCCAATGCAGAGCAAAGACCCAGGTCTCCCAGCTCCACAATCATGTCTACACCAGTTGGCTGGGAAGAGGATTGGTTCTTCTGCGCAATGAACGGAGCAGATGACCTGAGAAACAGGGGGAGGGAAATCTGGGTGGAGAGCCAGGACCACCTGAGTCTAGGGTCTGACTTTCCTGACTTGGGGCAATCAGACAACTTCCAATCTTCTGTTTAAAATCAACAATTAGTCCTGACTACACAAGACCCTGTAGAATTTCCCAGGTGGTGCTAGTGGTAAAGAATTGGCCTGCCAATGCAGGAGACCTGGGTTTCATTTCTGGGTAGGGAATATTCCCTAGAAGAGGAAATGGCAACCCACTCCAGTATTCTTGCCTGGAGAATCCCATGGATAGAGGAGCTTGCTGGGCTATAGTCCATGTGGTCACACAGAGCCAGACACAACTGAGCATACCACACACACATAAACCCCTACACTAGTACTGTGTACCTGAACTTTGCTCTTTCCCAGCATTAGAGTTTAGTTCTCTCAAGAGTGAGAGCTCCCTGTTTTGAATGAATTTAGATGCCTGACCCTGAATTCTGCCTGCCACCCTGTTTCAATCCTATGATTCTGGCATTCTTAGGTGGCCTGGTCTTAATGACTCAAACCCCTTCCTCCAATAGTATCACTCACCCCATCACCATCAAGTACTTATCACATCTAAATAGTAACTTCTTGATTATAGAGTATTCCATAGTTTTTTTTTTAACTTCTGAAGCATAATTATTTGATAGCTGAATTTCCCAATGCCTTTCGGTCAGGATGTTTGAGGATACAAATCCCAGGGAGGAGAACAGTGGTGTATTCCTGAAGATTAAAGAGAGCAGGCTCCCCATAGCATTCTCTGTGATGGGTGGGTCGGTCAGGAAGTCTTAGAAGGCAAGCTTCTAGAGGACAAGAGCCTGAACAATGAGCACAGACTACACGCAGCTCAATCCTAGCGTGTGTGTGTGTGTGTGTGTGTGTGTGTGTGACTCAGTCACATCTGACTCTTTGTGACCCCATGGACTGTAGCCCGCCAGGCTTCTCTGTCTGTGGGGATACTCCAGGCAAGAACAGTGGAGTGGGTTGCCATGCCCTCCTCCAGAGGATCTTGCCGACCTAGGAATCAAACCTGCGTCACCTGCATCTCCTGCACTGCAGGCGGATTCTTTACCACTGAGCCACCTGGGAAGTCCCTCACCTAGTGTGGGGGCTTTTACAAAAGATCAGCTTACACAGTGACTTCAGCGCTGAAACAATGTCTGCACGATGCCAAAGGCATCCAGATGGAAGTGGGGGACTCAGCCACCAGCACAGGCTTCCTCTGCGAAGCTGTCTTGTAGAAACAGCCAGCACAGATCTCTGGGGCCTGGAACAGTGGCCGGGCAAGACGCCAGAGGGGAGAAATACTGCCAATGTATGTTTAAATTAAATTAATTAACATTTCTATAACTCTCTACGTGGTATGAGGAACTTCTCACAAATATAGCTTCTCATTTAATCAGAACAACCTCCCTATAAATTAGTTATGGTTATCATTTGCTTTATTTTACAGATAAAAAATTTGTCTCAAGAAAAAATTTACACCTCACTACTAGTGAAGAGTGGAGCCAGGAGTTGAACTCTGGTTTTCTCATGGAGTCTAATATAATGATATTAGGGCTTACTATGTGCCAAGAACTTCCTCTGCCAATGAAACTATATCCTTGTATAGTAATTAATGTCTGTCCTCTATATAGACAATCAGAGAGAGGACAGGCAAACATAAATAGCTTATATTGCATTACACACCTGGATTTCATATATCTAAATATCCAGAAATAGTATAGATACATCATTGTTGTTCAGTCACTAAGTTGTGTCCAACTCTTTGCACCGAGGAGTGTGCAAAGGACTACAGCACACCAGGCTCCTCTGTCCTCCACTATCTTCTGGAGTTTGCTCAAATACATGTCCATTGAGTTGGTGATGCTATCTAACCGTCTCATCCTCTGCTGCCCGCTTCTCCTTTTGCCTTCAATCTTTCCCAGTATCAGGTCTTTTCCAATAAGTCAGCTCTTCACATCAGTGGTGACCAAAGAATTGGAACTTCAGCATCAGTCCTTGCAATGAATAGACAGGGCTGATTTCCTTTAGGATTAACTGGTTTGATCTCCTTGCAGTCCCAGGGACTCTCAAGAGTCTTCTCCAACACCATAATTTGAAATAATCAATTCTGCCACTCCTGCTGCTGCTGCTAAGTCTCTTCAGTCATGTCCGACTCTGTGCGACCCCATAGACGGAAGCCCACCAGGCTCCCCTATCCCTGGGATTCTCCAGGCAAGAACACTGGAGTGGGTTGCCATTTCCCTCTCCAATGCATGAAAGTGAAAAGTGAAAGGGAAGTCGCTCAGTCGCGTCCGACTCTGAGCGACCCCATGGACTACAGCCTACCAGGCTCCTCTCTCCATGGGATTTTCCAGGCAAGAGTACTGGAGTGGGGTGCCACTACCTTATCCAATCATCAATTCTAGACATAGATAAATATCTGTAGATAAAGACAGAAAGACATCTATGGATAGATATTTGTAGATAGGTATCTATATCCATATAAATCTTTCCACTTTTGTATATTCTCACAGAGTAGTAGGAAACCAAAAAGAAAAGCAATACATGTGAGGGATATATTGGATCTATAAAAAGCTCAGTGCATTTTGTTCCACGAGGCCGTAATACCACATACATGAGCCCAGACAGGTTTCACACACCTTCTTGGACTATCCACACCTAACAAGGCATATGCTTCAGTGAAGACTGACAATAATAATCCAATATGTTTGTAAGATTCACAAGTTGACAACGTGGGGCAAGTTGCCAATTTTGTGTTCCTGAAAGTTATTCTGAGTAACAGCCCTAGTTTAATGGTGTTATGCTCTACAAAGAGAGTTGTGCATTTATTCTTGTTTCTAGAGCCATTCAGATCAGTGCAACTGTGTGTGCACTCTTTTTCACCAATATGTTTTTATTCATCTCTCACCTTCACATTGGCTGCAGGTTATCTACAAGAGTGACCTGAGGGGAAAAAAAGCACACATGCATGGAAACACAGCACTGAGTTTGGAAATCACTGGGTTCTACAGATTAAAAAGCAAAGAGCCAAAGTTCCCTTCAGAAAACAAAGGAAAGTGATATCAGATGAGAGACAGACACACTGTCATGTACAGTGACTTTCTCAAGTTTCATGGCAACCAGGAGATAAAAGAGTAGCTGTGTGAAGGGAACACTGAGGACACTATTCCTGAATCAAATGCAAATTTCTGAAGCCTCTCAGCTCAAAGTCAGATCTCCTATTCAGGGCAGACAGATTTTTCCAGAACATCAGTCACTTCACAACAACTTCAACTTGTGCCCACTATAAGATGATTTCTGATGTAACAAATATTCATGGATGTGTACACCTAAGCCTGGACTTCCAAATTCCCTCTACTCAACAGGTTCAGACAAAACGACATTGAAAAGTTACATCCAAGCAGTCAGATCTAGGGATAATTATGCACTTCCTCAACTGCAAACTTGAAAAACTCAGTAAGAACATATGATTCATGCCCTGTTTACACAAGCATCAGATTGTTAGTATTTCAGTAACATGAATTTCACATGATAGAATTTCATAATTTTATATAAGCCTGCACATGAAACAGGTACCCCGGGCCTCCTTAGAATTATATATACCAATAACTAATGAGAACTCACTGTATAACTCATGGAACTCTGATCAACACTCTGTGGCGACCTAAATGAGAAGGAAACCCAAAAAAGAGGGGATATATGTATACACATGGCTGATTCAGTTTGCTGTACAGCAGAAACTAACACAACATTGTAAAGCAATTCTACTACAATAAAAATTAATTTAAAAACATTAATTTTTTAAAAAAGAATTATATCTACCAAAGGTTTCAATGGTAAATGCTACAATCATCCTTACACACCTTAAAAATACAATGTTTTATATCAGTGGTCAGCCAACAATGAAGAGTGGGCCCAATATAGCCCTGAGTCCATTTCTATATGGCTCAGGAGCTCAGACTGGTTTTTATAGTTTAAATACAAGAGTCGACTCATTGAAAAAGACCCTGATACTGGGAAAGATTGAAGGCAAAAGGAGAAGGGGGCAGCAGAGGATGAGATGGTTAGATAGTATCATCGACTCAATGGACATGAATTTGAGCAAACTCCAGGAGATAGTAGAGGACAGGGGAGCCTGGTGTGCTGCAGCCCATGAGGCTGAGAAGAGTCAGATGTGACTTAGCGACTGAACAACAACAGCAAACAACAAGAAAATACAGTTGACCCTTGAACAACACAAGGGTTAGGCGCACTGAACCCCCATACAGTTGAAAAGTCCCTTTTAACTTAATAGTTGGCCCTCCCGATCCCTGGTCTCACATCTAAGGATTCAACTGACTATGGATTCAACCAACCACAGATTGTGCAGGATTATAGTATTTGCTACTGAAAAAAAATCTGTGTTATGAGTGGACTCACACATTCAAACCCACATTGTTCAAGAGTTAATTGTAGTTGTTTTCAAAAATTCAAAAAACAAAAGAAAAAAGTAAATAGAAACAAATAAGACTCTGCAAGAGAGACTATACCTGGCCTCTAAAGCCTAAAATACTGCAAACTGGTCTTCTAGGGAAAATTTAGTGACCTAATTTTTTTTAAATATGGACCAATTTTAAAGTCTTTATTGAATTTGTTGCAATATTGTTCCTGTTTTATGTTTTGGTTTTTTGGCCTCAAGGCATGTGGGGTCTCAGCTCCCCAGCCAGGAATCAAACCTGCACCCCCTGCATTAGAAGGCAAAGTCTTAACCACTGGACCACAAGGGAAATCCCATAGTAACCTATTTTAAATGTTGAGTTGCAAACACAACTATTTTCCTTAACTTCATTTATTTTACTTATTGAGGTTGAACAAATACCTGAGCTCAGGGCTGGAAGCTTTGATCTCTGACAAAGGACAGTGACTGCTGAAAGTTCTATGTAGGAAACTCTGAGATGGCACTTAAGACATGGCACAAAGGATGCTCTTATCAATCAGTGAAGCCTCCACACATGGAGAAGGGTGACATGGGGTACAAGCTTCACACACTGTCCTCACTGCCTTATCTCCTAGGGAGAGATTTTTTTAAAGTATATTTATAAATGCAATTAAATATGCAAGAGTAAAAAACACACATTAACAATGCAAGACTACAGAGCAAAAAGCCAGCCTGGCCTGGAATATATCACATCACATGTTCACTGGGTGATTGAAGTTAGCTTTGAGGAGCTGCATACATTAATACTCACACCCAGAGAATTCAGGTCATTGTTTTCAGCTGGGCCTCTTCACAAGTACAGTTGGAGCTTAGTGCTCCAGAACCTGGAAGACTCTACAGTCAACTTCACAATCAAGCATGCAGATCATTTTAGGAAGTATTCATAAATACTGGAGGAATATTGCAATAGCCAGGCTTCCCAGGTGGTGCTAGTGGTAAAGAATCTTCCTGCCAATGCAGGAGACACAGCAATGTAGGTTTGATCCCTGGGTCAGGAAGGTCCCCTGGAGGAGGGCATGGCAACCCACTCCAGTGTTCTTGCCTGGAGAATCCCATGGACAGAGGTGCCTGGCAGGCTACAGTCCACAGGATTGCAAAAAGTCAGACACGACTGAGCAACTGAGCACACATACACACACACATTGGTATAGCCCGGGATAGCCTGGCTGACTGCTGCCTTTTAGCAGGTTACATATTTTAATGTACCAACTTTATTTTCCTGTGCCACCTATGAGGGAAGAAACATCAGTCTCCCAAGAGGAAGGCCAGTTCTGGGTGTGCAGTTATAGGCTGAGAGGAGTAAATAAAATTCCTTTTAACTCTGACAAGGACATAAGCCAGAAACACCACCTCGCTGCTGTGCTTCACTTTCAAAAGCACAGCATGGTATATTTCTGTGGCATGGCTTCAAAATGTATTACCTCATCAATTCATTTCCAAAAAAGTCAAAATAGTGGAGGCAGTCTATTTTGCCAACATTTTGAATCAAAGCTGTTTTGAGTTCTTCAGGCACCAGAAAGCAGCGTTACTTGATGAGCTACCTCCTCTCCCGGCAGTGGTGCAGCTTTCGGGCCCAGGGCCGAACGTTAATTTAGTCATTCATGGGTTCCTTCATGCCACAAATACTCACCGCGGGTGGACGCTCTGTTGGCTATTCTACTCAGCTCTGGAGACACAAAAGGGATCAAGACACGGTTTCCGGACTCAGAACCTAGAGGGAGAGGTAGATGAGGATGCCGGCAACTAAGGGGTAGAGTGGTAAGCGCTGTGAGAGGACTAGCTGAGGTTCTGGGAGAGCCCAGATCAATGGGGACAGGGAGTCAGAGAAGGCTTTCGAGAGAAGTTGAAGCCCCTGATAAACTCTCAAAGATGAGAAATTGAACAATAAGATGTAACTTGCAACAGCATCTGCGTGCTCAGGATATGCATGTGAGTAGGACACCCTGCACTTCCAGAGGGTGGTGGGGACTTGGAGGAGAGCTGGAAACACACAGACGACTCAGGGTGGGACTGGAGACTGCTGTGGAGCAGCTGGGACTGGGTCGCAGCCAGTCACTTTCAGCCAACAAGCCTTCAGTACTTGTGCATAGAGACCATAACATAGAAGTATATAATCAAAGTGTCATGAGTCCTGAGAAGAACGCCTGTCCCAAGCATTCCCTCTGTATTCATTTGCTGGGACTGCCATAACAAGCACCACATGCTTAGAGGCTGTAACAACAGATGTATTGTCTCTCAGTTCTGGAGGCTGGAATTGTAAAATCAAGACGGTAGCAGGTTTGGTTCCTCCTGAAGGCTGTGAGGTAGACTGTGTTCCATGCCTCTCCCCCAGACTGGTGGTTTGCTAGCCATCTTTTATTTATTTATTTATTTATTTATTTATTTTCTTGGCTGTGCCAGGTCTTAGTTGCAGCATGTGGGATCTAGTGCCCCAACCTCAGGGATCAAACCTGGGGCATTGAGAAAGCAGAGTTTTAGCCACTGGACCACCAGGTAAGTCCCTAGCCATCCCTGACATTCCTTGTAGATGGCTTTCATGTTTCTCCCCATCATTTTCTTTCCATATTTGTCTTTTTCTCTTCATAGTTATACTTTTTATAAGGACATTAGTCATATTAGATTACGGGCCCATCTTACTCCAGTATGGCCTCTTCTTAACTAATCATACCTGCAATGACCTATTTTCAGATAAGGTCATAATCTGAGATCCTGAAGGGTGAAAACTTCAACAGGTGAATGGGATGGGGTCACAGTTCAACCCCTGACATTCTCAAATAAGGTAGAGTAAGGGAACATTCTTCCTGCTTCTCCCCACAAAGCAGCAGTGGCAGCAATGACCATCTAGGGACCCCCATCAGTGGAAGGGACGAGGGTCCAGGCACTGGAGCCAGGACCTCAGGGCACCAGGGTGGCAGGGACAAGCAACAATAGGAAAAGCCCAGCATGAGAATAAAACTCTCTTTGATTGGGGGTTTGGAGTTGACATGTACATTCTAAATACAAAACAGATAACCATGGTCAGAATGGCCATCAACAACAAAAAAATCAACAGACAATAAATGCTAGAGAGGATTTGGAGAGCAAAGGGAACCTCTTGCACTGTAGGTGAGAATTTAAATTGATATAGTATTATGGAGAACAGTATGGAGGTTCCTTAAAAAACTAAAAATAAAACTACCATATGACCCAACAATCCCACTACTGGGCATAAGTGAAGTAAAGTCACTCGGACTCTTAGCGACCCCATGGACTGCAGCCTACCAGGCTCCTCCATCCATGGGATTTTCCAGGCAAGAGTACTGGAGTGGGGTGCCATTACCTTCTCCAACAATCCCACTACTGGGCATATACCCTGATAAAACCATAATTCAAAAAACCACATGTACAGCAATGTTCATTGCAGCATTATTTACAATAGCCAAGACATGGAAGCAACCTACATGTTCATCAACAGGGGAATGGATAAACAAGACCTGGTACATATATACAACAGAATATCATTCAGTCATAAAAAGAAACAAAACTGAGTTATTTGTAGAGAGGTGGAAGAACCTAAAGTCTACCATACACAGTGAACAAAGAGAAGAGCAAATATCATACATTAATGCACAGATATGGAATCTAGAAAATGGTACTGATGAACTTATTTGCAGGGCAGGAATAAAAATGCAGACATAGAGAATGGACACAGTGAAGGGAAGGGGAGGGTGGGATGAATTGGGAGATTAGATTTAACATAAATACACTATCGTGTGTAAAGTAGGTAGTTGGTGGAAGCTGCACACAGCACAGGGAACTCAGCTTAGTGCTCTGTGATGACCTACCTGGGTGAGATTTGGTTGAGCAGAGGAGGCTCAAGAGGGAGGGGATATATGTATACATGTGGCTGCTTTACTTCATTGTATAGCAGAAACTAACACCAGATTACAAAGTAACTATACCCCAGTAAATATAAACTAAAATAAACAACAAGGACCTATGGTTAAAAAAATTAATTTTTAAAACAAGAATAAAACTCTCCCTTTCAGACCCAAATCCCTACGCAGTGCTTTCCTCCACACTGATATCTTACCATCCTAGTTAGTCACTGGCTCACAAAAGATGGAGTGAGGCACCCCCTCCCCCGCAGAGGTGAGCAGTTTCTCAGGGTGCCCCTGTATTCAGCAATGAGGTCAGGTGGGCCTCCTGAACCAAGTAAAGCTGGCCTTTTCCTATCATCAGGTCAGAAGGCACAAGGCCAGATACTGGAAGCAGAGCCTCTGGGCTTCATGAGGACAGAGAAGGAGGACAGAGAAGGAGGAAGAAGAGCAGGAGGCACCTGGTCCTGTCCTGTTTGAGAGGCTGGAACTCACGGCCGAATGTCATTTTCAAATTCGGTCAGTCACACCTGCACAGCATCACCCGCCTGCAGTCACCCTCCTGCCAGTGGGGGAATTAGGCTAATTATGTCTCCAGGCAGGTATTCCCCTAGTTTCAGGGGAATGTAGGCACAAACAGGAAAGTAGCTGTGAAAAGGAAACTGTACACTGTGACAGGATGATGAGTGAGCAGTGAATGAAGTTCCCTGGGGCCTGTCCTCCCCAGACCCCTTGCCTTCACAGCTCAGGATGAAATCCGAGAAGCAGGACAGAGGAGACCTCCAATGGGGTCATTTAGGAGGCTTGCAAGTCACAGGCTCAACTCATCTAATTATTTTATGGTTGAGGAAACTGAGGCTTCAAGACATGAGGAGACTTGCCTAAGGTCCTGCCTAGTGGAAGAATCACTATAAACACTTCATTCCCAAGCTTTCCGTGCAAAGCTCTTTTCACAGCATCATTCTGCCCCAAATTGCTTGCCACCCTGTATTAGCTCACTGTTGTTGCCTAGTCGCTCAGTCGAGTCTGACTCCTTTGGGGCCCCACAAACTGTAACCTACCAGGCTCTTCTGTCCATGGGATTCTCCAGGCAAGAATACTGGAGTAAGTTGCCATTTCCTTTTCCAGGGGATCTTCCCAACCCAGAGATTGAATCCAAGTCTCCTGCACGTAGGCAGATTCTTTACCACTGAGCCACCTTGGAAGCCCCACATTAGCTTACTAAGGCTGCCTTAACAAGTGCCACTTAAAAATTTATTTTCTCAAAATTCTGGAGGCAGGAAGCCTGAGATTAAGGTGTCAGCAGGGTGGACGTTTTCTGAGGCCTCTCTCCTTGGTATGTCAACAGCTACCTTCTCCCTGTGTCTCTATGTGAAGAGGTCTTTCTTCTGGGGGCACGTTTGTGTCCACATTCCCTCTTCTTATAAGGACACCCATCATACTGAGTTAGGACCCACCCTAATCACCTCATTTTAACTCTATCTTTTTTAAGGCCCTGTCTCCAAAGAGAGTCCCATTCTGAGGTGTCGGGAGTTAGGGTTTTGACATATGAATTTGAGGACATAGGATTCTGCCCATAATGCCCCCTCCCAAGAGATTTTTCTCAGAAGTTTCTGCTCCATGACCTGCTTTGCTGGAGCCACATGACCCTGCCCTCTGATGAAAGCTGATGGGAAGAAGCCAGTGAGCTCCTGGTTTTGTCACCCTGCAGTTCAGCAGCTAGAAAGTGTCTGTTGTGATAGTTCTGCTCTGGAGGGACAATGGGTGGACCAACTTAGGTTCTTCAGGGGTAGTCTGAACTCAAGATCTGGAGGAAATACTGAGCAGGACTTTAGTTGAGCAGCAACAAAGAATCAGGCTAGGAAAGCAGGGTCTGCTCCAGACAGGACCACAGCCATGCTGAGGAGGAAGAGAAGGAAACACCCAGACTCCAGGGCCAGGTTGGACTCTAGATTAACGTTCAACCACCATACTACTCAGGCTTGGAAGGCCCCCACACAGTGCCTGGGCTTTGAATCTGGCAGTGCATGGTTTTCCTTATTTCCAAGAGTAGCTTGATATTAAAACCCAATCAACAGGGCTTTCCTGGTGGCTCAGTTAGTAGAGGATCTGCCTGCCAATGCCAGAGATACGGGTTTGATCCCAGATCTGCAGAGTTCCCACATGCATCATAGCAACTAAGCTAGAGTGCCACAACTATTTAGCCTATGCTCTAGAGCCTGGGAGCTGCAACTACTGAAGTGCACGTGCCTACAGCCAGTGCTCCATAACAAGAGAAGCCACCACAATGAGAAGCCCTAGAACCACAGCTAGAGAGTAGCCCCTGCTTGCCACAACTAGGGAAAAGCCCAAGCAGCAATGAAGACCCAGCACAGACAAAATAAATTAATAAGATATTTTTTAATAAATCCAATCGGGGGGGGGGGAGCAGTCCCAAGATGGTAGAGGAATAGGACGGGGAGACCACTTTCTCCCTTACAAATTCATCAAAAGATCATTTGAATGTGAGCAACTTCCACAAAACAACTTCTGAACACTGGTGGAGGACACCAGGCACACAGAAAGGCAGCCCATTCTCTTCAAAAGGAGAGAGAAGAGATCCAGCTCCATCCACCAGAACAGAAACAAGCTCCTCTAACCAGGAAACCTTGACAAGCCACTAGTCCAATCCCACTCACAGGGAGCAGGCTCCACAGTAAAGAGGAACCACGAACTTCCAACCTACAGAAAGAGCACCCCAAACACAGCAATCTAAACAAAATGAAAAGGCAGAGAAATATTCAGCAGGTAAAGGAACATGATAAATGCCCACCAAACCAAACAAAAGAGGAGACAGGGAGTCTACCTGAAAAAGAATTTAGAACAATGATAGTACAGATGATCCAAAATCTTGAAAACAAAATGGAGTTACAGATAAATAGACTAGAGACAAGGATTGAGAAGATGCAAGCCCGCCCGGTGCACTAAACGTGGCCGAGAGCTACCCCACGTCCAAGGCCAGGGCAGCGGCCTAGAGTGCCAGGCTGCGACGTCGCAGGAACGGCAAAGAGGAGCTATCCCACGTCCAAGGTCAGGAGTGGTGGCCGGGAGGAGCTACCCCACGTCCGAGGTCAGGGGCGACAGCAGAGAGGAACCACCCTGCATCCAAGGCCAGGGCAGCAACCAGGAGGAACAACCCTATGCCCAAGGCCAGGGGCAGCAGCCGGGAGGAGCAACCCCACGTCCAAGGAGTGGTGGCTGTGTGGGCGCAGGAGGGCCTAGAGGAGCCATCCCATGTTGAAGGTCAGGAAGGGCAGCAGGAGGAGATACCCCTCATCCAAGGTAAGGATCAGTGGCTGTGCTTTGCTGGAGCAGCCGTGAAGAGATACCCCATGCCCAAGGTAAGAGAAACCCAAGTAAGATGGTAGGTGTTGTAAGAGGGCATCAGAGGGCAGACACGCTGAAACCATACTCACAGAAAACTAGTCAATCTGATCACACTAGGACCACAGCCTTGTCTAACTCAGTGAAACTAAGCCATGCCCGTGGGGCAACCCAAGACGGGTGGGTCATGGTGGAGAGGTCTGACAGAATGTGGTCCACTGGAGAAGGAATGGCAAACCACTTCAGTATTCTTGCCTTGAGAACCCCATGAACAGTATGAAAATGCAAAATGATAGGATACTGAAAGAGGTACTTCCCAGGTCAGTAGGTGCCCAATATGCTACTGGAGGTCAGTGGAGAAATAACTCCAGAAAGAATGAAGGGATGGAGCCAAAGCAAAAACAATACCCAGCTGTGGATGTGACTGGTGATAGAAGCAAGGTCCGATGCTGTAAAGAGCAATATTGCATAAGAACCTGGAATGTCAGGTCCATGAATCAAGGCAAATTGGAAGTGGTCAAACAGGAGATGGCAAGAGTGAACGTCGACATTCTAGGAATCAGTGAACTAAAATGGACTGGAATGGGTGAATTTAACTCAGATGACCATTATATCAGACTTCCCTGGTGGCTCAGATGGTAAAGCGTCTGCCTACAATGTGGAAGACCTGGGTTCAGTCCCTGGGTTAGGAGGATCTCCTGGAGAAGGAAATGGCAACCCACTCCAGTATTCTTGCCTGGAAAATCCCATGGGTGGAGGAACCTGGTAGGCTATAGTTCATGGGGTTGCAGAGAGTCAGACATGACTAAGCGACTTCACTGACCATTATATCTACTAATGCGGGCAGGAATCCCTCAGAAGAAATGGAGTAGCCATCATGGTCAACAAAAGAATCTGAAATGCAGTACTTGGATGCTATTTCAAAAACAACAGAATGATCTCTGTTCGTTTCCAAGGCAAACCATTCAATATCACAGTAATCCAAGTCTATGCCCCAACCACTAACACTGAAGAAGCTGAAGTTGAACGGTTGTATGAAGACCTACAATACCTTTTGGAACTAACACCCAAAAAAGATGTCCTTTTCATTATAGGGGACTGGAATGCAAAAGTAGGAAGTCAAGAAACACCTGCGGTAACAGGCAAATTTGCCTTGGAATGCGAAATGAAGCAGGGCAAAGACTAATAGAGTTTTGTCAAGAAAATGCACTGGTCATAGCAAACACCCTCTTCCAACAACACAAGAGAAGACTCTACACATGGACATCACCAGATGGTCAACACCGAAATCAGATTGATTATATTCTCTGCAGCAAAAATGGAGAAGCTCTATACAGTCAACAAAAACAAGACCAGGAGCTGACTGTGGCTCAGATCATGAACTCCTTATTGCCAAATTCAGACTGAAATTCAAGAAAGCAGGGAAAACTGCTAGACCATTCAGGTATGACCTAAATCAAATCCCTTATGATTATACAGTGGAAGTGAGAAATAGATTTAAGGGCCTAGATCTGGTAGATAGAGTGCCTGATGAACTATGGAATGAGGTTCATGACATTGTACAAGAGACAGGAATCAAGACCATCCCCATGGAAAAGAAATGCAAAAAAGCAAAATGGCTGTCTGGGGGAGGCCTTACAAATAGCTGTGAAAAGAAGAGAAGTGAAAAGCCAAGGAGAAAAGGAAAGATATAAGCATATGAACGCAGAGTTCCAAAGAATAGCAAGAAGAGACAAGAAAGCCTTCTTCAGCAATCAATGCAAAGAAATAGAGGAAAAGAACAGAATGGGAAATACTAGAGATCTCTTCAAGAAAATTAGAGATATCAAGGGAACATTTCATGCAAAGATGGGCTCGATAAAGGACAGAAATGGTCTGGACCTAACAGAAGCAGAAGATATTAAGAAGAGATGGCAAGAATATACAGAAGAACTGTAAAAAAAAGATCTCCACAACTCCGGATAATCACGATGGTGTGATCACTCATCTAGAGCCAGACATCCTGGAATGTGAAGTCAAGTGGGCCTTAGAAAGTACCACTATGAACAAAGCTAGAGGAGGTGCTGGAATTCCAGTTCAGCTATTTCAAATCCTGGAAGATGATGCTGTGAAAGTGCTGCACTCTACATGCCAGCAAATTTGGAAAACTCAGCAGTGGCCACAGGACTGGAAAAGGTCCGTTTTCATTCCAATCCCAGAGAAAGGCAATGCCAAAGAATGCTCAAACTACCACACAATTGCACTCATCTCACATGCTAGTAAAGTAAGGCTCAAAATTCTCCAAGCCAGGCTTCAGCAATACGTGAGCCGTGAACTTCCTGATGTTCAAGCTAGTTTTAGAAAAGGCAGAGGAACCAGAGATTAAATTGCCAACATCTGCTGGATCATGTAAAAAGCAAGAGAGTTCCAGAAAAACATCTATTTCTGCTTTATTGACTATGCCAAAGCCTTTGATTGTGTGGATCACAATAAACTGTGGAAAATTCTGAAAGAAATGGGAATACCAGACCACCTGACCTACCTCTTGAGAAATCTGTATGCAGGTCAGGAAGCAACAGTTAGAACTGGACATGGAACAACAGACTGGTTCCAAATAGGAAAAGAAGTACGTCAAGGCTGTATATTGTCACCCTGCTTATTTAACTTCTATGCAGAGTACATCATGAGAAACGCTGGACTGGAAGAAACACAAGCTGGAATTGAGATTGCCAGGAGAAATATCAATAACCTCAGATATGCAGATGACACCACCCTTATGGCAGAAAGTGAAGAGGAACTAAAAAGCCTCTTGATGAAAGTGAAAGAGGAGAGTGAAAAAGTTGGCTTAAAGCTCAACATTCAGAAAATGAAGATCATGGCATCTGGTCCCATCACTTCATGGGAAATAGATGGGGAAACAGTGGAAACAGTGTCAGACTTTATTTTGGGGGGCTCCAAAATCACTGCAGATGGTGATTGCAGCCATGAAATTAAAAGACACTTACTCCTTGGAAGAAAAGTTATGAGCAACCTAGATAGCATATTTAAAAGCAGAGACATTCCTTTGCCAACAAAGGTCCGTCTAGTCAAGGCTATGGTTTTACCAGTGGTCATGTATGGATGTGAGAGCTGGACGGTGAAGAAAACTGAGAGCCGAAGAATTGATGCTTTTGAACTGTGGTGTTGGAGAAGACCCTTGAGAGTCCCTTGGACTGCAAGGAGATCCAACCAGTCCATTCTGAAGGAGATCAACCCTGGGATTTCTTTGGAAGGACTGACGCTGAAGCTGAAACTCCAGTACTTTGGCCACTTCATGTGAAGAGTTGACTCACTGGAAAAGACTTTGATGCTGGGAGGGATTGTGGGCAGGAGGAGAAGGGGACAACAGAGGATGAGATGGCTGGATGGCATCACTGACTCAATGGACGTGAGTCAGTGAACTCTGAGAGTTGGTGATGGACAGGGAGGCCTGGCGTGCTGCAATTCATGGGGTCACAAAGAGTCAGACACGACTGAACAACTGAATTGAACTGAACTAGAAGAAATAAAAAAGAATCAATCAATAATGAATAATACAATAAATGAGATAAACAGCACTCTGCAAAGAACCAACAGTACAATAACTGAGGCAGAAGATAGGATAAGTGAGGTGAAAGATAGAATGGTGGAAAGAAATGAAACAGAGAGGAAAAAAGAAAAAAGAAGTAAGGAAAATGAGGACAACCTCAGAGACCTCTGGGACAATGTTAAATGCCCCAACATTCGAATCATAATACCAGAAGAAGAAGACAAAAAGAAAGGGCATGAGAAAATACTTGAGGAGATAATAGTTGAAAACTTCCCTAAAATGGGTAAGGAAATAGCCACCCAAGTCCAAGAAACCCAGAGAGTCCCAAACAAGATAAACCCAAGGTGAAACATCCCAAGACACATATTCATCAAACTAATGAAGATTAAACACAAAGAGCAAATATTTAAAGCAGCAAGGGAAAAGCAGCAAATAACACACAAGGGGATCCCCATAAAGATAACATAAGGATAATGATCTTTCAATAGAAACTCTTCAGGCCAGAAGGGAATGACAGGACATACTTAAAGTGATGAAAGTGAAAAACCTATAACTCAGACTATTATACCCAGCAAGGATCTCATTCAGATATGAAGGAGAAATCAAAAGCCTTACAGACAAGCAAAAGTTGAAAGAATTAGGCACCACCAAACCAGCTCTTCAACAAATGCTAAAGGATCTTCTCTAGACAAGAAACACAGAAAAGGTTTATAAACTCAAACCCAAAACAACAAAGTAAATGGCAACAGGATCATACTTATCAGCAATTACCTTAAATGTAAATGGGTTGAATGCCCCAACCAAAAGACAAAGACTGGCTGAATGGATGCAAAAACAAGACCCCTATATATGCTGTCTATGAGACACCCACCTCAAACCAAGGGACACATACAGACTGAAAGTGAAGGACTGGAAAAAGATATGCAAGTAGAGACCAAAAGAAAGCAGGAGTAGCAATACTCATATCAGATAAAATAGACTTTGAAATAAAGACCATGAAAAGAGACAAAGACACTACATAATGATCAAAGGATCAATCCAAGAAGATATAACAATTATAAATACATATGCACCCAACATAAGAGCACCTCAATACATAAGGCAAATGCTAACAAGTATGAAAGGGGTAATTAACAGTAACAATAATAGTGAGAGACTGTAATACCCCACTCACACCTATGGATAGATCAACCAAACAGAAAATTAGCGAGGAAACACAAACTTTAAATGATACAATGGGCCAGTTAGACCTAATTGATATCTATAGGACATTTCACCCCAGAACAATGAATTTTACCTTTTTCTCAAGTGCACATAGAACATTCTCCAGGACAGATCACATCCTGAGTCATAAATCTAGGCTTGGTAAATTCAAAAAAACTTAAATCATTTCAAGCATCTTTTCTGATCACAAGCAGTAAGATTAGATGTCAACTACAGGGGAAAAAAACTATTAAAAATACAAACATGTGGAGGCTAACAACATGCTTCTGAATAATCAACAAATCATGGAAGAAATAAAAAAGGAAATCAAAATATGCATAGAAACAAATGAAAATGAAAACATGACAATCCAAAACCTATGGGATTTAGCAAAAGCAGTGCTTAGGGGAAGGTTCATAGCAGTACAAGCTTACCTCAAGAAATAAGGGAAAAATCAAATAAATAACCTAACTTTACACCTAAAGCAACTAGAAAAAGAAGAAATGAAGAACCCCCAGGTTAGTAGAAGGAAAGAAATCATAAATATTAAAGCAGAAATAAATGAAAAAGAAACAAAGGAGACTATAGCAAAAATCAACAAAAGTAAAAGCTGGTTCTTTGAGAAGATAAATAAAATAGACAAACCAGTAGCCAGACTCATCAAGGAAAAGAACGGGAGAAAAATCAAATCAACAAAATTAGAAATGAGAATGGAGAAATCAAAACAGACAACACAGAAATACAAAGGATCATAAGAGACTACTATCAGCAACTATATGCCCAAAAAATGGACAACTTGGAAGAAATGCACAAATTCTTAGAAAACTATAACCTTCCAAAACTGAACCAGGAAGAAATAGAAAACCCTAACAGACCCATCAAAAGCATGGAAATTAAAACTGGCAAAAATCTTCTAACAAACAAAAGCCCAGGACCAGATGGCTTCACAGATGAATTCTACCAAAAATTTAGAGAAGATTGAACACCTATCCTATTCAAACTCTTTGAGAAAATTGCAGAGGAAGGTAAACTCCCAAACTCATTCTGTGAGGCTACCATCACCCTAATACCAAAACCAGACAGATGCCACAAAATAAAAACAAGGAACTATAGCCAATATTGTTAATGAAACTTGATGCAAAAATCCTCAACAAAATTCTAGCAAAGAGACTCCAACAACATATTAAAAAGATCATACATCATGACCAAGCAGGCTTTATCACAGGGATGCAAGGATTCTTCAATATTTGCAAATCAATCAGGGTGATACACCACATTAACCAATTGAAAGACAAAAATCATATGATTATCTCGATATATGCAGAGAAAGCCTTTGACAAAATTCAACACCCATTTATGACAAAAACACTCCAGAAAGCAGGCATAGAAGGAACATACCTCAACATAATAAAAGCCATATATGATAAACACCAAACATTATGCTCAATAGTGAAAACTGAAAGCATTTCCCCTAAAGTCAGGAACAAGACAAGGGTGTCCACTCTCACCACTACTATTCAACATAGCTTTGGAAGTTTTAGCCACAGAAGTCAGAGAAGAAAAAGAAATAAAAGGAATCCAGATTGGAAAAGAAGTAAAACTCTCCTGTTTGCAGATGACATGATCCTCTACATAGAAAACCATAAAGACACCACCAGAAAATTACTAGAGCTAATCAATGAATATAGTGAAGTTTCAGGATATAAAATTAATACACAAAAATCCCTTGCATTCCTGCTGCTGCTGCTAAGTCGCATCAGTCGTGTATGACTCTGAGCAACCCCATAGATGGCAGCCCACCGGGCTTTGCCGTCCCTGGGATTCTCCAGGCAAGAACACTGGAGTGGGTCTTGCATTCCTATACACTAACAATGAGAAAACAGAAAAATTAAGGAAACAATCCCATTCACCATTGTGATGTAAAGAATAAAATACTTAGGAACAAATCTACCTAAAGAAACAAAAGACCTATATATAGAAAACTATAAAACACTGATGAAAGAAATCAAAGATGACACAAATAGATAGAGAAATATACCATGTTCATAGATCAGAAGAATCAATATAGTGAAAATGAGTATACTACCCAAAGCAATCTACAGACTCAATGCAATCCCTATCAAGCTACCACTGGTATTTCTCACAGAACTAGATCAAATAATTTCACAATTTGTATGGAAATACAAAAACCCCTGAATAGCCAAAACAATCTTGAGAAAGAAGAATGTAACTGGAGGAATCAACTTGCCTGACTTCAGACTATACTACAAAGCTACAGCCATCAAGAGAGTATGGTACTGGCAAAAAGACAGAAATATAGATCAATGGAACAAAAATAGAAAGCCCAGAGATAAATCCATGCACCTATGGACACCTTATCTTTGACAAAGGAGGCAAATATATACAATAGAGAAAAGATAATCTCTTTAATAAGTGGTGCTGGAAAAACTGGTCAACCACCTATAAAAGAATGAAACTAGAACATTTTCTAACACCATACACAAAAATAAACTCAAAATGTATTAAAGATCTAAATATAAGACCAGAAACTATAAAATTCCTAGAGGAAAACATAGGCAAAACACTCTCTGACATAAATCACAGCAATATCCTCTATGACCCACCTCCCAGAGTAATGGAAATAAAAGCAAAAGTAAGCAAATGGGACTTAATTAAACTTAAAAGCTTTTTAACAATGAAGGAAACTATAAGCAAGGTGAAAAGACAGCCTTCAGAATGGGAGAAAATAATAGCAAACGAAGCAATGACAAAGAGTTAATCTCAAAAATATACAAGCAGCTCATGCAGCTCAATACCAGAAAAATAAACCCAATCAAAAACTGGGCCAAAGAACTAAACAGACATTTCTCCAAAGAAGGCATACAGATGGCTAACAGACACAGGAAAAGATGCTCAACATCACTCATCAGAGAAATGCAAATCAAAACCACAATAAGGTACCATCTCACGCTGGTCAGAATGGCTCCCATTAAAAAGTCTACAAACAATAAGTCTACAAAACATAAAAGTCTACACCCACTGGAGAGGGTGTGGAGAAAAGGGAACCTTCTTACACTGTTGGTTGGAATGCAAACTAGTACAGCCACTATAGAGAACAGTGAGGAGATTCCTTAAAAAACTGGAAATAGAACTTCCATATGACCCAGCAATCCTACTGCTGACATACACATCAAGGAAACCAGAACTGAAAGTGACACGTGTACCCCAATGTTCATCGCTGCACTGTTTACAATATCTAGGACATGGAAGCAACTTAGACATCCATAGGCAGACAAATGGATAAGAAAGTTGTGGTACATATACACAATGGAATATTCAGTTCAGTTGAGTCGCTCAGTCATGTCCAACTCTTTGCAACCCCATGGACTGCAGCATGCCAGGCCTCCCTGTCCATCACCAACCCCTGGAGTTTACCCAAACTTATCTCCATTGAGTCGGTGATGCCATCCAACCATCTCATCCTTTGTTGTCCCCTTCTCCTCCCGCCTTCAATCTTTCCCAGCATCAGGTTCTTTTCCAATGAGGCAGCTTTTCACATCAGGTGGCCAAAGTATTGGAGTTTCAGCTTCAACATCAGTTCTTCCAATGAACACTCAGGACTGGTCTCCTTTAGGATGGACTAGCTGAATCTCCTTGCAGTATAAGGGACTCTCAAGAGTCTTCTCCTAATTACTCAGCTATTAAAAGATGCATCTGAATCAGTTCTAATGAGGTGGATGAAACTGGAGCCTATTATACAGAGTGAAGTAAGTCAGAAAGAGAAACACCAATACATTAACACATATATATGGAATTTAAAAAGATTGTAATGATGACCATATGTGTGAGACAGTAAAAGAGACACAGATATAAAGAACAGACTTTTGGACTCTGTGGGAGAAGGCAAGGGTGGGATGATCTGAGAGAATAGCATTGAAACGTGTGTGTTACCATATGTGACATAGATGATCAGTCCAAGTTTGATGCATGAAACAGGGCACTCAAAGCCAGTGCACTGGGACAACCCAGAGGGATGGGATGGGGAGGGAGGTGGGAGGGGGGTTCAGGATGGGGGACACATGTATACCCATGGCTGATTCATGTCAATGTATGGCAAAAACCACCACAATATTGTAAAGTAATTAGCCTCCAATTAAAATAAATTAATTAATTTTAAAAATCCAATCAACAAATCAGTGTACCCAACACCTGAAATACCCATAACATCCAAAAGAACCCTGCTCTAGATCACTCTCTTTTCTCATATACAAAATGCACATGACCTGTGACCAAGAGAAAACACAAGCATATGCATTCTACTTTCTCTGAGACCAGGAAAGTCATGAGAAGTTGAAAGAGTTGAAACCACTCTGCTCCCTGAAAAAACAGGGGAATAAGTTTTGGAAACAAGAGCCTGGAGAAGCAGTCTACCATCATCACATAGCACTGGACTGCACTCTTTCTACATGCAACCTGAGTTACATCTAACACAAAACTAATTTCAAATATACACAAGGAAGAAAGAACAGTGATTTATTCATGAATGTCCATGAATGTCCTCCCCTCTCAATGGTACTCCTCACTGTCCCTTTGAGAACATTTCAAAATGGAGAAATTTCAAAAGCACCACATCATTCTTCTCCTTGCTTGTAGTTTACCCCATTATATGACAATTAGTTACCAATATCCCTTTCTCAGGGTAGTACCTCTAGGAGTATAAGCAGTTAGATTCCATCCTTTGCCATTACATGTGAAGGAATAACATTTTTATACTTCTTTAACTTTTCCTTTTTCGATTAAGCCCTCTGTTCCTTGCCCACATCTGTTATTCTCTAGATTCACTTCAGTTTTTAAAATATTTATTTGGTTGCACACCTGCTCAGTAGTTGTGGTGTACAGGCTTAGTGGCCCCTTGGTATGTGGGATCTTATTCCCTGACCAGGGATTAAACCTGCATCCCCTGCATTAGGAGGCTGATTCTTAATCACTGGACCATCAGGGAAGTCCCGAGACTCACTTCAATTTTGCCTTCGTCTTTTGATAGCCACGATCCTCAGGTACACTATAAGACTTCACAGTCACTAAGTGAAAGCCCCTCTGGGGTAGAAAACAGATCCCCGGTTTTTGTTCCACTTCCCCACTATCTCTGTGCAGTGCCCCTCACACAGAAGGGAAAAATCAAATAACCATTATTCAGATTATTTGTGGCTAGAAGTCCTCTGCTCCCCCAGGGCAATGAGATTCTTCACATGCCTCACCAAGATGCTGGGCCTCTCTGACCTTCTAACTCAGTTACATCACTGTCTGTACTATCAATCCTTGTTCATCTGAAGCCACACGGAGGCTACTGGTTTACTTCACCCCTGAGCCTTTCTATCAGCTCTGGAAAAACTTCAGATATATAACATAAGCTTTTCTCTGACCCTAAACTCTCTCAGCTGCCAATGGAGGGATGGGAAGTGGGTCAGAAAAACATCTTAACCTTGGTACAACTTCCTGCAGTAACTTTAGAGATCTCTGGACCAAACCTTCCCTTTTAGAATGAACAATTCCTTGCCGAGAGATACCCCAAAAGGCTTCAGAGGTAAAACCACACTGACAATAGCTGATGAGGAGGTTGCTGGATTAGCTGAGTAAATACACACCGTGTCTCCTATGGGAAATGGCTGGGGGAAGGGAAAAAGCCTGTGTGGACAGGGTGAAAAAAGGTGACTTTTTTCTGATCATGCCTAAGTATCCCTTTTTTGTAAAACAGTTGAGCTGTTAACTTCTGTGCTAAGGCACGTATGCACTTTGGAAAGGTAATTTGAAAGCGAGTTGAGCCATGACAAATAGGGACAGCTGGCCTAATTGAATCATTTGATCTAAGACAGCTCAACTTGGTTATCCTCGCTGCAACCCACACCGATATTAGCGAGTGAATCATTAGCCATGAAATCATGTCGACTTTCCCGACTGCAGCGCTCTTGACATGACAGCGATCGCAGCCTGCCTTTCATTACAGCCCCGATAAGTTCTTTAGTCTGTCAGGAAGACAACAAAGCAGCTTGGAAAACTTTTAGACTGGGCCTCAGAAAGCCATTTGCTCCAACGTGCCACATAGAGAATTTCAGAGAAAGACAGGGCTTGACTTAGCTACATGAGCAAGCCAGGCATCTAAGCAAGTTCTCTCAGGCTGGATGCTGTGAAGCCTCCCAGGCATCCACACCATGAAGGTAAAATGGCTTTACTTTGTGAACACCAATCTCTGGTCACCTGGGAGAGTGGGCTGTAAGTGGAATCATGATAAACTCTTTCACACTTGACCTACAGACATCCCTAATGGGAGTCTTCATGTATGGAGGACAGTCTTGTCATCTTTCATTTAGTTTTTGTAAGGAATACAAGGGGCGAGTTCCTCTTTTCACCGGGTTTGTCAAAGGTGGGGAGGCATCTAAGGGAGCTCCAATGGAGGGGCTGGTCCACTGGAGTGTGGATCAAGCCCTGGGGTCCAGACAGCACAAAAGCTTTAGGGAGACATACTACATCCATCAGAGAAGGCAGTGGCACCCCACTCCAGTACTCTTCCCTGGCAAATCCCATGGACAGAGGAGCCTGGTGGGCTGCAGTCCATGGGGTCGCTAAGAGTCAGACACAACTGAGTGACTTCCCTTTCACTTTTCACTTTTATGCACTGGAGAAGGAAATGGCAACCCACTCCAGTGTTCTTGCCTGGAGAATCCCAGGGACAGGGGAGCCTGGTGGGTTGCTGTCTATGGGGTCGCACAGAGTCGGACACAACTCTAGCGACTTAGCAGCAGCAACTACATCCATCCCAGGGGGTGCTAGTGGTAAAGAATCCACCTGCCAGTGCAGGAGATCCAGGAGATGAGGGCTTGATCCCTGGGTGGGGAAGATTCCCTGGAGGAGGA
Organism: Capricornis sumatraensis; assembly: GCF_032405125.1. Classification (NCBI taxonomy): domain Eukaryota; kingdom Metazoa; phylum Chordata; class Mammalia; order Artiodactyla; family Bovidae; genus Capricornis; species Capricornis sumatraensis. Next base: position 48,938,230 of record NC_091079.1, read on the forward strand.
CATGGCAACCCACTCAGTATTCTTGCCTGGAGTCCATGTGGCGGCAAAGAGTCATATATGATTGAGCACAAATACATTACATCCTTAACTTGCTCCCTTCTTTAGGTCCTTCTCTCAAAACTGCCCCTGAAGGAACACTGGCCTTGATTCCCATCGCAAGCAGAGATGGGGACAAGGGCTTCTGTGTGGATCAGGAAGAGGGAGGCAGGGAAGGAGAGAAAGCAATACCAGATGCCTCTGTCTCCAGCAATGCTGCTGGAGATGCACAGACACTTTGGAGTCTCTGAAAGGTGGCTCAGAACTGTCTGCAGGGGGCAGGAAGAAGAAGGTTCTTATCCACCTGCTGCTGCTCCCAGCTGGTCAGAGATGGCCCCACAGGAATTAACTCCTTACACCTCCCACATGTGAGTGCCTAGTGCTCTCCTTGGCTGCCCCACACAGAGCACCAGTACTGTTCAGAAAAGCACAACCAAGGCAAGAAAAGAACCAGCTGCTGCTCCCCCGGCCTCGCAAAGCCTTCCTAGAGCTGGTCTCCTGGCCTACAAGATGGGCCGGTAAGATTTGGAAGCAATTATATTGATAAGAGTTAACAGAAATGGAAGTGTAGCTTGGATACTCTTCGTGGCAGGCAGGATGGAGAATAATTGATACATGTAAAGACTCCCCCAAAAGCCTGAGTAAACAATGACATTTGCAGATAACTTTTATGCAAAAAATGACATCAAATTTAGAATGGAATGGAGCTGAGACCAAGAAACAAGAATGGATATGGCTCACGTTCACAGCCATCTAAACAGTAGGTGGGTCTGAAAAGCAATGGCAGAAATCTCTTAAAATGAATGCTGAGTTGGAAAGCCCCCCAGTGCTGTAGGTACCTGTGTGCATTATAGGCGCAACAACCAATCTGAATCACAAACTTTCTGAGATAGATAGCAGCTTGGAATTCTTCCCTTCTATACCTTTGATGATTACAAATGAGATAATCAAGGGATTTCCATGGTTGTCAGTGGTTAAGAGTCTACCTTGCAATGCAGAGGACAGGGGTTCAATCCCTGGTCCCACATGCCACAGAGAAACCAACCCCATCCACCGCAACTGAAATACACAAAGCTACTCAAGAGACATGACAGGGTAGGGTCAAGAGCTACGATAAGATCCCTGGAAATTTAGGGAGGTGAAAAGTGACTGGAGATGTGAAGAAAGGGCTTGAGGATGGCCTTTGAGGCACTTGAGGATGAAAGAAAATGGAGGAGGAGTGATCCTCCTGTGGTCAAAGAGAGAGAGGACAGAGAAGCCCCGGTGCGTGAGGGAACTGTAGCAGACAGCTCAACTCACCTCTCTGAGCTTATTTTATTTTCTCCTAAATGAAGGGGTGCAGTTGTAGTAACAAAAAAAGTTTATTCACTGGAATCCTTCATGAAATGAACTGGTATTTTTCTGAAAGACCCTGATAAACCAAAGCAGACTTGAGTACTAAAGGTACTCCAGTAATGATGTAAAATATGAAGGATGAAGAGTTGTTTGTTTTGGGTTGTTTTTTTTTGATGTGGAGTAGGATAGTGGGCTTCCCTGGTGGCTCAGGTGGTAAAGAATCTGCCTACAATGCAGAAGAGCTGGGTTTTATCCCTTGTTTGAGGAGATCCCCTGGAGAAGGGCATGGCTACCCACTCCAGAATTCTTGCCTGAAGAATTCCATGACTAAGTGGATCCTGGTGGGCTACAGTCCATGGGGTCGCAAAGAGTTGCACACGACTGAGCGACTAACCCTAACTAAGAGAATGAGAAGAGGGGAAAAAAGAGGGAGAGAAGGGCAAAATAAATGATAAAATATGGTACCAAATATAATGTGACATGCTTCTAATGACCTCTCAGATACTCACGAAAGCACAGAGATCACACATGCTTAGCATGATGAGATTTCTTATGGAAACAGGTGGAGTTCTGCATCCCAGGTGGTCATGGGCAAAAATGGGTGTAGCATCAAGGATGCGGGAGTCAACTGGCGTCTGTGCTACACCATACAGGGTGAGGGCTCTATATTCATGACCTGGGGCTGCCATAACGAGCAACCACAAAATGCGGGGCCAAAGACAACAGAAATGAGTTCTCTCACAGTTCTGGGGGCCAGGAATCCAAAATCAAAGTGTCAGCAGAAACTGGTTCCTCTGGAGGCTCTAGGGAAGAACCCTTCCTGCCTCTTCCAGCTTCTGGAGGATTCCAGCAATCTTTAGCATCCCTTGGCTTATACCTGCATCCTTCTGAACACTGCCTCTGTCATCACATGGCCTTTCTCCCTGTGAGTCTCTGGGTCTCTCCACATTTCTTTATCTTTATAGGGATACCAGTCTTTGGATGTAGGGTCCATTCTACTCTAGTATGACTGCATCTTAACTTGAGTACATCTGAAAAGATCCTATTTGCAAACAAGGTCACAGTCTCAGGGTTAGGACTTCAGGGTGTCTTTTTGAAGGACATGATTCAACTCACAATAGGCCCTGAAATATCCCTGAAATTCTTTGTATGTGTTTTACTCTGAGGAGCTGAAACTAGTTATGTAATAATTGAGTTATTAACTGACAGGCTCACAGAAGCAAGGACAATCCATTTTCTTGTGATGTTTTCATACAAAGCCTTTGACTCCTCTTGGCTGGCCCAGAGTGTGGGGTCAAGAAGAGTGGAAGGACAGAGCTGATGGATCCTTACAGCTTCCCCAGTTCAACAGTAGTTCAGAGAAGCATGACGTCCAGGTGATAGTGTTCAGGGTAGCAGGCACTCAAAGAACACAGTGCCCGGCCAAGCCTCAGAACTCCTCAGGTAACTCTCTGGGAACCCAGCATACAGGAAGGCTCTCCGGCTCTATTTCACCCCTCACTCTTTTTCTTTCCTACCCTCATGTGGTTTAGGTGTGTTGATCCCAAGTCAGTACTTTCATGTTATGCAACAAAATCATCCACCTCGTTATTACACGATTCTGAATGCACGCCAAGGTTCAGCACACTTCTTACCTCTCGGTTCTAATTATTACAAATCCTAATCAAGGCATTTGATAGGACTCCAGATTTATTATACTGTCTGGTGGCTTTAGGTCACATGCTTTTCTCCTTGACCTAAAAAACCCTTCTGATTTGCCTCTTCTGGCCTAGAGAGAGTCTGATGAGTTTTAAGGGCTCAGACAGCTTGTCTGTTTTTTGACATCTCCTTTCCTTTCTGTTACTAATATTCTTTGCCAATCTACCACTCTTGCACCCACCTATTGAAACCAGACTGGAAGGTTCTCAATACCCCCTCACTGAGCATCTCCATAGAACTCTCATAACTTGCCTGTGCTGTTACCCTTCTCTCTCTCTCACACACACACACCACACGCACACATACACACACGCACACACACACATTCATATTATTTCAACTGTGCTGTCAACCCCTTTAGGGCAGGATCCATGCCTCATTCTTCTCTGCATGTTTTATAACACTGAGCAGAGTCTCTAACATATGGTAAGTTGGTTTTAAAATTATGAATATCATGAAATTAAACTTGGGAAGCTTATTTCCATCTTTTTAGGGCCCAGACTCCCCTGAATCGCAACATTTTCAAGGCAGTGAAGCTCACAAAGAGACAGGCAATTCATGTCTGGCTTATTCACACACACAAGGATAACATCCTACTCATTCTAACGAAGAGATTATGTTTATGGAGAGAGTGTAATTCTTCCAGGAATGGGCCCAGATTGTGCTAAAGATCTGGTGGAAGAGAGAAACAACACAGCTTTGTCTCTGCCATGAGGATATCAGGCTCAAGGGAGGAAACACACCTCAATGCCCATCTTCAAATGCCACAGCAGAGATCTGGCCCCTCGCAAAGTGAGATGCAAAGCTGTTGCTACTGCAAAGAAATCGGGAAATTCCTACCAGGCTGAACTTCCTTGTCATACTGGAAATAGGACTACTATGCTTACCCCACCCTTTCAAGGCTCTCTGGCTGGCTTCCACATGCATTGTAATAGGCCTGTCTGAACTAGCAAACTTTTGTTTTGGGGGTTTTGGGTTTCTTTTTTAACTTTTTATTTTATATTGGAGTGTGGCTGATTAACAATGTTGTGACAGTTTCAGGTGGACAAGGAAGGGATCCAGCCATATATATACATGTATCCATTCTCCCCCAGACTCCCCTCCCATCCAGCCTGCCACAAACATTGAGCAGAGTTCCCCATGCTCTACAGCAGGACCTTGTTGGTTATCCATTTTAAATACAAAAGTGTGTACATGTCCATCCCAAACTTCCTAACTAACCCTTCCCCCACTTCCCCTCCTGACAACCACAAGTTCATGAACAAGCAAACTTTAAATCCAGGTGCCACAGACTGAATATTTGTGTCTCCAAGATTCATATGTTGAATCCTAATGCCTGATGTAATGGTACTAGGAGGTAGGGCCTTTGAGACATGCTCAGTCTGTGAGGGTAGAGCCCTCATGAACAGAATTAGTGCTTATGAAACAGGCTCCAAGACAGTATGGTACTGGCACAAAGACAGAAATATAGATCAATGGAACAAAACAGAAAGCCCAGAGATAAATCCATGCACCTATGCACCTTATCTTTGACAAAGGAGGCAAAAGAGTTGACTCATTGGGAAAGACTCTGATGCTGGGAGGGACTGGGGGCAGGAGGAGAAGGAAACAATAGAGGATGAGATGGCTGGATGGCATCACCTACTCAATGGACATGTGTTTGGGTGAACACCGGGAGTTGGTGATGGACAGGGAGGCCTGTCCATCTCTATATCCATCTCTATATACAATAGAGAAAATACAATCTCTTTAACAAGTGGTGCTGGGAAAACTGGTCAACCACCTGTAAAAGAATGAAACTAGAACACTTTCTAACACCATACACAAAAATAAACTCAAAATGGATTAAAGATCTAAACGTAAGACCAAAAACTCTTAGAGGTAAACACAGGCAGAACACTCTCTGACATAAATCACAGCAAGATCCCCTATGACCCCCCTCCCAGAGTAATGGAAATAAAAATAAACAAATGGGACCTAGTTAAACTTAAAAGCTTTTGCACAATGAAAGGAACTATAAGCAAGGTGAAAAGGCAGCCTTCAGAATGGGAGAAAATAACAACAAACGAAGCAACTGACAAAGAGTTAATCTCAAAAATATACAAGCAGCTCATGCAGCTCAATACCAGAAAAACAAATGACCCAATCAAAAAGTGGGCCAAAGAACAAAACAGACATTTCTCCAAAGACATACAGATAGCTAACAAACACATGAAAAGATGCTCAACATCACTCATCAGAGAAATGCAAATCAAAACCACAATGAGGTACCATCTCACGCTGTTCAGAACAGCTGCCATCAAAAAGTCTACAAACAGTAAATGCTGGAGAGAATAAAGGGAAGCCTCTTACACTGTTGGCTGGAATGCAAACTAGTACAACCACTATGGAGAACAGTGTGGAGATTCGTTAAAGAACTGGAAATAGAACCGCCATATGACCTAGCAATCCTACTGCTGGGCATACATACCAAGGAAACCAGAACTGAAAGAGACATATGTACTCCAAAGAGACACATGTACCCCAGTGTTCATTGCAGCACTGTTTACAAAATCTAAGGACATGGAAGCAACTTAGACGTTCATCAACAGATGAATGGATAAAGAAGTTGTGGTACATATACACAGTGGAATATTCAGTTCAGTTCAGTCGCTCAGTCATGTCTGACTCTTTGCCATCCCATGAATTGCAGCATGCCAGGCCTCCCTGAAGGTGAAAGTGAAAGTGAAATCCTTCAGTCGTGTCTCACTCTTTGTGACCCCATGGACTGTAGCCCACCAGGCTCCTCCATCCATGGGATTTTCCAGGCAAGAATACTAGAGTGCGTTGCCATTTCCTTCTCCAGGGAATCTTCCTGACCCAGGGATCGAACCCAGGTCTCCCACATTGCAGGCAGACACTTTAACCTCTGAGCCACCAGGGAAGCCTTCAGTTCAGTTCAGTCACTCAGTCATATCCAACTCTTTGCGACCCCATGAATTGCAGCACGCCAGGCCTCCCTGTCCATCACCAACTCCTGGAGTTCACCCAAACTCATGTCCATTGAGTAGGTGATGCCATCCAGCCATCTCATCCTCTATCGTCTCCTTCTCCTCCTGCCCCTAGTCCCTCCCAGCATCAGAGTCTTTTCCAATGAGTCAGCTCTTTGCATGAGGTGGCCAAAGTATTGGAGTTTAAGCTTTAGCATCAGTCCTTCCAAAGAACACCCAGGACTAATGTCCTTTTTTGGACTGGTTGGATCTCCTTGCAGTCCAAGGGACTCTCAAGAGTCTTCTCCAACACCACAGTTCAAAAGCATCAATTCTTCAGTGCTCAGCTTTCTTCACAGCCCAACTTTCACATCCATACATGACTGATGGAATATTACTCAGCTATAAAAAAGAATGCATTTGAGCCAGTTTTAATGAGGTGAATGAAACTGGAGCCTATTATACAGAGTAAAGTAAGTCAGAAAGAGAAACACCAATACAGTATATTAACGCATATATATGGAATTTAGGAAGACAGTAACGACAATCCTACATGCAAGACAGCAAGAGACAAAGATGTAAAGAACAAACTTTTGGACTCTGTGGGAGAAGGCAAGGTTGAGATGATTTGAGAGAATAGCATAGAAACGTGTATATTGCCATATGTGAACTAGATGATCAGTCCAAGTTTGATGCAGGAAACAGGGCACTCAACGCCAGTGCACTGGGACAACCCAGAGCAATGGGATGGGGAGGGAGGCGGGAGGGGGGTTCAGGATGGGGGACACATGTACACCTGTGGCTGATTCATGTTGGTCCAGTTTAGGTGCTCAGTTGTGTCCGACTCTTTGTGACCCCATGAACTGCAGCACGCCAGGCCTCCCTGTCCATCACCAACCCCCGGAGTTTACCCAAACCCATGTCCATTGAGTCCGTGATGCCATCCAACCATCTCATCCTCTGCCATCCCCTTCTCCTCCTGCCCCTAAACTTTCCCAGCATCACGGTCTTTTCCAGTGAGTCAGCTCTTCACATCAGGTGGCCAAAGTATTGGAGTTTCAGCCTCAACATCAGTCCTTCCAATGAACACCCAGGACTGACCACCTTTAGGATGGACTGGTTGGATCTCCTTGCAGTCCAAGGGACTCTCAAGAGTCTTCTCCAACACCACAGTTCAAAAGCATCAACTCTTTGGCCCTCAGCTTTCTTTATAGTCTAACTCTCACATCCATACATGACCACTGGAAACACCATAGCCTTGATTAGACGGACCTTTGTTGGCAAAGGAATGTCTCTGCTTTTTAAGATGCTGTCTAGTTTGGTCATAACTTTCCTTCCAAGGAGTAAGCGTTTTTTTTTTTTTATTTCATTGCTGCAATCGCCATCTGCAGTGATTTTGGAGCCCAGAAAAATAAAGTCAGCCACTGTTTCCACTGTTTCCCCATATATTTACCATGAAGTGATGGGACCAGATGCCATGATCTTCGTTTTCTGAATGTTGAGCTTTAAGCCAACTTTTTCACCCTCCTCTTTCACTTTCATCAAGAGGCTCTTTAGTTCCTCGCTTTCTGTCATCTGCTTATCTGAGGTTATTGATATTTCTCCCGGCAATCTTGATTCCAGCTTGTGCTTCTTCCAGCCCAGCGTTTCTCATGATGTACTCTGCATATAAGTTAAATAAGCAGGGTGACAATATAAAGCCTTGACATACAGCTTTTCCTATTTGGAACCAGTCTGTTCTTCCATGTCCAGTGATTCATGTCAATGTATGGCAAAAACCACACAATATTGTAAAGTAATTAGCCTCCAATTAAAATTTAAAAAAAAAAAAAAAACAGGCTCCAGAGACATCCCTTGTCCCTTTCAATCTGTAGAAACACAGCCAGAAGGTACTGTCTATGAGCCAGAATATAGTCCATCTGGCCTTGATCTTGGACTCCTCAGCCCCAGGACTGTGAGCAACACAGTTATACTGTTTGTAAGTCACCCAGCCTGTGGCAATTTGTTAGGGCACCCTTAGGGGACTAAGGCCTAAGGAGAGCAATGAGGCCTCCACACAGGCCCCTCTAAATGCCATCACTAAGCAAAGGTGAGCAATAATGGAATCTTTGGCAATAGGATCCACCACTTTCAAGTTTGTGATTTTTGTTTCCATTTTTCACAATACAAATACCCGCCTGATTTTTCAGGGTTCACTAGGCAGTTTGGAAGAGAATGTTGTCTACCTTTTCAAAGATGTCCAGTGTTTTCCCCAAATATTTCCTTTCTTTATTCTTCCCTGATCTGCACATCATTTTCTCCTGAGCAGACAACATGCTGTGTGCCAGCTGGGCCCAGACTGCAGAAGGCTTGTCTCCAACGTAGGTACATGTCCAGAGCATTGACAAAAGACAAGAGAAAACTGCCCAGAGGAAGGTTTTCTAGGAATAGATGAAGTAAAATGATCTAAATCTAGGTTGTTATAATTATACATCAGGTGGCAGAAGTTTCTTTAAAGCATAATGTCAAATGCAGATACTACTCTATGTGTACAAATTTATTTTTCAATGTATATTCCCATGCCTTCACCTCTTTGCCCATTACGACTTACAGGAAGGAAAGAAAAAAGGGAGGAAGAGACGGAGGAAGGAAGGAAGCAAGGGAAATTTGCAATAATTTGTTTTATTTTTTTTTTTTTTCAGGTTCTTTTTGTTTTTGTTTATTTTATTTTATTTTATTTTATTTTTTTTTCCTTTTTTTTTTTCCTTTTTTTTTTTTTATTAAATTTTAAAATCTTTAATTCTTACATGTGTTCCCAAACATGAAACCCCCTCCCACCTCCCTCCCCATAACATCTCTGTGGGTGATCCCCATGCACCAACCCCAAGCATGTTGTATCCTGCGTCAGACATAGACTGGCGATTCAATTCTTACATGATAGTATACATGATAGAATGCCATTCTCCCAAATCATCCCGCCCTCTCCCTCTCTCTCTGAGTCCAAAAGTCCGTTATACACAGCTGTGTCTTTTTTCCTGTCTTGCATACAGGGTCGTCATTGCCATCTTTCTAAATTCCATATATATGTGTTAGTATACTGTATTGGTGTTTTTCTTTCTGGCTTACTTCACTCTGTATAATCGGCTCCAGTTTCATCCATCTCATCAGAACTGATTCAAATGAATTCTTTTTAACGGCTGAGTAATACTCCATCGTGTATATGTACCAAAGCTTCCTTATCCATTCATCTGCTGATGGACATCTAGGTTGTTTCCATGTCCTGGCTATTATAAACAGTGCTGCGATGAACATTGGGGTACATGTGTCTCTTTCAATTCTGGTTTCCTCGGTGTGTATACCCAGCAGTGGGATTGCTGGGTCATAAGGTAGTTCTATTTGCAATTTTTTAAGGAATCTCCACACTGTTCTCCATAGTGGCTGTACTAGTTTGCATTCCCACCAACAGTGTAGGAGGGTTCCCTTTTCTCCACACCCTCTCCAGCATTTGTTGCTTGCAGATTTTTGGATCGCAGCCATTCTGACTGGTGTGAAGTGGTACCTCATTGTGGTTTTGATTTGCATTTCTCTGATAATGAGTGATGTTGAGCATCTTTTCATGTGTTTGTTAGCCATCCGTATGTCTTCTTTGGAGAAATGTCTATTTAGTTCTTTGGCCCATTTTTTGATTGGGTCGTTTATTTTTCTGGAATTGAGCTGCATAAGTTGCTTGTATATTTTTGAGATTAGTTGTTTGTCAGTTGCTTCATTTGCTATTATTTTCTCCCATTCAGAAGGCTGTCTTTTCACCTTGCTTATAGTTTCCTTTGTTGTGCAGAAGCTTTTAATTTTTATTAGATCCCATTTGTTTATTTTTGTTTTTATTTCCAGAATTCTGGGAGGTGGATCATAGAGGATCCTGCTGTGATTTATGTCTGAGAGTGTTTTGCCTATGTTCTCCTCTAGGAGTTTTATAGTTTCTGGTCTTACATTTAGATCTTTAATCCATTTTGAGTTTATTTTTGTGTGCGGTGTTAGAAAGTGATCTAGTTTCATTCTTTTACAAGTGGTTGACCAGTTTTCCCAGCACCACTTGTTAAAGAGATTGTCTTTACTCCATTGTATATTCTTGCCTCCTTTGTCAAAGATAAGGTGTCCATATGTGTGTGGATTTATCTCTGGGCTTTCTATTTTGTTCCATTGATCTATATGTCTGTCTTTGTGCCAGTACCATACTGTTTTGATGACTGTGGCTTTGTAGTAGAGCCTGAAGTCAGGCAAGTTGATTCCTCCAGTTCCATTCTTCTTTCTCAAGATTGCTTTGGCTATTCGAGGTTTTTTGTATTTCCATACAAATCTTGAAATTATTTGTTCTAGTTCTGTGAAAAATATGGCTGGTAGCTTGATAGGGATTGCGTTGAATTTGTAAATTGCTTTGGGTAGTATACTCATTTTCACTATATTGATTCTTCCAATCCATGAACATGGTATATTTCTCCATCTATTAGTGTCCTCTTTGATTGCTTTCATCAGTGTTTTATAGTTTTCTATATATAGGTCTTTAGTTTCTTTGGGTAGATATATTCCTAAGTATTTTATTCTTTTTGTTGCAATGGTGAATGGAATTGTTTCCTTAATTTCTTTTTCTACTTTCTCATTATTAGTGTATAGGAATGCAAGGGATTTCTGTGTGTTGATTTTATATCCTGCAACTTTACTATATTCATTGATGAGCTCTAGTAATTTTCTGGTGGAGTCTTTAGGGTTTTCCATGTAGAGGATCATGTCATCTGCAAACAGTGAGAGTTTTACTTCTTCTTTTCCAATTTGGATTCCTTTTATTTCTTTTTCTGCTCTGATTGCTGTGGCCAAAACTTCCAGAACTATGTTGAATAGTAGCGGTGAAAGTGGACACCCTTGTCTTGTTCCTGACTTTAGGGGAAATGCTTTCAATTTTTCACCATTAAGGATAATGTTTGCTGTGGGTTTGTCATATATAGCTTTTATTATGTTGAGGTATGTTCCTTCTATTCCTGCTTTCTGGAGAGTTTTTATCATAAATGGATGTTGAATTTTGTCAAAGGCCTTCTCTGCATCTATTGAGATAATCATATGGTTTTTATTTTTCAATTTGTTAATGTGGTGAATTACATTGATTGATTTGCGGATATTGAAGAATCCTTGCATCCCTGGGATAAAGCCCACTTGGTCATGGTGTATGATCTTTTTAATATGTTGTTGGATTCTGATTGCTAGAATTTTGTTGAGGATTTTTGCATCTATGTTCATCAGTGATATTGGCCTGTAGTTTTCTTTTTTTGTGACATCTTTGTCAGGTTTTGGTATTAGGGTGATGGTGGCCTCATAGAATGAGTTTGGAAGTTTACCTTCCTCTGCAATTTTCTGGAAGAGTTTGAGTAGGATAGGTGTTAGCTCTTCTCGAAATTTTTGGTAGAATTCAGCTGTGAAGCCGTCTGGACCTGGGCTTTTGTTTGCTGGAAGATTTCTGATTACAGTTTCAATTTCCGTGCTGGTGATGGGTCTGTTAAGATTTTCTATTTCTTCCTGGTTCAGTTTTGGAAAATTGTACTTTTCTAAGAATTTGTCCATTTCTTCCACATTGTCCATTTTATTGGCATACAACTGCTGATAGTAGTCTCTTATGATCTTTTGTATTTCTGTGTCGTCTGTTGTGATCTCTCCATTTTCATTTCTAATTTTATTGATTTGATTTTTCTCTCTTTGCTTCTTGATGAGTCTGGCTAGTGGTTTGTCAATTTTATTTATCCTTTCAAAGAACCAGCTTTTGGCCTTGTTGATTTTTGCTATGGTCTCTTTTGTTTCTTTAGCATTTATTTCTGCCCTAATTTTTAAGATTTCTTTCCTTCTACTAACTCTGGGGTTCTCCAATTCTTCCTTTTCTAGTTGCTTTAGTTGTAGAGTTAGGTTATTTATTTGACTTTTTTCTTGTTTCTTGAGGTATGCCTGTATTGCTATGAACTTTCCTCTTAGCACTGCTTTTATAGTGTCCCACAGGTTTTGGGTTGTTGTGTTTTCATTTTCATTAGTTTCTATGCATATTTTGATTTCTTTTTTGATTTCTTCTGTGATTTGTTGGTTATTCAGAAGTGTGTTGTTCAACCTCCATATGTTGGAATTTTTAGTAGTTTTTCTCCTGTAATTGAGATCTAATCTTAATGCATTATGGTCAGAAAAGATGCTTGGAATGATTTCGATTTTTTTGAATTTATCAAGTTTAGATTTATGGCCCAGGATGTGATCTATCCTGGAGAAGGTTCCATGAGCACTTGAAAAAAAGGTGAAATTCATTGTTTTGGGGTGAAATGTCCTATAGATATCAATTAGGTCTAATTGATCTAATGTATCATTTAAAGTTTGCGTTTCTTTGTTAATTTTCTGTTTAGTTGATCTGTCCATAGGTGTGAGTGGGGTATTAAAGTCTCCCACTATTATTGTGTTATTGTTGATTTCCCCTTTCATACTTGTTAGCATTTGTCTTACATATTGCGGTGCTCCTATATTGGGTGCATATATATTTATAATTGTTATATCTTCTTCTTGGATTGATCCTTTGATCATTATGTAGTGGCCTTCTTTGTCTCTTTTCACAGCCTTTGTTTTAAAGTCTATTTTATCAGATATGAGTATTGCCACTCCTGCTTTCTTTTGGTCTCTATTTGCGTGGTATATCTTATTCCAGCCCTTCACTTTCAGTCTATATGTGTCCCTTGTTTTGAGGTGGGTCTCTTGTAAGCAACATATAGAGGGGTCTTGTTTTTGTATCCATTCGGCCAGTCTTTGCCTTTTGGTTGGGGCGTTCAACCCATTTACGTTTAAGGTAATTATTGATAAGTATGATCCCGTTACCATTTACTTTATTGTTTTGGGTTCGGGTTTATACACCCTTTTCGGTTTCCTGTCTAGAGAATATCCTTTAGAATTTGTTGGAGAGCTGGTTTGGTGGTGCTGAATTCTCTCAGCTTTTGCTTGTCTGTAAAGCTTTTGATTTCTCCTTCGTATTTGAATGAGATCCTTGCTGGGTACAGTAATCTGGGCTGTAGGTTATTGTCTTTCATCATTTTAAGTATGTCTTGCCATTCCCTCCTGGCCTGAAGAGTTTCTATTGAAAGATCAGCTGTTATCCTTATGGGAATCCCCTTGTGTGTTATTTGTTGTTTTTCCCTTGCTGCTTTTAATATTTGTTCTTTGTGTTTGACCTTTGTTAATTTAATTAATATGTGTCTTGGGGTGTTTCGCCTTGGGTTTATCCTATTTGGAACTCTCTGTGTTTCTTGGACTTGGGTGATTATTTCCTTCCCCATTTTAGGGAAGTTTTCAACTATTATCTCCTCAAGGATTTTCTCATGATCTTTCTTTCTGTCTTCTTCTTCTGGGACTCCTATAATTCGAATGTTGGAGCGTTTCATATTGTCCTGGAGGTCTCTGAGATTGTCCTCGTTTCTTTTAATTCGTATTTCTTGTTTCCTCTCTGATTCATTTATTTCTACCATTCTATCTTCTATTTCACTAATCCTATCTTCTGCCTCCGTTATTCTACTATTTGTTGCCTCCAGAGTGTTTCTGATCTCATTTATTGCATTATTCATTATATTTTGACTCTTTTTTATTTCTTCTAGGTCCTTGTTAAACCTTTCTTGCATCTTCTCAATCCTTGTCTCTAGGCTATTTATCTGTGATTCCATTTTGATTTCAAGATTTTGGATCATTTTCACTATCAATATTCGGAATTCCTTCTCAGGTAGATTCCCTACTTCTTCCTCTTTTGTTTGGTTTGGTGGGCAACACTCCTGTTCCTTTACCTGCTGAGTATTCCTCTGTCTCTTCATCTTGGTTATATTGCTGCGTTTGGGGTGGTCTTTTTATATTCTGGTGATTTGTGGAGTTCTCTTTATTATGGAGCTTCCTCACTGTGGGTGGGGTTCTATCAGTGGCTTGTCAAGGTTTCCTGGTTAGGGAGGCTTATCTTGGAGTTCCGGTGGGTGGAGCTGGGTTTCTTCTCTCTGGAGTGCAGTGGAGTGACCAGTGATGGGTTATGGGACATCAAAGGTTTTGGAATAATTTTGAGCTGCCTGTATATTCAAGCTCAGGGGAGTGTTCCTGTGTTGCTGGAGAATTTGAGTGATATGTCTTGTTTTGGAACTTGTTGGCCCTTGGGTGGAGCTTGGTTTCAGTGTAAGTATGAAGGCATTTGATGAGCTCCTATTGCTTAATGTTCCCTGAATTCAAGAGTTCTCTAATGTTTTCAGGTTTTGTATTTAAGCCTCCTGCTTCTGGTCTTCAGTTTTTACAGTAGCCTCTAGACTTCTCCATCTATACAGCACCGATGATAAAACATCTAGGTTAAAGATGAAAAGTTTCTCCACATTGAGGGACACTCAGAGAGGTTCACTGAGTTACAAGGAGAAGAGAAGATGGAGGGGGTAGTTAGAGGTAACTGGAATGAGATGTGGTGAGATCAAAAGAGGAGAGAGCAAGCTAGGCAGTAGTCACTTCCTTATGTGCGCTCTATAGTCTGGCCCGCTCAGGTATTTACGGAGTTATACAGGGAAGAGGAGAGGGAGGAAGTAGACAGAGGTGACCAGGAGGATAAGAGAGAGGAATGAGAAGGAGAGAGACAAATCCTGCCAATAACCAGTTCCTTAGGTGTTCTCCACTGTCTGGAACACACAGAGATTCACAGAGTTGGATAGAGAAGAGATGGGGGAGAAAAGAGACAGAGGCCACCTGGTGGAGAAAAAGGAGAGTCTATAGGAGAAGAGAGTGGTCAAGCCAGTAATCTCGCTCTCAGGTAAACTTGGGTCGTGAAGTTTGGGTTTTTAAATGAACATAATTAACAACAAAAACCTAAGAGCAAAGGTTAAAAATCTAGAGTAGAGGTTGGATTTTCAAAAATACAATATTAAAGAAAAGAAGCAGAAGGAAAAAGCAGGAAAGAAAGAAAGAAAAAAAACCAAGAATTATTAAAAAAAAAACAAGCAAACAAAAAAAAACAAAACAAACAAACAAACAAAAACCCCACCAACAACCATCCAAAGGCTATATATGGTGTTTGCCTTAAAAAAAAAAAAAGTCTTTTTTTTTTTTTAAAATAGTAATAATAGGTTATAGTAATAAAAATTAGAGGAGAAATAGAAGATTTAACAATTAAAAAAAAAAGGTTAGGAAAAAAAAAAGAGAAAAAAAAAAAGAAAGAAAAAAAAAAAAAAAAAAAAGGAATGATTTTTAAAATAGTAAAAATATATCTGGCTCTTCTCTGATGTTTTGGGCCGTGTGGGATCACTTCCAAGGTGGTTCCCTCTGTTTAACTTCTTCCGTTTGCTGGTTTTTCAGGCTCACTAGTTCAGTCGCGCTGTGGGGAGGGGGAATGCCGCAAACTAATAGCGCTGTCGTGTGCTCTCAGTGTCACAGCCCCGCTTGACCTGTCCCTTCTCGCGGCGCACAAACCGCTCCGGCTCTACGATGCACAGCCGGGAACCGTCTGGGGCTGGCCCTAGGCTGCGTGCACTTCCCGGTCCAAGCCGCTCATGTTTGGCGCTCAGGCAGCCCTCAGAGGCACAGATTCGGCTGGGACTGCGCTTTGTGCCCTTCCCAGGTCCGAGTAGCTCAGGAGTTTGGCGAGCGTGATCGCCGCGGCTTGTCACCTTTTCTGTCGCTGCTGCTCAACTTTCTGGGTGGACCGCTGGCGTCCCCCGTGAGGCAGATTGTGACTGTCCAGCACCCCCAGAAGTCTTAGCAAAGAAGCCCTCTTGCAGTTAGGTAAGTAAAGTCTCTCCGGGTCTGCAATTGCCCCTTTCCAGTCCTTACGGCTCTGGCTGCCTGTCCCCGGCGGGGGATGGTCTGCAGCCGGCTGTTTCCGTCCGTCCTTTGTTCTGTGCTCGGTCCTGGCGGTGTCTTATGTTCGAGCTTTTCGTGCGGTAGCTATCCCACAGTCTGGTTTGCTAGCGCAAGTTAGATCGTTCTGGTTGCGCGTGGGGCGTTCCTGCCCGATTCTTACAAAGCACTGCAGCCCGCGCCTCCCGCGCGTCCCTGCCCTGCCCCCACTTCCCAATGGCGGATGCAGGCGTCTGTGCTGCTTTTCCGCTGGGGGAGTTACTGTTGGGCTTGTAATCTCTTGGTTTTAATTATTTCTTTATTTTTCCTTCCTGTTATGTTGCCCTCTGGGTTTCCAAGACTCGCCACAGACTCGGCAGGGAGAGTGTTTCCTGGTGTTTGGAAACCTCTCTTCTTAAAATTCCCTTCCCGGGACGGGCTTCCCTTCCCGGGACGGGCTTCCCTTCCCGGGACGGAGTTCCCTCCCCACCTCCTTTGTCTCCTTTTTCGTCGTTTATATTTTTCCCTACCTGTTTTTGATGACAATGGTCTGCTTTTCTGGTTGCCTGCTGTCCTCTGCCAGCCTACAGAGGTTGTTTTGTGGAGTTTGCTCAGCGTTGAAATGTTCTTTTGAGGAATTAGTGAGGGAGAGAGTGGTCTTCCCGTCCTATTCCTCCGCCATCTTTATGCTCCTCCAATAATTTGTTTTAAATAAGACCAATGGCAACCCACTCCAGTACTCTTGCCTGGAAAATCCCGTGGACAGAGGAGTCTGGTAGGCTGCAGTCTACGGGGTCGCGAGGAGTCAGACAGAACTGAGCCACTTCACTTTCACTTTTCACTTTTCACTTTCATGCATTGGAGAAGGAAATGGCAACCCACTCCAGTGTTCTTGCCTGGAGAATCTCAGAGATGGTGGAGCCTGATAGGCTGCCGTCTATGGGGTCGCACAGAGTCGGACACAACTGAAACGACTTAGCAGCAGCAGCAGCTCTATTTGAGTCCCCCAATCTTGACAGCATGTTATAAACATCACTAACTGTTTTGTAATTAATAATGGAAGAACTTATTTTCAATCAACAACAAAAAATACTCCAAGCATTATCAGTGAGTCACTTTCAAGTTATCTGCTCCCCAGCTCCTACCAAAACTCCTGCTGTTAAAAAGCTATAGAAACAAGCAAAGAAACCAATTCTCAGAATGGTACACAGCAGATCTCCTTCAGTTCTATGCTCTGACCTCATGGAACCACATAACTTAAGTCCCTCACAAACGTGTTCTCCCTGCACTGCAGTTCCACCATAAGGGAAATTCACCCTCAAATGTTACTAAAATCGGATCGAGATGAAGGACATGATTCACTGTCATATGTGGGCCCTCTGTAAGTGACTTGCTTTGGGATTCAACGGACAGAAGAATTCTGTTTCATTTGGGGAGGTGGACTGGTGACTGGAGGAGAAATTTGACTCCACGTTTGACCTCTGAATACTGAAAGTGTTTACACCCCTCCCGTCCCCTTGTGGGGGGCTTCCCTGGTGGCTCAGTGGTAAAGAATCCGCCTGCCAAAGCAGGAGAAATGGGTTCGATTCCTGGGTTGGGAAGATCCCCTGGAGGAGGAAATGGCAACCCACCCCAGTATTCTTGCCTGAGAAATCCCATGGACAGAGGAGGCTGGCAGGCTGCAGTCCACGAGGTCACAGAGTCAGACACGACTGAAGTTCCTCAGCACACCACAAACACCCAGTAACTATGGCAACAAGTGTGGGCTGTTTATGTGGGGACCCCTCCAAGTCAGGCAAATGGGCACCTTGTGGTTATAAACATGAACTCCCAGACCTAACTGGAGGCCCTTTCTTTATGCACACCTAACACACCCAGGAATCCCTTGTCTCAGGAGGTTTACCAGTCCGATAGACTGTAAACTCAGAAAGCCTGGCATTCCCAGAACATAATGCAGGCTGGGCACTGAGCAAAAGTTTGATGAATGAATAACTGAAATTCAGGTAGAGAAGCAATTTGCATAAAAGCAGGGCAGAGATTAATGTATGGCAGGAAAAAGAAAAAAGGAGGTTTCTTCTGTAGCTTAGAAAACAAGAAATACTCAGTAGAAACTCCAACCTCTGGGATTTCCCTGGTGATCCAGTGATTTGGACTTTCACCTTCCAATGCAGGGGGTGTGGGTTTGAGTCCTGGTTGGGAAACTAACCAAAAAACCAGGAGACATGGGTTCAATTCCTGGGTCGGGAAGATCCCCTGGAGGAGGAAATGGCAACCCACCCCAGTATTCTTGCCTGAGAAATCCCATGGACAGCCTGGCAGGCTGCAGTCCACAGGGTCACAGAGTCAGACACGACTGAAGTTCCTCAGCACACCACAAACACCCAGTAACTACGGCAGCCAGTATGGGCTGTCTGTGGCCAAAAAACCAAAACATAAACAACAGAAGCAATATTGTAACAAACTTTAAAATTGGTCCACATCAAAAAAAAAAAAAAAAAGAAAGAAAGCAAAGAAACCCCAACCTCTGACATTCGAGCCCAGTTAAGCCGCAGTGTAACATCTAATTGCCCAGGCCCTACACCACCACAGCCCTCTCATTGAAATCACAATTTACTTCCTCAAAGTTAAACTTCATTAAATATTAGTTTAATTTAATGTTTTCCAGATTAATTTATATCCAAGCATTTGCACAGCCCAAGCAGTATCTCTCCTTTCTGTCACTTCTATCATCCCACAGACAGCGAAAAAAAGGAAACTGTATGGTGACGGAGTGCCAGGATAGAGTAAATAGAGGGAGATGTAATTAAACTATTACATATCTTTACCTCAAGTGTGGGGAAAAAACACCATAAATTTGCCAGTGAGTAGAGTAGTATGCATATCAGGAAGCCTGATAAACAAAAACTTTGCAGACAGGAAAAGTGGGGTTACAAGAGGACCTGGGCTGAAAATCAGATCCTGTACTTAACCCTACATATTCTTCCTAAAGGGCTTCCCAGGAGGGGTGAGTGGTAAAGAATCTAACCGACAATATAGGAGATGCAATCTAGGACACATGAGTTCAATCCCTGGGTGGGGAAGGTCCCCTGGAGGAGGAAGTGGCAACCCACTCCAGTATTCTTGCCTGGAGAATTCCATAGACAGAGGAGCCTGGGGGGCTACAGTCCATGGGGTCGCAAAGAGCTGGAGATGACTGAGGAACTGAGCGCACACGTGTGTGTGCACACACACACACATTGTTCTCAAGTCTCATAATGTGTATTTCTGCTGAAAGAATCTTTTATCTTTTGTCTAGTCTATTCTAATCCAGTCTACCCTGAGCAGCTAGAGAAGCCAGTGATAGAAACAAAGAAGGAGCAGTGAGAGAAATTAGAAGACGGCAAAGAAAAGGGGGTCACCTGATCACAGAAGTTAAAGAAGTATGGAGGGATCTGTCACGACTTTAAATAGAAAACGTCATGAGGATTTTGATCTTCATATGATGATCATCCCATCAACCCTTTATTCTTAAATACAGCTTAACTGTGCTTCAACAATTTCCTTGGATAAATAAGCACATTGAAACATACCTCATTGCAAAAGTATAAACCTGAAATGTGAAAAACAAATGCCTGTTACAATCAGACCAAGATACTTACATGATGTAAAACATTAAATAAATAAACCATTTAGACTAGTCCTCTTAAATTGAGCAAATGGAATCCAACAGGACAGCTGTTAATATTATCTTCCTCCATAAAGAGAAACCTTGATGACTCATTTAGAGCTTCATAAATTGTAGCTTTTTCCCTGCTTGGTATAAAGAGGGTTTTTTCATCCAGTCTGTGATTTAGTATGTATGGCTAGCCTTCATATGCAATGTAAGATCATATCAGCCCATTCTTCCAGATCTGAAAACTCGCTCACTCAAGCACCATGTGCCTCATTCAAGCAAATTCACTGACATTAAGCTGAAAACACACACACATTTAGTAGCAATCTAATTCCTCCAATTTATTTCTGCATAAACCCACTTCCAAGATAGCATGCTTTTTTAATATATATATATCATACATATATATGTGTGTATTATGCATTATAGAAGAATCACAAGAAAGTTATTAAGAAATAAATCATCTCAAAACAATCTGAAGTCTTTGTGTATTTCTCTGAAATTGCATCTTTCTCCTTTTCTTCACTTAAGATCATTGCTTCTTTACATTGACTTTATGTGCATGCAAGATGGACCACCCTATGAGAAATACTGGACTATTCTTTCTGAGTTATCAAGGTTTATACCAAAGGTTTGGGGCTTCCTTCGTGGCTCAGTGGTAGAGAACCCTCCAGTCAATGCAGGAGACCCGGGTTAGATCCCTGGGTCTGGAAGATCCCTGGGTGGGGAAGATCTCCTGCAAAAGGAAATGGCAACCCACTCCAGTATTCTTGCCTGGAGAATTCCATGGACACAGGAGCCTGGAGGACTACAGTCCATGGGGTCACAAAGAGTCAGGCACGACTTAGTGACTAAACAACAACAAATATCAAAGGTTAATGAACTTTCTCAAATGAAAATTATAAAAAATAAACAGTTTGTAAAAAGGATCAAAACAAGGGAGTTTTGGTTAGGACTGGGGACGGGGCTCCAAGATTTGTGTTTCTGGTTCTTCCTCTCTCTCTCTCCTATGACTGCAGCTCTGGAAGCAGCTCGAGAAGTCCCTAGCTCTATGACCAATGACAAAGAAACACCCAGTGCCAACCCCATTGAATATTGTTGTTGTTTAGTCGCTAAGTCGTGTTTGACTCTTTGTGACCCCATGGACTGCAGCACGCCATGCCAGGCTTCCCTGTCCTATCTCCCAGAATTTGTTGAAACTCATGTGCATTGAGTCAGTGAAGCCATCCAATCATCTCATCCTCTGTCACCCACTTCCCCTCCTGCCTTCAATTTTTCCCAGCATCAAAATCTTTTCCAATGAGTCAGCTCTTCACATCAGGTGGTCAAAGTACTGGACCTTCAGCTTCAGCATCAGTCAGTCCTTCCAATGAATATTCAGGGTCGATTTCCTTTAGGATTGACTGGTTTGATCTCTTTGCTGTCCAAGGGACTCTCAAGAGTCTTCTTTAGTACCACACTTAAAAAGCATCAATTCTTCAGCGTTCAGCCTTCTTTATGGTCCAACTCTCACATCCGTACATGAATGGAAAAACCATAGCTTTGACCACATTGAATATAATTGAATAGAATTCAAAATAAAAAGAACTCATTGTGTAGGCTTAACTATAAGACAAAGGAAGCTGGGAAACAAACCTTGGATATATTTTGAACATAATTTGTAAAATGTATTTACTAGTACGATTTGATTATACACACAATTTGTATGTGTGAAAGTCCCATACCTGGCACATAGTAGGTATGCAAATACACCTTAAGTGAATTGGTGCCTAATTCATTTTGAATCTTCGATAAAATAGAGTTTAAGCAAGAGACATTGTTCTGTGATTCTAAGTTTTAGGTGCAATCTACAACATAGTAATAGCCACAATTTCTTCCACTGGAATGTTTCCAGGCAACAAAAGTAATGGATTTGTTAAGTTACCCATGGCAAACCACAGCACCCTGAACACCTGCTGAAAGAAAGAATATTCTAGTTACAAATGTAGTTTAAACATGTTGTCTAGAGCAGATCTACTCTGCATGAAACATGTAGCCAAAGTGAGAAAGGAATGGAATGGAATATTCAAATAGGGAAAAATAGGTGGGTGGCTACATATTGATATAAATGGAACATCATGTAGAGAAATGTGTTCTTTCTCTCTGAATTTACATTTTATAAACAAAACACATAATTAATACTAGGCCATAAGGAAAACTTCCTGAAATTATTTTAGGGACAGTTTGCTAAATTGTTGCCACATACAGAAGTCCCTCCTCACCAAATACTGGTCAAAATGTATGATCTGTAACGGCAAAACGAACACAGAAGTTGGAATTTGGTGTGAAAACTCTTCTCCTCATAAGCCCATTGGTTTCTGTTGATTGTCTTGGCCTTCACTCAAGAGAAGCTGGCATGGGCTGTTGCCTAGCAACAGTACGTAGTACACTTTTCTACCAGTCCATGGAAATGCTGTCTCTGGACCTCATGCCACTCAGCACCATGGTTTTGTAGATAATGATGACTTCTTAGGAACTTTCCTCCCTCCTCCAAATGAGTGCCTGAAGAAGATTATTTTAATACTTACCCCTTCATCACAAACATTGCACTTGGCTTACAAAAGACCAGGAAATAAGAAGGGACATCCATTGGCAACCCTTAACTTCTCTGACCAATAACAGAGGGACCAACAGAATAATACATCTTATTAAGGATGCAATATATTTTCTTGGAATGAACTGTGACTATTTCACACTACCCATATTAATGTTTGGGCTTCCAAAGTGGCATTAGCAGTAAAGAGCCTGCCTCCCAGTGCAAGAGATGCAAGAGACGTGGGTTCAGTCCCTGAGTCAGGAAGATCCCCTGGAGCAGGAAATGGCAATCTGCTCCAGTATTCTTGCCTGGAGAACCCCATGGAAAGAGGAGCCTGGCAGGCTACTGTCCACGGGGTTGCAAAAAGTCAGACATGACTGAAATGATGCATGCATACTAATGTTTAACTAATACTGCCTCCATGACAGACACAGCACTGTTTAGGATATTGTATCTCAACAACACAGACAGTTGTTTCTCTCCTCATGCACCTTATTTGCTTATTCTTGAATCTTTCTGGAGGCTATATGTTCACTCATAAAAATACATTCCAAATCCTGGTATATTCCAGCTAAAAGGGAGGTCTTCTTTTTTAAAACCAACAAATATTTTCAAGCCTAATTCAGGTGACTACAACCCTAGTTGGTCAGGGCTGGGCGAACCAAATTAGGAACTCTAGAAAACCAAGTCAGGTGACCAGGAATCCTACCTGTGTGGGGTACCATGCCCCACAGACATGGTAACAAGAATTTGGGGGGACTCATGTCACACAATTGAGACTTTCAAATCCAAAACAAAGAATAAAGGTTTCTTTCTTTTTTCTTTTAATAGAAGGTATCTCTGAAATGCCAGAAAATAATTTACCAGGAGGTAGGAAAGAAATACGGAGAAGGCAATGGCAGCCCACTCCAGTACTCTTGCCTGGAGAATCGCAGGGACGGCGGAGCCTGGTAGGCTGTCGTCTATGGGGTCGCACAGAGTCGGACACGACTAACGCGACTTAGCAGCAGCAGGAAAGAAATAAGGGCTTCTCTGATGGCTCAATGGTAAAGAATCTGCCTGCCAACGCAGGAGACACGGGTTTGACCCCTGATCAGGGAAGATCCCCTGGAGAAGGAAATGGCAACCCACTCCAGTATTCTTGCCTGGGAAATTCCACGAACAGAGGAGCCTGGCGGGCTGTAGTCCATGGAGTTGCAAAGATTTGGACACGACTGAGCGACTAACACTCTCACATGATTATAATTTAATAGCATCAACTCATATTAGTCACTAAACTTTCTGTCCTAGTAGGCAGCCGACAGGGTGAGGTGGAGACTGGAAAGCCTGGTGTCAATACCCCCAACCTTCACAGGCAGTCAGTACCTTACATTGGTGACTGGGTCTTCATGTGACTATGATTAAAAGCAGAATAAATGTTGTTGGAGTCAACTGTGAGGCAGCAGCTGAATGAAATCAGGACTGGAGGGTGACTCTAGCAAAACTCAGCAAAGGATTTTAATGATAGACACATTTTTCAATGAGATGAGCTTTGCCCAGGCCCTACTGGGTGTTTCTTCGAGCTATCATGGTGAGTCACAGGTTTGACAAAAGCCTTCCCTCACAACTCTGAGGCATTAGGAGGTTGTCAGAAAATTCACTCTTGTAGTGGAGATCTGCTTTTGAAGTTGTACAGAATTACCGATTAATGAGTTCTCGTAGTTGTCTTTTATAGCTGGGTGCGTCTGGACAAGACTCAACTACAAAGGGCCCGGGTGTGTACATCATTAATCCTAACATCCCAAGACATTTCTGGTCTAACTGTCACCTACTCTGCTTGCCTTTGTTTTTGGAGACCTGAGAACTCCAACAGGCTGATTAGCAGAATATTTCATTCTTCTCAGGTAGCTTTTTAAAATCATTATTATGATGGTGCATCAAATTCTCTAGGCAAGGCGATAGAGCATGTGGGCCGTCTGTCTGTAATAAGCTCCTCTAGTCAAATGCCCACGTGCTTTGGGCAGACAGGGAACAGACCACAACTTCTGAAAACCACTGTATTGGTAGTAAACACTCTCAGAAAAGAAAGACAGGGACTTCCCTGGTGGTCCAGTGTCTAAGAATCCACCTGCCATCAGTCCCCAAGGCAGGGGACATGGGTTCAGCGCTGTTTGGGGCAGAGTCCACGTGCCACAAGGCAAGTAAGCCTGGGCACCACATCTACTGAGCCCCAACTCTAAAGCCCTTGAGCCCTGACAAAAGAAGACACCACAACAAGAGCAGCCCCTGCTTGTGCAACAGAGACTCAGTGCAGCCAAAAATAAAGAAAAAAAGAAAAGAAAGACAATTGGCTAAGACACAATACTCAAAGGGTCAGCTTGGCACTAAAAATATTTCCCAAATAAGTAAATTATCTGTTAATAAACCCTCTACCAAGACATTAGTTGCAATATTCTTCAATCTATCAAGTTCCTACATAATGCTGATAACAGAAAATATTGTTGTTTAGTCACTAAAGTCGTGTCTCTTTATTGACCCCATGGACTATAGCCCACCAGGCTCCTCTGTCCATGGGATTCCCCAGGCAAGAATACTGGAGTGGGTTGCCATTCCCTTCTCCAGGGGATCTTCCTGACCCAGGGGTTGAACCCAAGTCTCCTGCATTGGCAGGGATGTCTTTATACTGAGCCACAAGGGAAGCCAGATAATAGAAAACAGATTTACCTTTTTAGTCAGAATAATTTCTAAATTTTCCTAAAAATACAGAATACAACAAATATCCATTTCCCCGTCATTCCAAATGAATCAATGTTAATAGCCTGTCACATTTAAAATTTTTAATAAAATAATAGCTAACATTTATTGAGGGTTAACCATATATATATACATATATATGTAGTATTCCAAGTACTTTACATGCATTAATTTGATTAAATCTTACAAAAATCCTATGAGATAGGGTTGTTGTTTTCTTAGTTTTACAGAGAAGAAACTGAGGTACAGAATTTTAAGCCATGCCGAGTCAAGATTCTTAAAAGGCTGAGTTTCTTTGCTAGGCAGGGCAACCATGACACAGTTCCAAACACCAGGTGGCTTAAACCACAGAACTTTATTATCTCATAATTCTGGAGGCTAGAAATCTGAAACCAAAGTATCTACAGAGGGACTTCCCTGGTGGCCCAGTGGTTACGAGTTCGCCTTGCAATGCTGCGGACACGAGTTCAATCACTGGTCAGAGAACTGAGACAGGACCCCGTGTGTTCCAGGAAGCAACTGAGGCTGTGCCACAACTAGAGAGTCTGTGCACCGCAACGAAAAATCCCACGTGACTCGACTTAGACGCAATGCAGCCAAATATATACATAAAGTGTCTAAACAATTGGTTTCCACTGAGGCCTCTCTCCTTGGCTTATGGACAGCTGTCTTCTCTCTGCGTGTGTCTGTGCCCTAATTTCCTTTTCTTATAAAAGGACACCAGCATATACTGGATGAGGGCCCACACTAACGACCTCATTTTTAATTTAATTACCAGTTTAAAGGTCTTATCTCCAAATACGGTCAGATGAAGTATGGGTGAATCTTCAGGGGACCCAGTCCAGCAAAGAACAGAAGCAGAGCCGGTATTCATTCCCAGAAAGCCATGACCTTGTTGTCCACAATGCAGTTGCCTCTGATAACAATGAAATCCCACCGCACACTTTCTCAAACCCAGACTCCACACCCCAGCCCCAGAGGCACACTGTCATGAAAAGTATGTTTCTTTCAGAAGTTATCCTTTTGATTAATAACATGCATCCATAACCTTATGTTTTTCTAACAAGCATTAATAATATCTTCATCCTTCTCCCAAACAAGGCAAGAATCTTAAAATGTGTTAACTTCTCTCCAAGTAGCATCCCATGCTCACATTTCATGTAAGCAATGTCTAATATCTTAACCATCATTTTAACCACTTTTCTCCCCAAATTAGTGAACAGTACCACTGACTAGCCACAAGGTATTTGGGCAGACCAACATATTTGGCCGATTTCTTTCGTCGCAATTTCTTCTTGCATTTGAGCTCATTTTGCTCATTGCTGAAGTGTCTGTATGAGCCTTTCTTTCAATGAGAGTCTGAAAATAGGCATGTGCTTCATCTATGTATAGCCAGAAATGTTCATCACTCTTAGGATACTTTTAGGTTCAAGTTCTTTCCCCTCAGTGCTTAGGTAACAGGATTCCAGTGTTTTCTAGCATCTACTGTTCCTGGCATTTAATTCCTATGCTTCTGTCATTTGTTTCTAAGTTTGTCTTTTCTAACATTTGTCTTTAACTGTTTTCCCTCTTCTTTCTTAAACTTCTGCAGCTTAACTCTTAATGTGTCTAGATATGGATTTGTTTCTATTTACCCTGCTTAGGGGCTTCCCAAGTGGCTCAGTGATATAGAATCCACCTGCCGATGCAGGAAACGTGCATACGATCCCTGGGTGGGAAGATCCCCCGGAGGAGGAAATGGCAACCCACTCCAGTATTCTTGCCTGGAGAATCCCATGAACAGAAGAGTCTCGTGGGCTACAGTTCATGAAGTCGCAAAGAGAGTGACTGAGCATGTAAGCACACACACCGTGCTTAGGGCACATACGTTTTTCCCATTCTAGAAAACTCTTTACCATCACCTCTTCAAAGACTTCTCCCTTCTATTCTTTTTATTTTATCACTCTCGATTTCTAATAGAAAAAACTGTCACTTCTCTTTGTATCTTATCTTCCATGCCTCTTATCTTCTTTTTCTCCAAATCCTATGTCTCAGGTCATGTTCTCAACACTGTTATCTACTTTACTTCACTGGTTCTCTCTCGTTTTGTATATCTAGTCTATTGTTTGACCTATAAAACAAACATTTCCTTCCAAAGCACAAGTTCTTTCCAAAATGCTCATTTCCTATCATCCTGTGAAAAGCTAATGCTCATTTCAAAG
Source organism: Capricornis sumatraensis (assembly GCF_032405125.1). NCBI lineage: Eukaryota > Metazoa > Chordata > Mammalia > Artiodactyla > Bovidae > Capricornis > Capricornis sumatraensis. The sequence goes on from NC_091079.1 coordinate 48,965,257, forward strand.
AGCTTTATTCATAAAGCTCATGATACTATAGAAAAATGTTTTATCCAAATGCAACCACAACAACAGAAGTCCAAAACCTTATTGTTGTTGTCACTTTTAAAGCAGTTCATAGATGATCTATTATATGCTTTGCTTTCACCAAGAATGTGTACTAAGAATGGCAGTAAAAACACATTTCCCAGAAATGGTAATGAAGTGCAGCCAAAATAGAGATAATTATTTTAATTAATGGTAATGATTTTAACGGTTGAACATTTTAACTAATTAATTATGATTGATTGCTTGTTACTAATCAAGGAATATGAGTCAAAGTTGTAATTGAAAAACCGGGAGCAATGGGCTTTGCAGAGAGCATATCACAACCCTACTGGGATCAGAAGCACGACTTTTGCCTTGAACATTGCATTCGAGAGCATTCCAGTCCTTTCTCTTTCATGTATTCCTAAGACAGACTGCTATGGTGTTGATTTTTCAGTGCTGTGTTTAGGATCCTTCATCAGAAATGGGGAAACAAAATGTGAAAAGTGAATACATTTCAAGAAATACATATATTATTTTTATCTATCATATTATTCATCTAAATTTTATTCTTGGTAAGCTCTCAAGACTGAGCATTCTTTTTTCAGATACAGATTCTAAATACAAGACGCTACCCAATTGGTCTATTCAGGCAATCTGAATTTTTAAGAATTAATTTTTAATAAAGTATAATTGCTTTACAATATTATGGTAGTTTCTACTGGATAGCAAAGTGAATCAACTATATGTATACAAATATCCCTTCTTTTCTGGATTTTCCTCTCATTTAGGTCACCCTAGAGCACTGAGTAGGGTTCCCTAGCTATACATTAGCATGTATAGTTCTCATTAGTTATCTGTTTTATATGTAGTATCAATAGCATCTACTATGTCAATCCCAATCTCTCAAACTCATAAATATATGGAACACTTCATGAATTTGCATGTCATCTTTGCACAGGGGCCATGCTAATCTTCTCTGAATTGTTCCAATTTTAGTATATGTGCTGCCAAAGTAAGCACCAGACAATGTGAATTTTTAATAGCATATTGCCTAAGAATCAGTTTCCCAGTAGTTTTATATTTAGTACGTGGACACTGGATTGTCAAACCTTTAAAAACCTAACAAACTAAAGATAGAGAGAACTCCTAAGACCAGTGAATTAAACTTCTTTTCACTCTTTAGTCTAATGATTCTATCTAATTGAGGCAAATCAATATCTCAACTCAACCTGGGATTTATCTTCAGATTTACCAGTAATTCATTCTGCAGTAGTAAATACAGTAATGTGGTCATTTTCATCCTAAATAATCCTTTTACTATAAATAAAAGTCATGTTGCACCACTTTAATTGGTAGATACGGAGAGCTGGGGTAGGGACCATAGGAATAGTAGAGAACTGGCCATGGCCAGTTTGGAAAAGGGAAGATCAATGCAGCCATGGTACAGAGCATGAAGGTAGGAGTGTGGCAAGCAACGAGGCTGGAGGGGTAGACAGGAGCTAAATTGTAAAGCCTCTTGTTTGTCACCTATTTAAAGGGTCCTCGGGACAAAGAGGAAATGCTGGAGATCGCTCAGGAGGGGATGACATAATCAAATGTATCTTAAGCAAGTTCATTCTAGTGCACCTGCTAGAAGATTGCTGGGGGTAAGGAGAAAAGTCAGGAAGGATGCCATCCCTGCAGTCCAGATGACAAATAGTGAGAACTGATACCAAGGCAACGACAGGGGCATCTCTGGAATAAGAATACCTGGATTTGGTCAGAAATTTACTGCATGTATGTATGTAAGTGGGCTTCCCCTGTAGCTCATTCAGTAAAGAATCCGCCTGCAATGCACGAGACCCAGGTTAGATTCCTGGGTCGGGAAGATCTCCTGGAGAAGGAAATGGCAACCCACCCTAGTATTCTTGCCTGGGAAACCCCATGGACAGAGAGCATTCTGGCAAACTACAGTCAGTGGGGTCACAAGAGTCAAACAAGACTTAAAGACTAAACCACGAACACCACCACGTATGTATGTAATTAACAATTAAAAGCATGATGACTACAAAGGAAGTTCAAGCTTGAGCGAAAGGACTGAGCTGCTTGGAACCTGTTGAAATCAAGGTACGGAAGACACTCTGGTTATCTCATGTTGTATCCACTCCTTTCTGCCTATCCCATCCAACAGTCACACCTCAGCCACCTGTTGTCCACAGCCATGGTCTCCAGATCACCTGCCTGTCTTTCAGACTAGATTTCATCTGAAGACATAGGAGGTTCTACCAGGGGAAGCAAGTCTGGGAGTCAAGCCTGTGCCTTTGGTTGGCATGGGAGCAACATCACACTATTTTTTCTACATCTCATGATCTAATCACTGATTTTCAATCACTTAATTCATATTGCCTCTGCCGACATTTTAATCATAATCTTTATTTTTTTTTAGATTTTTTTTCATGTGGACCATTTTTAAAGTCTTTATTGAATCTGTTACACTATCACTTCTGTTTCTCATGCTCTGGGGGTTTTGGCCTCGAGACATGTAAGATTTTAGCTCCCTGAACAGAGATCGAACATGCACCCCTGCATGAGCCTGAAGTCTTAACCACTGTACCACCAGGAAAGTCCCCCCCACCTTTTTTTTTTAAGATAATCATAGTCTTTAAAAGCATTTTGCAAAGCGTATTCAGAAAGAGTGGCTGGTATACCTTCCTTTCTTGTAGTAAACTTCAGTGCCGAATTACCTACAGCTGAATCTGTCTCACTGCCTGGCTCATACTCATCCAATGTTAGACAATAGATAAGGGTGTAGTTTCAAATTATCAGACTCCTCCCCATTTTCTCCTCCCTGGTGTGGCCCAGGTATGATACATACCAGCACACTGAGGCCCAAGAGACCAGACTTTACATCCCTGTAATACTTTCTGTCACCCTGGGCCTGGGCTTCGGAGATCATGGAGAGTGCATTTAGGGGTCACGCGACTTAGATGTGAAGAGATGAAAGCTATAGAACGTGAGAATCAAGGCAACTCCCCAACAGGTTTTGACATCAGTAGCATTTGCAAACATTTCTCCTTTTCAAAATCTCGTGCGAAAGCTCTGGAGACAGCAGAAATATCTTTATTCCTCTCAGATATCACCAAGGTTAAAGTGCACTGTCTGTATCTCAGCCAATAAATTTGTTTCAAGATCAAGAGGGAAGTGGACACAGAGTTGAAAGAATAATGATATTCAGATCACCAGCTCTTTTTTTTTTTGGTCTCGCTGCAGACTGTCCACTTGGTAATTTACCCTTGGACATTTTTAGTCTCAGGTCAGACTTCCTTCTGCCATTTGGCATTCTCCCAGGCACCATCCTTTTCCATCAGTCAGTGTAAACATTAGCCAAGCATAATTAGGAAGGTAAATCTGCTGTAGAAATGATCATGATTTCATTTAGAGTTAGCCAATGTTAGACAATGGATAGTCAGTTAATTTTCTTTTGCTGGAAATTTGAAAACAAATAACAGACTAATCATCTAGACACATCAAAATGGCATCTAAGTTAACCACTGCAGCTTGTTTTTCTGATAAGAATACATTCAGCTATGTTCTCATTTCAGTGTAAAGAAATGAGTGGTTGGCAGAAGAGAAATATCATATGACATCCCTTATATGTGGAATCTAAAAAGAAATGATACAAGTGAAGTTACTTACAAAACAGAAACAGATTCACAGACAGAGAAAGAACTTATGGTTGCCGTGGGGAAGAAGGATGGGGCAAACAGATAGTCAGGGAGTTTGGGCTGGACATGTACACACTGCTGATTTAAAATGGATAACCAACAAGGACCTACTGTATAGCACATGGAACTCTGCTCAATGTTATGTGGCAGCCTGGATGGGAGGGGAGTTTGGGGGAGAATGGATACATATGTATGTATGGCTGAGTCCCTGAGTTGCTCACCTGAAACTATCACAACATTGTCAATCGGCTATACTCCAATACAAAATAAAAAGTTTGTTTCCTCTGGCAAATTATATATTTATTTACTTACTTATTTATTTGATCTGTTTTGATTTATTATTATCACAACTTATTATAGGCTACCTGATTTACAGATCAGTTAATTTCTTCCTTCAAAATAAATTTATTTTCTGGATAGTGTATTTTTTAAATTGAAGTACAGTTGATTTACAACGCTGTGTTCATTTCTGGTGTACAGCAAACTGAATCTCTCTCACTCTCTGTCTCTCTGTGTGCATGCATGCTTTGTGTGTGCTAATTGCTTCAGTCGTGCCCAACTCTTTGCGACCCTATGGACTGTAGCCCCCCAGGCTCCTTTGTCCATGGGATTATTATTATATAAAGCAAGTCCCCTACATACGATCAAGTTCCATTCCTAGAGTCCATTCAAAAAAAAAAGCAAAATTAAAAGTTTAAAAGAGAAAACAAGAAATGAATCTTTGGGTTAGAAAACAGAAGCAGCAAAAAAACCAAAGGGAAAAGTAGGAAAGGACAGCAGTAGAAACCACTGTGTACCATGAAACTATCGGTTTAATTTAGGTATTTCCACAGCAAGAAAAGCTAACTCCTTATATTAACTTGCAGAAATGACAATCTGTTTTGCCAGAATGATCAACACTAGCAAGCAGCATCATACTGTTCAGCTGTGGATTTAGTCTGGAGTCATAGATGAGGATAATAAGTGGACTAGTAGCACCTTTCAGAGTGTGAAGTGGGCCTCCTGGACTGGCAGTCTAACCCTGGTCCTGGCAGGGCCCCAAGAAAGCTTAAGGAAAGGGAGGGAGAGATGAGTGAATAATCTTTCCTCTTTCCCCTAGGATTTGCCAAAACAAGAACCTGGCATTGAATATTCAGAAACACTCCACAGAGAGTTGCTTTCATGGGCTGGATAGAACTGATCCAGCTTAGAAAATAGAAAGTGAACACTGGGTGCTCTGTCCCAGTGTGAAGTGTAAGAGTCTGACATCTCCTTTTCTGCCCCATCACCAGGGTTTGCGTATTTCTCATGTTTTGCCACTCCAACACTTCGGTCACCTGAGGTGAAGAGCCATGTACTGCAGCACACCAGGCCTCCCGGTCCATCACCAAACCCCAAAGTTCACCCAAACCCATGTCCATTGAGTCGGTGATGGCATCCAGCCAACTCATCCTCTGTCGTCCCCTTCTCATCCTGACCTCAATCTTTCCCAGCATCAGGGTCTTTTCCAATGAGTCAGCTTTTTGCATCAGGTGGCCAATGTATTGGAGTTTCAGCTTCAACATCAGTTCTTCCAATGAACACTAGGACTGATCTCCTTTAGGATGGACTGGTTGGATCTCCTTGCAGTCCAAGGGACTCTCAACAGTCTTCTGCAACACCACAGTTCAAAAGCATCAATTCTTCAGTTCAGTTCAATTCAGTCACTCAGTCATGTCCAACTCTTTGCGACCCCATGAATCGCAGCATGCCAGGCCTCCCTGTCCATCAACTCCAGGAGTTCACTCAGACTCACGTCCATCGAGTCAGTGATGCCATCCAGCCATCTCATCCTCTGTCGTCCCGTTCTCCTCCTGCCCCCAGTCCCTCCCAGCATCAGAGTCTTTTCCAATGAGTCAACTCTTCCCATGAGGTGGCCAAAGTATTGGAGTTTCAGCTTTAGCATCATTCCTTCCAAGGAAATCCCAGGGCTGATATCCTTTAGAATGGACTGGTTGGATCTCCTTGCAGTCCAAGGGACTCTCAAGAGTCTTCTCCAACACCACAGTTCAAAAGCATCAATACTTCAGCACTCAACCTTCTTCACAGTTCAACTCTCACATCCATACATGACCACAGGAAAAACCATAGCCTTGACTAGACGGACCTTAGTCGGCAAAGTAATGTCTCTGCTTTTGAATATACCATCTAGGTTGGTCATAACTTTTCTCCCAAGGAGGAAGCATATTTTAATTTCATGGCTGCAATGATTTTGGAGCCCCCCAAAATAAAGTCTGACACTGTTTCTACTGTTTCCCCATCTATTTCCCATGAAGTGATGGGACTGGATGCCATGATCTTCGTTTTCTGAATGTTGAGCTTTAAGTCAACTTTTTCACTCTCCACTTTCACTTTCATCAAGAGGCTCTTTAGTTCCTCTTCACTTTCTGCCATAAGGGTGGTGTCATCTGCATATCTGAGGTTATTGATATTTCTCCCGCAATCTTGATTCCAGCTTGTGTTTCTTCCAGTCCAGCGTTTCTTATGATGTACTCTGCATAGAAGTTAAATAAGCAGGGTGACAATATACAGCCTTGACGTACTTCTTTTCCTATTTGGAACCAGTCTGTTGTTCCATGTCCAGTTCTAACTGTTGCTTCCTGACCTGCATACAGATTTCTCAAGAGGCAGGCCAGGTGGTCTGGTATTCCCATCTCTCTCAGAATTTTCCACAGTTTATTGTGATCCACACAGTCAAAGGCTTTGGCATAGTCAATAAAGCAGAAATAGAAGTTTTTCTGGAACTCTCTTGCTTTTTCCATGATCCAGCGGATGTTGGCAATTTGATCTCTGCTTCCTCTGCCTTTTCTAAAACCAGCTTGAACATCAGGAAGTTCATGGTTCACGTATTGCTGAAGCCTGGCTTGGAGAATTTTGAGCCTTACTTTACTAGCATATGAGATGAGTGCAATTGTGCAGTAGTTTGAGCATTCTTTGGCATTGCCTTTCTCTGGGATTGGAATGAAAACGGACCTTTTCCAGTCCTGTGGCCACTGCTGAGTTTTCCAAATTTGCTGGCATATGGAGTGCAGCACTTCCACAGCATCATCTTTTAGGATTTGAAATAACTCAACTGGAATTCCATCACCCCACTAGCTTTGTTCGTAGTGATGCTTTCTTTTTTTTTTTTTTTTTAAATATACATGTATGCTTTCTAAGGTCCACTTAACTTCACATTCCAGGATGTCTGGCTCTAGGTGAGTGATCACACCATCATGATTATCTGGATCGTGAAGATCTTTTTTGTACAGTTCTTCTGTGTATACTTGCCACCTCTTCTTAATATCTTCTGCTTCTCTTAGGTCCATACCATTTCTGTTCTTTATTGAGCCCATCTTTGTATGAAATGTTCCCTTGATATCTCTTAATTTTCTTGAAGAGATCTCTAATCTTTTTTCCTTTATTTCTTTGCATTGATCACTGAAGAAGGCTTTCTTATCTCTCCTTGCTATTCTTTGGAACTCTGCATTCAAATGGGTATATATTTCCTTTTCTCCTTTGCTTTTTGCTTCTCTTCTTTTCACAGCTATTTGTAATCTTTTTTTCACAGCTATCACCCACTCAGTGAACACGAATTTGAGCACACTTCAGGAAACAGTGGAGGACAGAGGAGCCTGGCATGCTGCAGTCCATCAGGTTGCAAAGAGTCAGAATTAGCAACTGAACAACAACAAATATTTTGCTTTCAGAATAGATCTAGATATGGGGTTCAAATCACTGGGTTTTTTAAAGTTCTTACAGGGATATCTATAAGATCACAAAATAGACAGAATGTTCTCAGACCAAGTAAACAGTGGTATTCTCTCCTGTACACATGTAGTTAGCCACAGCCACATGCCACAATGAGTTAAGCAGCTCACAGTAAATAATCCTGCTGAAATAACATCCTTAATTTTCTGAGCCTCAAATGAATTATAAAGATAATCCATTCACCAATTACATATATGCCCAGTGGAAGTTATTATGGTGCAGCAAATGTGTATCTTATGTCCACAGATGATGCTGTTGTTACATCCAGTGAAGAGTTTTCTCCTCGGATGATCTCTCCAGCCGCGGTAATGAGGTCACACATGGCCACTGAAATGCTCTCATTTCTTGTTGCTGGGGACCAAAATCCCCATTTGTCAGATAGTTATCCAGGATCAAGGCCATTATAGCAAAATAGGTTAAAGTTTGTGGCTCATTATTACTATCAAGGTTAATTTTTTACTACCAACAAAATCCACACAGCCTGTAAAATGAAGGTTTGTTATTTTTTTTAACTATTGTGTGCTACACTATAAAGCAAGAAAGTACATTATGTACCTAACGGCTCAGATGGTAAAGAATCTGCCTGAAAAAATCAGGGTTCAATCCTTGGGTTGGAAATATCCCTTGCAGAAAGGAATGGCTACCACTCTAGTATTCTTACCTGGAGAATTCCATAGACAGAGGAGCCTGGCAAGCTATGGTCCATGGGAGTCACAAAGAGTCAGACACAACTGAACAACTAGCACTTTCACTTTCACATTATGTACATTATCTCCTATATACACCTTAAATTGATTAAGGTAAAATATTATTTTTAGTAAATTATTATCAAAATAAGAATGATTGTAAAGAGGAATTCACTTACATGGAGATAATTAAATAGAATTATAAAGAGAACTAATGAACTGTTCCCTGAGAAGTAGCTAAGTCCTAATTTTGTTGCTTTAGACCAAAAACTAGGATAGAAGTTAGAAAACAAAGCATAGGTACAAAGTTTTGTTTATTCAAGTTATAAAAACTTAATGAAAATTAAAGGTAAAATGAACTGCTCAGCATTCATTTTGAAAAACAATTAACTACACAACTGGAAGGACTCATGCTGAAGCTGAAACTCCAGTACTTTGGCCACCTCATGCGAAGAGTTGACTCATTGGAAAAGACCCTGATGCTGGGAGGGATTGGGGGCAGGAGGAGAAGGGGACGACAGAGGATGAGATGGCTGGATGGCATCACCAACTCGATGGACATGAGTTTGAGTGAACTCCGGGAGTTGGTGATGGACAGGGAGGCCTGGCATGCTGTGATTCATGGGTTGTAAAGGGTCGGACATGACTGAGCGACTGAACTAACTGACTGACTGACACAGCTATATCACTACCTCTTTGGAATTCTAAGTTTCAAATAACTTTAGCTTAGTTTTCTTAAGAACTCAGGACAAATTGTGTCTCTAAATTTTAAATATTGTGTCACTATCAAATAGTAACTGGCCATTTCTAATATTAATCAACAGTAAAAACTAACTAAAATCCATTTAGTAACCTACCCCGTGGTTTTAGATAAACAGATAAATGAAGATGATGAAGCCTTTTCCCCTATCTTGTAAAGTCCAGATACAGGGTCACTAATTAAGGAGGGAATATTTGAGATTTTTCTTCCAGCTCTGTGACTATATATTTGGATAATTATCACTGAAAGAAAATGTACTATCCTTTCAATTTGATTATTATTCCATTCTTTCCTCATTCACAGGATATGTGCTTCAAAGCAGCATGATGTGAAAGATGAAAGCAAGAAGTTTGCAGTAAAAAAAATACAGGGCCTTTGCTCCACAAATTAGAGAATCAGTTTCTTTACAATGGAACTAAAAGCAATACTTTTCCTCACATTCCTCACATGATGACTTTCAAACGGCACCTTAAACATGTAATGTTTTTGTGTCTTACTTTCTGTATATCTCATATTGTTGTTGTTGTTTAGTTGCTCATTCATGTCCAACTCTTTGCAACCCTATGGACTGTAGCCCTCCAGGCTCCTCTGTCCATTGGATTTTCTGGGCAACATTACTGAAGTGGATTGCCATTTCCTCCTCCAGGGAAATTTCCAGACCCAGGGATCAAATTGCCATCACATCTCTGCGTCTTCTGCATTGCAGGTGAATTCTTTGTGGCTGAGCCACAGAGGAAGCCTACAGATCTCAGTTCCACTGCAACTTATGGAACCTATGTCACAAGATTATCCATGACAATTTTTTCAGCATCATGCAATTATAAAATATAATTCACAATAGAAAATACTGTCACCTGTAGAAAGACCCATGCAAATAACACTTCATAACTAAAGAAAAGCCAGTCCTTTAAAAGTCATTTTCCCTGGTTTCATCCTTCTGGATATTTTTCCAGTCTCAAGCTCTCTGTTTCTTCAAATGTCTGTCTAGCACATATAACAACATACAGGCCATATACAGAGAAAATATAGACCATCACCTTGCTTTTCCCAGGTGGTTAGTAATTGGCTATGCAGGGCTATGGGTCTGTGACACGGTGTGTGTGTGACTTCAACTCATCTTCCATCCCAGCCCTGAGCAAAGTAAAACAATCACCACCTCCTCTAAAGCCCCACACAGTGTTGTAAATGTTTCTTTACTTTTTCCTCCCCCTCGCTAAACTATGAGCACCTTGAAGAAAGGGAAACTACATCTAATTTGTCTTTGTAACCCCCATGCCCAGTATAGTATTGGTGAATAGCTGGAGTTCAGTGAATATACAATGAAATAAAATGAATGGATGTCTTTCTGGAGTCCAGTGGCTTTGTCAGAGCTGAAATTGATTTTTCGACTCCCATCCAGGTCAACGCTCTTTCTTCTACATCCTGAAGCAGGCTTCAGCAGAGAGCAATCTTGGGACATTTGGAGCAACAGCCATGAGAGAAAGAATACCACCTTCTAAAGCAACACAGATTGCAAGAGAAACAGAATACTGCCACTTAAAAATTCATGCGGTTTATCAGACGCTCCTTTAGAGATTGTGTATCATTTGTACACCTGGTGAAATCAAGCGATGTAAATCCAAAAATGTGATCAGGAAAAGAACAAAAGCAAAAATTTCATATTTAGAAATACCAACATATGCCTGTTAGGCTTTGTGAAAAGATGGCAGGCAGTTCTAGGTAGTCACCATCATGAGGAAAGTACGAATTTCATCTGCTCTTCAGAATTCTTAACGTGGCTTACACCGATTGTACTTCTTAAGGGTTTTCTGGGTAAATGGCCCACCTGTAGTTGAGAACGAGCATGAGAGTGACTGGGATAATGGAGAGAGAAAAACACACAGAGATAGAGGGAATGTGTAGATGGTGGGGAGAAGATGGAAGGACAGAGGTAAGGAGGTTAGATGTACAGCCAAATGAAGCTTTTAATATGAAATTAATAGCAGAACTTATTCAACATATGCTTATTCACAAAGGGCACCTAATTCTCCCATTTTTTAGATCAACTATGAATGGTCCTCTATTCTTGTTGGTGTTGACAGTCTATCCTTGTTTCTTTTTACTTGGGTTGCTCTGCCAAGAACAACTGAAGCCAGTGGAAAGCCAAGGAGTAAGAGGATCACAGACTATATATAGTTCTAAGTTCTGTATTTGTTTTCTATTACTTCTGTAACAAATTACCACAAACGTACTTGCTTAGGACAGCATATTATCTTGCAGTTCTCTACGTCAAAAATCCAACAGGGGTCTCCATGGGCTAAAATCAAGGTGTCAGGCAATGTGTCCCTTTCTGGAAGCTCCAGGGAGAAGCTATGTTCTGCTAACTCATGTTGTTGGAAGAATTCAGTTCCTTGAAGGTGGAGTACTGAGGTCACTATTTTCCTGCTGGATATCAAGGGAGGTCTGCTGTCAGGTTCTAGAAGCTGCTTACATTCCTTGATTCATGGTCCCCTTTCCCATTTTCACAGCCTGCAGTGGTGAGTCAAACCCCTCTCACACTTCAACTCTCTCCCCCTGTTCTTCCCATCGCATCTGTCAACCTCTGCCTTCCATATCCACAATTAAGGACCCCTATAGTTATACTGGGTCCACCTAGCTATACCAGAATAATCTTTTTATTTTAAGGTCTGTAAACTTGATTCCATCTCAAAGTTCCTTTGGCACATATGATAACATATACACAGGCATTAGGGGAAGCACACCTTTGGGGACCATTATTCTGCAAACCACACCTACCTTCACTAGACACAGGCCACAGCGTACATCCAAAAGGACCCTGTTCTTTGCCTACTGGAAAGATACTAGCCAGGAAACAAAGCTTCAGACAAGGCTGGGAGTGAACGTAAACAGGGCCTGTGTGTATGCACCATCAAAACGTCTCAGGCATTCACTCACACAACTGCACAAAGGTTTACTGAAAACCTATTGTGGACCAAAGGTCTTATGGTAAACACCAAAATAGAAGATGGGTAAGTGCTGATATCTGAACTGCAGAAGATGACAGTAAGGTGATGGAAAGAAAGTTAGCCAACCACAATGCCATGTGCTAAGTGTATAGTGAAGGTGAGTATGAAGGCAGGGAAGAAGAAGTCAAGTGGAGAAGGGCATTCTAAAGAGGCTTCTAGAAGGAAGTGAAGTGTGAATAACAGGGATGATACACTCAGAGGCTGTGAGTCGTCAGATGTGATAAAGTCTAGGACACATTTGGGAAAATAATGGGAGATGAGCAGAAGAGGGAAGCAGGAGACAGTTCACCCATGTTACGTGTGTGCATCATAATAAAGAGTCTGAATGAGACCTCAGAAGCCATGAGAACATCCATTAAAGGATTTTAAGCAGAGATGTAATCAGATTTTGTTTTTTAAAAGGTCACTCAAGAAGCAGATAGGGAAGAACTAAAATAGCAAACTTGAAAATAATTTCCAAGCTATTCACTCCGGGGTGAAAGAAAGCTCTGTGTATAAAATTAAGCCGTAGACACTGATAACTATTAAACGTTACTTCCTCCTTCAGTCTCAATTTGTGAATTCTTCCTGGAAATTGTATAGGGACAGTATGAAGGCACTTCTTTTTCTTCATAATGTGCTGTGGCAATGGTCCAGGAAGATCTGGAAACTGGAGAAGCAGGTCTCAAACTAGTCCATACCCCAGAGCACAAGATCTCCCACACAAGCATCTTTGCTTTGTTCGAACCACAGCCTTCCCTCCCATAAGCCCACTCAACCTCCTCCATTGCTAGACTCCTGGGAAATCATGTCACACTTCAAATCCAGCAAAAGACATTTTTATTTAAAGAAATCCTATACTTCCTTAACATGTTTTCTGAATCTAAAAGTAATACATTTCATACTCAAAAACTTTGCAAAAGTATAAAGAAGTTTTAATGTATTACAAATCTTTAATTTTTTTCTATTCTTTAATTGTCTTCTTTCTGGTAAGAAGCCTTCTAAGAATGTGATTATACTCTAAAGTTTTTTTTGTTACTGTTCTTTTAAACAATATATTAGGAGAATTATTTTGTCCTTAAAGATTATTCTAAAACATTGTTTCAATGACTGCATAGAAGTCCACTGTATGAAAGTACTATGATTTTCTTAATCATAATTTATTAATCTTCTAGTATTGATTTTTTATTTTTTTATACTATAATTAATACTATAATAAAAATATTTTAAGCATTTTTTATTTTCTGAGAATAAATGGACTCCTTTTGAAATAATTTTCTTGTGTATCCAAAAATATTTTTTTTAAGGTAGCCATGATTCTTTTTGGTGAAAGAACAGTCAGGACACAGCCAATGACTCAAATCTGCAGGGAGAGAATATTTTAGTGCCAGGGATTAGCAATCTTTGTGACCCAATGGACTGCAGCCCACCAGGTTTCTTTGTCCATGGAATTCTCCAAGCAAGAATACTGGAGTGGGCTGCCATTTCCTTCTCCAGGGGATCTTCCCAACCCAGGGATTGAATCCCACTGTCCTGCATTGCAGGCAGATTCTTTACTGTCTGAGCCACCAGGGAAGCCCATAAAGATATACAAACGTTTATTAAACACCTACCATGGAACAACCACTATGCTGAATGTTGAGAAGGTAACCGCAGCAAGACAGACACAGCTTACCCTCCCTGAGTTCACAATCTAACCAGGTGGAAACACAGAGAATAACACTGGAGAATGACATTAGAACCAACACAAAAATTGCACCTATAAATAATTTTTTCAGGATTACTGAGTTTGTTTTTTTTTTAGGGCTGCTGATTTTTAAGGCTCATTGTCTATACTAGTTCCTCATCCTTCACAAATATTAATTAAAGTTACTCCCACATCTACCCCCACTGTTTCATTAGATCTTAGACCCTTTGCATCAGAGAACATTTTGCCTTTGTTAGGACTGTAATATCTCATCTTGAATTTTGAAAAATGGCTCCTTTCTCCTATAGAAGGTCACTCAGCCATACTCTATTAGCCCTGATGCTGCTAAGTCACTTCAGTTGTGTCCGACTCTGTGTGACCCCATAGACAACAGCCCACCAGGCTCCCCCGTCCCTGGGATTCTCCAGGCAAGAACAGCGGAGTGGGTTGCCATTTCCTTCTCCAATGCATGAAAGTGAAAAGTGAAAGTGAAGTTGCTCAGTCGTGTCTGACTCTTCGAGACCCCATGGACTGCAGCCTACCAGGCTCCTCCGTCCATGGGATTTGCCAGACAAGTGCACTGGAGTGGGGTGCCATTGCCTTCTCCCTATTAGACCTACCCTAGTGGTATTCTTAGATCCTGATATGTACATCAGTGTTTGAGGAACACAGAATTCTTAGTGTCAGAGCCAGTATCTTCCAGGTAATCATAATCTTATATTTGTCTTTTTAAAGGTTCCCAAAATTATGTTTCTTAATATAAAACAAATAAGGAATGAACTTGATGATCTGTTTAGTTTTTTAAGACTTAAATGCAATCATTTCTTTTCTGCTTGCAGCAAACTAGGCACTTTTTAACTCAAAAGTTTTCAAAAGAAGAGTATTTGCAAAACAAAGAAGGGCAAATGATGGGGGGAGGGGAGAAGTGTAAACTTCTGAAAACTGTGCTAAACTTTCACAATTTAATAGATAAGAATGAATACTGCTGTTTAACTAGATCCAGTCTCTGAAATATCTAATTAAAACTGATGTGCTTATTTAGTTTCCAATTCATCACAGGTGGGCCCACATTAATGTGAAAATGAGAGTAAATTACCAGCATTTGGCAATCTCACTGAATGTCATTCACATTATTAGCTCAAATCTCAAAATGCATTTTAAAACGTGGTTCATAGGTAGGGCACTGTCTCTCCACACAAATAAAAACCTTCACTGGTGGGCTGAGGGAATTTCACTTTTTTCTCCCAGGGGCAGAATCCACTTACTCAAAACACTCCCCACTCTGTGATCCAATGGAAGCTGCCCGCAGAGGGTGGTAGGGTGGGAAAAGATGCTCATTCTCTTCCCAGTTTTAACATCTCCTGGGAATGATTGTTTAGTTTGGCCCAACTCTCTTCTTGGGCTTCCCAGGTGGCACTAGTGGTAAAAAGCCTGCCTGCCAATGCAGAAGACGTAAGACATGCAGGTTTGATGCCTGAGTCAGAAGGATCGCCTGAAGGAGGGCATGGCAACCAACTCCAGTATTCTTGCCTGTAGAAACCCATGGACAGAGGAGCCTGGTGCGCTACAGTCCATAGGGTAGCAAAAAGTCAGACATGACTGAAGCAACTTGACACGCACGCAATTCTCTGCTACCTTGCCAACCAAAACTTTACATAAAATTCAGATCATTTCACTTTCTGGAGGGGTGCTTTCCTAGTAGCCCTTCAAGAAGAACAGCAGCTCCTATGCCATCCGTGTAGAGGGCCACAACCCCACCACAAATGGGCCCTGAGCCCTTCAGCCTTTCTCTTTTCACATCTACAAAGTGCAAAGTCACCTTCCATCTAATTTATTGGCAGAAGGCTATCTACAAACACATGTTGATATGCATTCTGGATCATCTCATAGATTACCATCTTTGGCAACAACAGGAGAGCACTCAACTTTGTTCAGTCCATGCAACTTGGACTGACATTCAAGTTCACAATCAAAGGAGGGGCTGAGAAACAGTAGGCTCAGGGTATCCCAAGGAGAAGCAGGACCCATACCAAAGACAGTGAATCCACTGGGGTCCAGGCCCCCACACCCCGCCTCTTCTGTTTCCTCATCAGTAAATGAAAAGAGAGGCCACATCACCTACAAGGGTCCTTCTCTCCAAACACCAAACTTCTCTATGAGCAAGTCAAATCTGTCTCAGGGTTCTTTTGAGAATAAGTTTTCAAAGGATGAGGCCTGGGGATAATGAAATTCAGAACGAGGTTCAGGGAGGAAGTAGTTAGCATCTGAAAGGATTTGAACCATTCCCACAATGTTGAAGCCATCTTTCTCTAGAGAATTGAACTTGCTTGAGTCAAAAGGGAATGTCTTCCCCTGACATGGGCAAAATAGAGCTCTTTAAACAAGTTAACACTAATGGAATTTGTGACTGTTAGAAAAGAGGACCACTACACTCAAAAAAATTAAAGATTGTTTCACTAATTGGGGAGTTGTTTTTCTTCATGTACCAAGAAGTCAAGAGCAGTTGCAATAGAACCAAGTCCCTCTCAGCCTCTAATCCAGTCACCCTTAGATATTGCTTGTCATCTTATGACCATGAGATAGCTGCTACAACTCCAACCATCACACCTATAATCTGCGGAAAGAAAGGAAGGCAGAGTGATAAATTTATTCAGTTTACCTGGGACTGTTAGGGTTTTAAAACTACAAGTCTCATATCTCTGAAACTTCCACAATTCTAGGCAAACCAGGACAGTTTTTGCCAAAAATAGAAGCCTGTAATTGGCTGGCTCTGTCTCATTGTTTTAAGTGAGGTCCTACTTAAACAACTTCTGCTCAAACCTCATTGGCTAGAACTTAGTCACATGGTACCCACTTGCAAGGAAGGCTGGGAAATGCACATGGCCACCTACCAAAACTTTGTATCTTGGTAAGAAAAGAACAAAAGGCAATCTCTCTCACACTTAGAAAGCCTGGAATGGCACAGTCCATGAAACCCCATAGTGTTCCTTACCCCTAATACTCTCCTCTGAGCCTAAGAGCATCCATAGGGTTGGTTATAAGTACCTGCAACAACATAGATGATAGAGACTCCGGAACTTATCAAATCAGAGAGCCAATTAGTTGAGAAAAGTTGGGGTGTGTTACTAAAACTATAACTGCCTGGAGGCTCCCCGTGGGCTCTGGATCTCAGGGTCCTGTGTCACATGCCCCCAGCAAGGTGATAAGGACCGGGTTCCAATGACACCCTTCCAATGAGTGCGCATCTCCATTTTGTATCTAAGCTCCAACAAGCAGAAGAAAAATGCAGAGTCCTATGAGCACTGACAGGGCCCTGATTAGGGATTAAGTTTTCTCCAATCCCATCTTCACCCAACCACAGAGCATCGTTTTGAAGAATCATTTGTGGTAAATGAAGAGAGAGGAGCTGTAAGGGCAAGAAATTGCTACAGAGTAATAGGAAAGAAGTGCTATCGTTTGATGAGGGTAATAACCTTTCTAAACTAGTGTCCTACTGCATTAGATTTTCCATGAAATTATTTAAAACAGCAGGGAATCCAACATCCCCACATTATTAACCTCTAGCGTGTGCTTACTGAAGAAAATCCAGAGAATATTTATGTGTCTCGTGCAGAGGTTGAACCTTAATGTCACAGACTGAAGCAAGAAAGCCATGGAATCCTCCCTGTGCTGTCTTTTGTCAGTAATGGGGATCACAGCTACATTTCCTGCCTGGTGAACATGCAAAATTGTTCTTCAACCTATCACGATAAGCAGAGCATCAGTCATCACTTCCTAGCTTTTGGCAGTTTGTTCTATAGAAGAATAGGTCTTATTTGCAGTTGGTCCTCACTTTTCAGAAGCACTACAAAGTTGATATACAAAGCAGTGTCTTCTTTTCAGATTCTTTCCTAGGAGGAAACACAATGGTCTGAAAGCCTCACCCCCATAGCCCTGTAATTGTTGTAATAAACCGTGACACCACCTACATGAAGGAGAACATCCAGCCGCAGCTGATCACATTATTTGGGAGTAAATCTGTCACAACCAGAGTCGGTGTAGAAGTGTTATGGTCAAACATGTTGAATTATAGCTAGATTTTAGCATTCATTATAATAATTATATTATAACCACCATTTCATCATAAAAATGAGTTTCATGATGACATTTTGTTCTTTGTTCCAGGACTTGCAAAATTCCCAAATTGCAAGAGGAGCTTAGGAATCATGTTCAATCAAGGTTACAAAATGTAAGTTTTTACAGATTTATGGGTTTTTTAAACAGCATTCAGATAAATGATAATTAATATACAGACAAGCTTGCTAAAACTGATTGGATTCCATACTCCCTATAAGTTAGAAGGATTTAATTTTTACATTTTTTTTTGAGGAACTATGCATGTATAAATTATAGGTAGTTGTGAATTCCAAAGCTATAAATATACTGGAGGACCCTGGTGGTATCATGCTGAACAGCTGTTTGCAGAGAATAAGCCTCTCCAGTACCCTGAGGAAGGCATGGAATGTTGAAATGTTGGCTAAATGTTAAAATTGTTCTAAGAATAATATCCCTGAAAACAAAAGGAAAATAGGAATGATGTCCTTGGGTTTATAGCTTGATCTGAATAAACTCTGTCAAAACCTCTCTTTAGTCTCTCCTCTGCCTCCCCTCCCCTCCCTTCTTTCCTTTCCAGAGCAAATTAGTTCAAAAGCCATTAGCCAGAGCCAAACAGGTAGGTTACTAGGGAGAAGAAGAGGGCAGGTCCAGTGAAACTGATAATCACTCAGTCATGTCTGACTCTGTGACCCCATGGACTGTAGCCCGCCAGACTCCCGTCCGTGGAATTCTCCAGGCAAGAATACTGGAGTGGGTTGGCCATGCCCTTCTCCAGGGGATCTTCCCAATCCAGGGATCAAACACCAGTCTCCTGCATTGCAGGCAGATTCTTTACCGTCTGAGCCATGGTGGTCCAGAGTTGTATATTAGAGCCCAAGATGGATGAGAACAGCACCCAGGAGGAAGAAGAGTAGCCTGGCACAGGGTGCTGGAGCCAGATGTGTCTGTGATGAGGGTGGAGCCTAGGAGGCTTGACAAGGCCTCCATGCATGGAGGGGAGGCAGCAGGGGACTGGCACAGATGCCAGAGTCCAGAGGGAAGGGGCAGGTGTGCTGGGGAGGGCACCTGAGCCCAGGTGTCAGAGCTCAAGCTGGGTGAGGAGGACATTTACATAGAGGTCCCAGAACTGGGTGTCAGAGCCTCAGTGAGAAGTGTGTTCAAATTGGAGGCGTAACCCTATGGTATACATAATCTTTAGTCCTCTGAAGAATTATTTGTATTGAACACCTTTTTTACATAAGTCATATAAAGGCTAGTACAAAATGCTTCTAACTTTTTAAAAATTTCCATTTTGAAATAATTACAGATTCACAGGAAGTTGCAAAAACAATACAGAATCATCACATGCATCCTTTACCCAATTTCCTCCAATGGTTACATCTGATGTAACTGTACCAAATCCTGAAAATTGACATTGGTAAATGTGTGTGTTTAATACTATTCCCGTTTGTCACCTACAAGTTTGTGCAACCACATCAGAACATTCCATAGTTACAAAAGATCTACTTCAGGCTACCCTTTTATAGTCACTCCCACAAAAAAAAAAAAAAAGAAAGAAAGAAAGAACACAAAAAAACTCCCCTAACTCCTGGAAACCACTAATCTATTATCCCTATTTATAATTTTGTCATTTTGAGAATGTTGTGTAAATCAAATTATATACTATTTGAATTTTTTCACTCGGCATAATACACTTGAGAATAAAGTTGTTACACAGATCTATAATTCATTTCTTTTTATTGCTAAGTAGTATTTTACAGTATAAATGTACCAAAGTTTATTAACTATTTGCCTTTTGCAGGACATTTTGTTTGTTTCCAGTTTTGACTATTGCATATTAAGTTCCCATGAACATCTGTGTATAGAAGGGAGAGGGGAAAAGGACTTTCCAATGAAGAAAAAATTACTTATAAAGAAGACTACTGGGGAAATTGAAATTTTTTAATATGGACTACACATCTGAGCGATTTCCTGGTGGCTCAGCTGGTAAAGAATCTGTCTGCAACGTGGGAGACCCGGGTTCAATTTCTGGGTAGGGAAGATCCCCTGGAGATGGAAATGGCAACCCACTCCAGTACTCTTGTCTGGAAAATCCCATGGACAGAGGAACCTGGTGGGCCACAGTCATGAAGAGTCTCACACAACTGAGCGACTAACACTTTCACTTTCCTGTAAGACTCATATGTTCTTGTTTTTAGGAAATGCACACTGAAATATTTAGGGATGAAGAAATGCTTTACCTCTCAATTTCAAATGGTTATGGAGAAAATGAGGCAAAATTTAAACAATTTATAAATCTGGCTATAGGTATACAACAATTCTTAGCACTATTCTTAAAACTTTTCTATAATTTTGAAATTATATTAAAATTAAAGATTACAAAGAAAAGTACTATCAGAAGGACAATGCTTTTTGCATATTTTAGTTGAAGAGTCTTAAAAAGTTAAAAAGTATTAGATCTGTGTCCAGTATAGAGAACTTTTATCTATCATCTAAACAAGTAAAATGTAGTACTAGCCTTTATCTTTCTTGCCCTCCACTCTTCAAGTACAATTATCAAGAGAAAGATCTGATCAAAGAGATTTTTAAAATGATATACATACATATGAGTTCAGTTGACTGGCAAAGCTTCAGGGTGGTAACATTAAATGGTGGTGGTGGTTTAGTCACTAAGCTGTGTCTGATTCTTGCCACCCCACTCTTCAAGTACAACTATCAAGAAAAAGATCTGATCAAAGAGATTTTTTAAATGATATACATACATATGACAGTTCAGTTGACTGGCAAAGCTTCAGGGTGGTAACATTAAATGGTGGTGGTGGTTTAGTCACTAAGCTGTGTCTGACTCTTGCCACCCCATGGACTATAACCCGCCAGGCTCCTCTGTCCGTGGGATTTTCCAGGCAAGAATACTGGAGAGGGTTGCCATTTCCTTCTTTAGGGAATCTTCCCTACCCAGGGGTCGAACCTGGGTCTCCTGCACTGCAGGTAGATTCTTTACCAACTGAGCTACCAGAGGAGGAGAACATTAAATGATCTCCAGCTATAATGCGAGCCCTCAGTTTTATTTTTCTTTTTACAGTGGGCATGTTAACAGAGATTGTCCTAGCCAATTCACCTTTAGATACTGCTCTCCACAATACATACTATGTAGTTGCACATTTCTATTGAAAGTGAAAGTGAAAGTCACTCAGTCGTGTCCAAATCTTTGTGACCCAATGGACTATACAGTCCATGGAATTCTCCAGACCAGAATACTGGAGTGGGTAGTCTTTCCCATCTCCAGGGGATCTTCCCAACCCAGGGATTGAACCCAGATCTCCCACATTGCAGGCGGTTCTTTACCAGCTGAGCCACAAGGGAAGCCACATTTCTATTATGTGTTTTCAACAGGAGCCATATGTGCTATTATGGGAGGCTTTGTGCACTGATTCCCATACACACACACACACACACACACACACACACACATAATATTTGTATGTAGTGGAGTATTATTTAGTCACAAAAAAGGATGAAATCCTGCCATTGGCAACAACATGGATGGACTTTAAGGTATTATCCCACGTAAAACAAATCAGACAGAGAAGGACAAATACTCTATGTTTTCAGTTGCACATATGTAAAATTTAAAAAACAAACACATTTAACAAAACAGAAACAGGACCATAGATAAAGAGAACAAACTAGTGGTTCCTAGATAGGTAGAAAGTAGGGGAAAGGGTGAAATACGTGAAGGGGATTAAGCGGTACAAACTACCAGTTATGAAATAAGTAAGCCACAGGGATGTAATACATGGCACAGGGAGCATCACTGATAATATTGTGATAACTTTGTATGGTGTGTAATGTATGAAAATATCGAATCACCATGCTATTCAATTGGAATGAATATAATATTGTAAATCAACTACACTTAATAAAAAAAGAAAAAGAAACACTTCATCTTCTTTTAAGGTATTTTTATTTTCCTGCTTTTTGACAAAATGTTTCTTAATCTTCAGCAGTAATATATCGATATGGAGTGGCAGTTTGACAATATGGTTCTCACTTTTCATGGTATAAATTCAAAGACAAATTGTGAACGAGTCAAGTGAAACTTGTCATTCACAGCTGTGAGGTCACACTAGTGAATTATAAGCTTTTCATTATGTCAGAACTGTGAATTACAAAGACTTTTTTTCTGTATTTCCTGTCAAATAATTTATTAGTTCCCTCTCTATCTCGGGATTTTGCAGCATGCCAGAACCAGAGAACACAGGGGCAATACTGTGCAATTCCAGATAGAACAATAGGAATTCATGTGTATCAGAAGAACGTGAAAGAGGAGACGGTGATGATTTTAAGCTGTACAAGTTCAGAGTCATTCCTGATGAGCAGTTAGTTTTCTCAGAATTGAAGCCATTGCCATCCCAAACTAAGGGACGTTATCTTTTATTGTCTCCTCCTTGTTAATACCATCAACTATCATTTCTCAAAAGCCACTAAGGGTGTCATTCTATGCTGTTTAAAAAATTAGAAGATACTTTCTTGTTAACATTAACCTCATAATTATTACTGCTATCATGAAACTCTGACTAACTCTTCATAATTTACATAGTGCTTTCATGTCTTATTTATCATTCACATTGACCCAATGAGGTCATATTATATGAGTATATAGGCAATATAATTAGGTATATATAGAAAAGATATTCCCTGATTCACTGACAAGGAGCTCGAGGTATAGAAAGGCTCCAAGAAATGATAGAGGCTTAACTAAAATCATGCCACAACTAAACATCAAAAGCAGGAATCTTTACTCAGGTTCTAAATCTAGACATCACTTCCCACATTCCACAAAACTTCCTTCTCTCTGGAAGCATGCATGTGTGCTGCAACTCAAATAAATCTTGATGCTTCAGACAGTCCAGTGTCTCTTCAGTGAGACATCTGGAGAAGAGTCTCATATTCTAAAGTAATTTTTTAAAGCATTTCAACAACTGCACTTGTAAATCTTAACGAAAATCTACTCAGTTTCAGTTTATGCCCCACAGTCACACAAACTCTTGCTTCCATTTGTTCACTCAAAACTCCTCCTGCTCAGAATCAATACGGTGTTTGCCATTTGTTCCTTTTCCCCTTTCTTGTGTCTTTCTAATCCTGTCCATCTCTCAGTAGTCCCCTGATTCTGCACCATGAGAGTCCCAGAACTGACCACACCCAACCAAATGCTCTTTGAAGTTCAAGGAGGTGGACAAAGGAGACAAAAATAAAATTATTTTTCATAAATGACTGGGGTACTGGAATTTTGTAACACACTCAATAAATCTTATTTCAATTTTTGTAGTTTTTGATCTTGCTGGTTTGAAGATTAGAGTACTGATGACAATGTTATTGTATTAATGCTGTTCAGTCGCTCAGTTGTGTCCAACTCTTTGCAGCACACCAGGCTTCGCTGTCCTTCACTACCTCCTGGAGTCTGCTCAAAATCATGTCCATTGAGTTGATGATGTCATCCAACCACCTCATCCAATATTGGCCAGCATCCTTTCCCGTGCCTCAAATAGTCCAACATTCGTGCAATTCCCTAAATGTATCATGCCCCTTATAGCTTCTAGACAAGTGCTTCCCACATCTTATACATCATGAAACACTGGGATAGACAGCAGAAATTGCTGCAGTGACCAGGGGCATTAGTGTCTGCACTGAGATAACCTATTTGAGGCATTCCTCAGATCTACGTCTTTGAACACATGTTGCTTTTCTACCTAGAGTAATCTTCCTTTTCCTTCCCTACAGTTTCTTCATCTAATCAGCTCCCTGTCATCCTTCAAGAAACAGCTTAGGTGTTACATCTCTCAGAATATCTCCCGAGGCTCTTCCAAAGTCAATGAACTTGACTGATGGGCCCCTAGAATTTCTGGACTTATGCTCATTTTAGCGCCCCACACTGACTGGTATTTACCTCCATCTCCCACTAGACCATACACATCTTGAGAATAGTAGCTTCATTCTATGTATATTCCATATATATTCATTTTGATATTTCTAGAGGACCTAGCAAATGGTAGGCTACCATTTAAAGAATGAATTACTACCATTTAAAGAATGAATGAACTAGTGGACTCTTCCTAGATATATGGTTCTAGATGTCATTGGTGGGGCTCACAACTCCACTCCTAAAAAAAATAACATCGCTGATAGTCCTGGCAGTGTCTTCCCAACCTAATCACTCATTACTCCTACTACATAACATAAATTTTAGATAAATAGAACAACTTTTGTACTCTCACTCTTTCAACGTTCTCAGTTATGAATGGATGAAGACAAAGTATTCGTTCCACAGTTATCTACTGAGTACCAGCTATGTGCTTTGTGTACTTTCCTTCACAGAGTTCAATAGATTTGCAATAAAGAACAGACATTAAAACAGTAATTAAATGATAAGTCATTGTTGCCTTTGTGATGAGTGCTGCAAGTTTCTCAGTTTGCGATGAGGACAGACAATGACACATCTAACTTGGACTGTGACAGCCAGTTGACACCCTACCTCTTCATCTCTCTTGTTAGTTACAGTTGTTTCTGAAAAGTCTTACTGGCAGGACCATGAGCCTCTGGGAAACAGCTGAAGGGAAAATAATGTCTTTCTTAAAAGGAACTCATCTACCAGAGGCTCCATGTGTAGGGAAAGGTCCTGGTCTAAGAATATCTATCCAAGCATTCAAGTCACTCAAAGAAAATTGTGGTTTTCACACTTTCACTGAATATGTGCTTATTTCCTTTTTTGAAATATCCCTTTTTCTTCACTTATCAAATACTTAAATAGGGACTTCTCTGGCAGTCCAGTGATTAAGACCCCATGCTTCCAATTCAGGGGGTGTGAGTTCGATCTCTGGTCAGGGAACCAAGATCCGACATGCCACAATGCATGGCCAAAAAAAAATAAACTTAAATTGTGGACCACATGTCTCTCACATCCCGGAAGCCCTTCCTCTAATCTCTATGCACCTCCACCACCTAACTTGATGCCACTTCATTCAGGAAGTGTCTCCAACTTCCCCTAACCCAGGTGTGTCTTCTGACCTCCTGTACCTCTCGTGTAGCCTACCATTTTCTACTGTTACTATCCTTAGAGATATCCTAATTTTTGAGAAACAGACAGTGAGGAGAGGAAACTGGGAGGAGAACAGAGCTGCCGAGACGTGATGGGCTGGAGAGCAGACAGTCCAACCACTGATGTGGACCACCATCCCCTAGGAGTCAATGCTATCATAAGCAGGACAGGGAACACAAAGGACATTCCAGGTTTAGTCACTATCTCCAGTTGGCTTCTTGAGAGAGAAAGAAGGAAAATAGTATTATAATCTTTTCAGGCATGATTCATGAAAAATGTAAGTATACCAAGATAATTGAGCCACCCGTAAAGTGGAAAGTTGGTGTGCATACCTGATTCATGGAAGATTTGATATGGTTAAATATATATGTTATGGTATATGGTCCAACTTAGTATTTTTAAATTGGATAATATTGACTTAAAGCAGTTTTTTCTTAGTTTTCAAAATAGTCAATGCTAAAATAGCACCCATCAAATGTGTCCCTTGACTGTTATAACAAGCTTGTCCTAGATACAAAAAAACTAATTGCAGTCTGTTTTTCTCCCTTTTCTATAAATGCATTCTAAACAAAGGGTTATGAACTTACTTAAATAAATACTAATATATTCCTTGAAAAAATAAATGCATTTCTTTCTCTTTGCATTGTCTTTACAAGAGCCAGAGCAACAAAAAATGTAATCTTGTCCAAAAAATGCATTTTCAGTGACACTGGGACTTCTGGAAAGCAGTCATTACACACCAGCTTGTTGAAGGAATGTATTTTACTCAAGAACTTGACTGAGTCTTCTCATGAAAAAGTTATACCTACTTATGTTTGTGCCTTTAGTGGTCAATTGATCTTTTGACCTGCCTTAATTACAGTCATTTCTTTTCTAAATCCTGAGACTGACCAACCTTTCAGAAAACTGCAAAAGTTTAATTAGATTCACAGAACCAACTCCATTACAAAGGCAAACATTTTGAGCCAGCTAGAACTATACTCGGGGTTCTTAATCTGAATATTTTATCATTAGATTTGCTTCTCACTTTAGAGGTGATATCAGGGAAGCCCAGGTGGCTTAGTGTCAAAGAATCCTCCTGAAATGCAGGAGATGCAGCTTCAATCCCTGGGTCAGAACAGCCCTTGGAGTAGAAAATGGCAACCCACTCCAGTGTTCTTGCCTGGGAAATCCAAATCCCATGGACAGAGGAGCCTGGTGGGTTACAGTCCATGAGGTCGCAAAAGAGTACGACACGACCTAGCAACTAAACAACAACAAGCTATGTATTCAGTTCAGTTCAGTTCAATCACTCAGTCATGTTCAACTTTTCACAATCCCATGGACCACAGCACGCCAGGCCTCCTTGTCCATCATCAACTCCTGGAGTTTATTCATACTCATCTCCATCAAATCGGTGATGCCATCCAACCATCTCATCCTCTGTCGTCCCCTTCTCCTGCCTTCAATCTTTCCCAACATCAGGGTCTTTTCTTCGCATCATGAGTCAGTTCTTCGCATGAGGTGGCCAAAGTACTGGAGTTTCAGCTTTAGCATCAGTTCTTCCAATGAACAATCAGGACTGATCTCCTTTAGGATGGACTGGTTGGATCTCCTTGCAGTCCAAGGGACTCTCAAGAGTCTTCTCCAACACCACAGCTCAAAAGCATCGATTCTTTTGCTCTCAGCTTTCTTTATAGTCCAACTCTCACATAACCATATATGACTACTGGAAAAACAATAGCCTTGACTAGATGGACCTTTGTTGGCAAAGTAATGTCTCTGCTTTTTAATATGCTTTCTAGGTTGGTCATAACTTTCCTTCCAAGGAGTAAGCATCTTTACATTATCATTATTAAAGTATTAATTTATACTATATACTACTCTTTGTTATTTCCAGTATCATCCACTGTCTATGATCTAGGCTACCTTTTTTACCTACCTCCTCCCCAACCCTACTGCCCACCAAGTTTATAAAATACTCAAGCCAATAAAAGGCACATGGAACAGATAAGATTATTGTAGTGATGATAGGAAGCAAAGAGTAGATCAAGAGGTCTTGGTGAAATCTTGTGGAAAAGTAAAAATACGCATATGTCCTCAACACTTTTATCCATCCACAAAATTGGAGTAATAGATACATGCCCTCAAAAGGCTGCTGAGAAACTTAAATTAGATAATTAAGCCATTTAAAAAACATGTGTCAAGGGCTTACTGTGTGCTCACCATGAATAAGATTGACAGTCTATGCCCTTATGGAGCCTATATTCTGGCTGGAGACACAAATTTTACTCAACAATTTCCTTACAGTTGTGAGAAGGCAATGGCACCCCACTCCAGTACTCTTGCCTGGAAAATCCCACGGATGGAGGAGCCTGGTGGGCTACAGTCCATGGGGTCGCTAAGAGTTGGACACTACTGAGCAACTTCACTTTCACTTTTCACTCTCATGCATTGGAGAAGGAAATGGCAACCCACTCCAATGTTCTTGCCTTGAGAATCCCAGGAATGAGGAAGCCTGGTGGGCTGCCATCTATGGGGTCACACAGAGTCGGACACAACTGAAGTGACGCAGCAGCAGCAGCAGCAGCAGCAGTGATTAAATATTATGTAGAAGAAAGGTATGCAAAAAGAGACCACTAAAGAAGAAAAGTACTTTTCTAATGTCAAACCATAGGAGTCAGAGAAGGCTTCTGTGAGGGAGGAATGTTTATGCTAAGATCTTAGGGATGAACTGTTAATAACTCAGGTACAAGGAAGAGTCTTGGCAGGAGAAATAGCACGTTTCCAGTCTTCAAAGCTAGGAGGGGGAGTGATGCATTTAAAAACAGAAATTAAGACTGCGCAGATCAAAAGACAGGCTTACTGCTCATTAGAAAAGATTCAGGCTCTCCATCTCAGGCTCCCTCTCTTTTAAGACTAAGCACAGTTGCCAGCACTGAATTCAGGAGACTGGGATTTGATCCCTGGGTCAGGAAGATTCCCAGAGGAGGAAATGGCAACCCACTCCGGTATTCCTGCCTGGAAAATTCCATAGACGGAGAAGCCTGGTGGGCTACAGTCCATGGGGTCACAGAGTCGGACACAACTGAGCGACTAACACAAACACCCACACACTGCAAATGCAAGCGTTAGATAGGTCTCTTGATGTTTCCCTGGAGGAAATGGGGTTTTAGAGATATATATTGAGAGACATAGAGAAAAACTAAGAAGAAAATCAACAAACCATAGTAATTAAAAGCTCACCTGCCTAGTTTGAATATCAGCTTTGGCACTTATTAAAGATTTGCCATTTTCTTTCAGGGTATAGAAATCAAAGGAAACACTCCCCAACGTGTTTTATGGGAACAGAACAGCCTTGACACAAAACTTCACAAGGACATCATAAGAAAGAAAAATTACAAATCAATATCTCTCATGAACATAGATGAACAAACCCTGATGAAAATTCCAGTAAATGGAATCCAGATATGTAAAACGAGATAATGAGGGTCCCTTGGATTGCAAGAAGACCCAACCAGTCCATTCTGAAGGAGATCAACCCTGGGATTTCTTTGGAAGGAATGATGCTAAAGCTGAAGTGCCAGTACTTTGGACACCTCATGAGAAGAGTTGACTCATTGGAAAAGACTCTGATGCTGGGAGAGATTGGGGGCAGGAGAAGAAGGGGACGACCCAGGATGAGATGGCTGGATGGCATCATGGACTGGATGGACGTGAGTCTGAGTGAACTCCGGGAGATGGTGATGGACAGGGAGGCCTGGCGTGCTGCGATTCATGGGGTCGCAAAGAGTCGGACGCGACTGAACGACTGAACTGAACTGAACTGAAGTTGGATTTATTCTAGGAATACAAAGTTGGTTTAACATTTTTTTTAAACCAATCATAATTCAACATGTTAACAACATTAAGGGAAAGAATCATATAATCATTCAAATACAGGCAGAAAAAACACTGATAAAATTCAATTTCTATTCAATGTAAACACTATTAGCAAAGTAAAAACAAAAGAGAACTTGAGAACTTTCTTATGATGACACAGGGTACTTAAATTAAAAACATACAATGAACATTATGGTTAATGCTGAATGTTGAAAGCTTTCCCTTGTGAAAAAACCAGAAATAAAACAAAGATGCTATCATCATTAACCAAGGTAATGGTCGAGATTCTAAGCAGTCCAACAATGGCAAGAAAAATCTAAAATAATCAAAAATATAAAAGGAAGATGCAAATGATATAATATACAAGCAAAATTCCAAAACAATCTACAATAAACTATTATTACTAATCTTACTAATTTATCATAGGTTCTTTTTCTATCTCCTGTTGCTAGATACGAAGTCAATATAAGAAGTAAATTTGCTTTCCACATAGAAGAAACAGATAATTAGAAGATAAAGGATGTAATATTAACCTGTAATGCATGTGTGCTCGGTCGTGTCCAACTCTTTGTGACCCCATGGACTGTAGCCCCCCAGGCTCCTCTGTCCATGGGATTTTCCAGGCAAGAATACTGGAGTGGGTTGCCATTTCCTGCTGCAGGAGATCTTCCTGACCTAGGAACTGAACCTAGAGCTCCTGCATTGCAAGTGGATTTTTTTTTTTTTTTCATTGAAAATTGTTTTGTTTTGTTTTGTTTTAACTAGAGGCTAATTACAACACTGTGATGGTTTTTGCCATACACTGACGTGAATCAGCCATGGATGTACGCATGTCCCCCATCCCGATTCTTTACCAACTAAGCCCTTCTGTAGTAAGACACTAAATCACAGGTGCTGTGATGGCAGGGAGGTTTTTTGTTTTGTTCACTGTGCATCCTTATTCCTGGCATGGAGTAGGTACTCAACAGTTATTTACCAAATAAATAAATTCACAGCTTCCAATGCATATGAATCTCTAGAACTTAGTTACAACTCTTTCTAAAGTCTAGCATTATTAGAGGTTTCCAGTACACAGGTTCAGTGAACACCTGATAAAAAATTGTTCCTTGATCACATGCTTTTGCACTTAGAACATTTCACTGTCACTTATGATCCAACCAGTCAGTCCTAAAGGAAATCAGTCCTGAGTATTTATTGGAAGGACAGATGATGAAGCTGAAACTCCAATACTTTGGCCACCTGATGCAAAGAACTGACTCATTGGAAAAGACCTTGATGCTGGGGAAGATTGAAGGTGGGAGGAGAAGGGGACAACAGAGGATGAGATGGTTGGATGGCATCCCTGACGCAATGGACATGAGTTTGAGTAAGCTCCGGGATTTGGTGATGGACAGGGAGGCCTGGCATGCTGCAGTCCATGGGGTCACAAAGAGTCAGACACGACTAAGCGACTGAACTGAGCTGAACTGAACTGATGAAGAACCACAAGTCTTCTAGGAACTCTGACATGAAAAGACCTTGGTCCCACCCTCATTCTACCTAGAGGTATAAGTATAAACAGTAATGTAAGCATGACCTTCTGTGCTATAATTAAGCCTGTTTTCTCCCTCTTCTGCCCCCTGACTTTTTGCCTTTATCTGGGAGACAAGGAATAAAACTCACACTATTGCAGCCTCGTGAAGGACCCAGAGACAGAAATTCACAGCTAAGCCATGCCCAGACTCTCAACCTCCAGAAACCATGAGTTACTATATGTTATTATTTTAAGACATGAAGTCTGGGGGGTAACTGGGGTAATTTTGATTTCAAAATTAACTTACAGATTCAAAAAGTTCAGTGAACCTCAAATAAATATAAAGGAAACCACACCTAGTCACATCGGAGTCAAAATACTGAAAACCAAAGATAAAGAGAAAAATAACATACTACATATGGGATGACAGCAATAACAATGACTAAGTTCTCAATGAAATCAATGAAGGGAAGAGACAACAAAGAGTTCAAGGAGAACAATGGCCAACTCAGAATCCTACCTCCAGTGAAGATCTTTCAAAATTAAAATAAAATACACTTTCAGAAAACAAAAGCTGAGAAAAAAAACTTCAACAGTAGACCTGCACTACAGGAGACTCTTAAAAAGCAAGCAAGCAAACAAATACATGAATGAATAAATAAGTCTCCAGGTTCAAGGGAATAATACCAGATGGAAACTTGGATCTATATGAAGGCATAAGATGTATTACATATGGTAAATATATATGAGTAAATATAAAGATCTACATTAAAAAATTTTTTCTGAAAGGCAACATACTGTTTAAAACAGAATAATAACATAATAACCTGGGGTTTACAACATGTGTAAAGCAAAATATGTAGCAACAACAGCACAGAAAATGAAAGCAGAAGAAGCGGATTCGTACAATGTTGAAAATTCTCACATTTTGTGTTAAGAGATTCACTCTTAATTCTAAGCAGACTATAGTAAGTTAAGAATATATACTGTAATTCTTGGAGCAGTCTCCAATAAATAAATAAGCTAAAAGGCCAACAGAAAATGAAAAAAATAAAAATTAAATACAAAAAATACTTGATTGAACAGAAACAAAGGAGGAAAAGAAGTCGAACTGGATGGGACTGTTATGCCCAAGTCGTGAAATCTCCCAATGACCACCAGGGAGCCGATACGCGATGCAAAAGCAAAGAGTTTTCATTACCAAGCTCGAGCTGGGGCTCCCACCGATACCGACGCAGTGGCTATAGGGAGGAGCCCCGGGTCTTGGATTACATTGTTTATATAGGGAGTATACATGGAAAAAAGGATTTCTAGGTAGGGGAACGTCTGATTGGTCACTTTCTTTCGAAGGGTTGTGTGTTGGTTCTTGATTGGTCCCTATTGTCTAGGTAGACCACAAGTTCCTGAGTGTTAAGTCAGGAGATTTTGGTCTGGGGTCCGATTGGCTCGTGGGTGGTGGGGTGAGGTCAGGGGATTTCCAAAGCCTCTTGGATTTCCAAAGGCTCTTTTCCCGGAACCTTACAAAATGGAGTTTTTCTGTTAACAAAATGGAGTAGCTTAGATTCTTCAGGACAAACAGAAAACAAATAGGAAGATAGTTGGCATAATCATATCATTAAGTACATTCAGTGTGAATGGATGGAACTCTTCAGTTAAGAGGAAAGGATTCAGAATGACTGGAAAGCACGACCCAACTGTATGCTGGATACAAGGCACACACTTTAAATATAAAGTTACAAAGAGTAGCCCCTGCTTGCCTCAGCTAAAGAAAGCCCAGGCAAAGCAAAGAAGGCCCAGCACAGCCAAAAGTAAATAACTTAATTAGTTAATTTAAAAAATATCCACACACAGCCTTTCACCTCAGGCACTGCTTCCAGTGAATCCCAGGCTACAGTAATATTGTAGTTCAGAAATTAAAGGTCTCTTTGGCTAGGAACAAAGGGAAACTATTAATAACACTTTCTGAGCACTCAGTAAATGCCAGGCGCACCACGTTTGCTATTACTCTTGACACTCACCAGAACTAGGAACAAGGAAATTGGGGTCCAAGTTACTCAGTTACACAGCTTTGCCAGAGCTACAAAATAAAGGTTTCTTTAGCTTCAGTTTATATGCTTTCTTATTCTCCAAACTGCCTCCAGCGTTACCTACCTTTGACTGTGGTCTTAGATAGAATTTTGAAAGTGAATTGTCATGATAAATAATAACAATAGTAGCTATTATGCATTTAGCGCTTATTTGTGCCAGACAATTAGCTGAGCATTTACAATTAATCCTCACTGTAACTCTATAAGCCATTACTGTCTCCATTTCATTCAATTGAAAATGGAAACTTGCTGGGGTTAACTTTCCCCAGGTCCCCTGCTAGCAAAATAATGGCTAATATTTGTATTTACTCCATGCCCCTAACATCTATAATTTCATTTAATCCTCACATCCACTTATAAAATAGGTTCTTTATGATCATCACATTACAGAGTGAGTCACTCCAAAGCCCATGGGTACCTTTTCCTCTCTCATGCTGCCTCTCATTATAGAAAAGGGGAAAAGGAGTAATGCATAACCAGAAGAAAAAAATAGTCTACCATGATCACTTTCTCCATCAGCTGTGTTAATAAAGCACAGGGAGCTCTGCTCAGTGCTCTGTGATGACCTAGATAGGTAGGATGGTAGCAGGGGGGACAGGGAGGGCGGAGGAGGTTGAAGTGGGAGGAAATATATGTATACATATAGCTGATTCACTTTATTATGCAGCATAAACCAACACAACATGGTAAAGTAATTATACTTCAATTAAAACAAAAGACTTGGACAAAGCACTTTGAACAGAGCAATAGTCTCACCAATCAGTGCCTATTAAAAATTTAACTGGCCTATAGCTATGTGGGGGGCTTCCCAGGTGGCACTAGAGGTTTAAAAAAAAAAAAAAAAAAAAACCTGCCTGTCAATGCAGGAGATATGAGACACAGGTTCAACCCCTGAGTTGGGAAGATCCCCTGGAGGAGGGCCATGGCAACCCACTCCAGTATTCTTGCCTGGAGAATCCCATGGACAGAGGAATCTGGCAGGCCACAGTCCATGGGGTCACAAAGAGTCAGACACTACTGATGGGCTAACACATTTTGAACTTCAGCACTATTTTGAGCAGGATAATGCTTTGTGGTAGATTATCCTATACATC
The DNA here is from genome assembly GCF_032405125.1 of Capricornis sumatraensis. Taxonomy (NCBI): domain Eukaryota; kingdom Metazoa; phylum Chordata; class Mammalia; order Artiodactyla; family Bovidae; genus Capricornis; species Capricornis sumatraensis. The sequence goes on from NC_091079.1 coordinate 48,998,613, forward strand.
ATTAGATGTTGAGCAGCATCCCGGGCCTTTGACCACTAGACACCAATAGTACCTACCACTCAAGACAAAAGTGTGTTCACACTTTGCCAAATCATGCCTGGTTTAGAAACACTGGTGTATAATATTTTAACCAAATCCTTTTAATTTTGAAATTGAACAAAGCCTATCACAACAATGGTTCTCAGGACAATTTCACTTTGCAGGGAACAGAACTGTGGACTCATTGTATCTCCTCTCCTACTCTTTCTCCCTCCCACTCTTTTGTTTCCAACCTCAGGAATGCCACCCACCCACTAACAAAAGACCAGAGAACTGGAAGAGACCTTGTTCCTGGGCCTGAGGGTTTTCCTAATTCTCATCAGATATTTCTCTTCTGATTCAAGTTTTTGTCTAGCCCTGATTAGCGTACTGTCATCACCAGACTAAGAACAAAACCTTTGTAATTGGCTCTGTCTCTAAATGACAAGCATACCATGTTAAGAGCACTGTTTCTAGATTTATAAATCCAAGACATGATTGAAAGCGTCACGCTCTCAGTGTAGGAACAATATTCCCATAATCAAACATCCAAAGCAAATTGTATGATTATTTGTATTATCCAGGATTTCAAGGTTCTGTTTGAGAGCAGAGAAGCCAAGTAGAAATATGCCAACTAATTCAGTAACCCCCTTTCTCCTTCATACACAAATAGAACTCTTGTTTACATTATCTTGTCCACAGTTTTGACATGAATTCCCCTAAACATTCTAAATTTATGAGTCACAAATAACTGTTACTGAGTCAAAACTATAAGTGAGAGATATGACTAGCCTAAAAAGACCAGAGGCTTCCCAGGTGGCACATTGGTAAAGAACCCGCATGCCAATGCAGGATACACAAGAGATGTTTATTGAATCCCTGGGTGGGGAAGATCCCCTGGAGAAGGGAATGGCAACCCACTCCAGCATTCTTGCCTGGAGAGGTCTATGGACAGAGGAGCCACGTGGGCTACAGTGCATGGGGTCTCAAAAGGTGGGACACATGAGCCACTGAGCACAGAAAGACTGAAGGCGGCTTTAAAACATTCTCCTAAACTATCCATTCTTTCTGGCATAAGTGATGAAACAGTATAGTGTGTGTGTAATACACAAGGTGACAAAGACTATGAGTGTATACTCTCTTTGTAATTTGGCCAAATAAAATGTCCTCTACAAAGCTATTCTGTAAATAACTTCTATAAAGTTCTATGATATTCCTATCATGTCTTTTAAATAAATCTCTACAGGTGTAGTTAAAATGGTAAACTTAAAGACAATATCAAATGGGTCCAATAATGAAATTTATCCTTACAAGGAACATTTTACATTTATATAGTGAGACATAGTTTTTCACTTACATAGGGTATGTATTTGAAAGATCAAAAGTCACACAGCTGATTTCTGGGCCCTCCTTAGTAGAACAGGTCTTAATAGAGTTAGAACTCAGTGAAATCAGAGGGGAAAAAAATGTCCTTTCAATTCACAAAATCTTTATATATGTATGATCTGGTCTAAGCATTCAGAAGAAGAGATAATTGCATAAGTTAAAGAACTGTGACTTAATAAAGTAATTGATACCAAAGTTAATTAAACTTTGAATCTTCATTCTTTCGTTCCAATTCTATTTTAAAACTTGGTGCTAAAGTAAAAACGATTTCCATTGGGCAAATAATTAAAATGGAGAATTCACTTATGAATGTTGCAAAATGTATAGACCCAATGTATATCAAATAAATAAATATCTATACACATTTTCATTCTAAATGAAAATTTAAATTAGATTTTGCTTTAAATGTGTTTGTGTCTGTGTGTTCACTCTCTCACTTGTGTCTGACTTTTTGCGACCCCATGGACTGTAGCCCACCAGGCTCTCCTGTCCATGGGATTCTCGAGGCAAGAATACTGGAATGTGTTCCCATTTCCTCCTCCAGGGGATCTGCCCAAACCAGAGATCAAACTCGAATCTCTTGAATCTCTTTCATTGGTAAGCGGATTTTTACCACTGCATCACCTGGGAAAAGTCTATTTCTTACAGACTTGTTGTAAGAAATAAGATTATACATGTAAATGTACTATAAATCTTGATATGCTATATAAAATGTGGCATTTGTTCAAGTTTCCCCAGGTATTATGAAAGTGAAAGTGTGAAAGTGTTAGTTATTCAGTCACGTCCAACTCTCTGGGACCCCACACCCACCAGGCTCCTCTGTCCATGGGATTCTCCAGGCAAGAATACTGGAGTGGGTTGCATGCCCTCCTCCAGGGGATCTTCCCAACCCAGGGATCGAACCCAGGTCTTTTGCATTGCAGACCAATTCTTTACCATCTGAGCCACCAGGGAAGTGAGATATTTCCGATGATATATACCATCTTCCTATCGCTCCCCTCCTTGCTTTCCTCACTGAAATCTAGGATAAGTACCTTACCAGAAGGTCATGTTATATTAAGAAATTAAAAAACAGACATTATAGAGACTTCCCTGGTTGTCTGGCAGTAAAGAATCCCCCTTTCAATGCAGGAGGCATGGGTTTGATCTCTGGTCAGAGAACTAAAATCCCACATGCCATGAAGCAACTAAGCCTGTATGCCACAACTGGACAAGCCCGCACACTGCAACTGGGACCTGGTGGCCAAAAATAAATACATTTATTTTTTAAAAAAACAGAAAGTACACCCCTTTAAATCAGCGAGCAATTTATAAGTAAACACTAATTCCTCAACTATAAAACCATTCAACTCATATGCATGGCATTTTGTTCCATTTCCTGAGTTAGAAGTTGCACTTTTGGCATCACCCAGCCCCTCAGCTTTCCTTGCATTCCTCTGCAGCTGCTAAGTCTTGGAAGCAGCAAGGAGGCCTTCTCATATGAGCCCCCAGGGCCTGTTTCTGCTGTATTCTGTGGTTACTTGTTGTATGATCACTAAACATTCCACTTATATTCATTGGAAGGACTAATGCTGAAGCTCCAATACTTTGGCCACCTGATGTCAAGAGCCAACTGATTGGAAAGACCCTGATGCTGGGAAAGATTGAGGACAGGAGGAGAAGGGGTGATGGAGTATGAGATGGTTGGATGGCATCACCGACTCAATGAACATGAGTGTGAGCAAACTCTGGGAGATAGTGAAGGACAGGGTAGCCTGGCACACTGCAGTCCACAGGGCTGCAAAGAGTCAGACACAACTTAGACTTAGCAACTGGACAACAAATGGCTACTGGTCATGGCCCAGCACTCCAAGGCAAGGATTCCTGGTTAAACACAAGGCTCAGATCATCACCCTCAGTGATGCCGCAGGAAGGCTTACGTGGCCAGTCACAGCACTGCCCTGGCATAGCGTAGAGCTACAACTACAAAGCCTGAGTTGCAGCCCCCTTATCTGAGCAGGAAGGAGCTGATGCTAACCCAAACACAAAAGGAGCTGTCAGCACAGGACTAGAGCCAAGGTTCTGCCATCGTGTGTGAGCTTTTGTGTTCAGGCAAGTGGATGATGTTCATCAAATCAAGCAGCTTAAAAGGCCTATAGCCTGAGGGTCAGGGACCCTCTCCCGGAGTCTAACATCTGCACTTGCTAGATCTCTCTGCAATGCCCTGGAATGTGATGAGAAACCGGGGACCTCTTATGGCTCCTGTCTCCGGGAGTTTTCCCCATAAATGCTGCTCCAGCCGGCCTCGTGCATGTGCTTCTGGGCCATTTGCCCTTGAAATACAAGAGCTGGTGATAAATCAGGCACTGGAGACACAAAAGTAAACAAATGGAAAGTTCCTGCCCACAAGTTTACCTTCCCCTGGGAAGAGAGAAAGCCAACAAACACATCTATAGATAACGTACCAAGTGGTGGTAAGTGATGTGAAGAATAATAAAGCAGGGAAAAGAGATAGATCAACCATGGAGGTACACAGGGTGGACCAAGAAAGTGACATCTGAGCAGTTCGTGACACTGGAGTCAGCTAAAGGAAGTGAGCGACTGAGGCATGGGAAAAGCATTCTTGGCCAAGAGAGCTCTTTCAAAGGTCTTAAGGCAGGAGAGTATGGTGTGTGTCTGAGGAAGCCCAAAGAGGCTCTTGCTGTCCCAGGAGGTCAAGAGCAGAATGGGAGGGGATGAGATCCTTCAGACCTTGGCATAGGCTGTGGGCTTTACTTTGATCCACACAGAATGCTGGGCTTCCCAGGTGGCTTAAAGAATCCGCCTGCCCATGCAGGAGACATAAGGGACTCTAGTTTGGGTGGGGAAGATCCCCTGGAAGAGGGCGTGGCAACCCACTCCAGTTTTCCTGCCTGGAGAATCCTATAGACAGAGTCGCCTGGAGGCTACAGTCCATAAGCTAGCGAAGAGTCAGACATGACTGAAGCAACTTAGCATGCACACGCACACGGAAAGCCCGTGGAAGAAGTCAATTCAAGTTTCAGAAAGATCCCTGGGGTTTCCTGCAGGGGAGAGACAGGGTAGGGAGAAGCATCTGAGGAAAGGTAGAAGTGAAACGGAGCAGGAGCCAATGGTTCTTGTCCCCTGTATCCTCAGCCCATCTTTTGTCCATGGAAAAACTTTAGCCAAAGAATAAGTTTAATCAGAGAAGTGAGAAAATACAAAAGCAAAGAAAAGCAGTCAGACAAGGCAAAACAATAATAGTTTAGTCAGTAAGCACAGCCTAGCACCTTTAGTTCCTTCCCAAGGGCTATAGATAGTATTCTGAACCACATCCTGTGAGCTGCCTTATAGAGCTTGAAACTCCCACCAGGTGGAAGAAGTTAACTGCATGATAACCAGACTGTAGCCATGACATAAGCTGCCACAATTCCAAGAATTGGCCTCAAGGAAATGGGAACAAACTGACCATGGGACTGAAGAGGAACTGTACTTAAAACAATCAAGATGACGCTGGTCAGACCACAGATGAACCATTTCAAGCTGACCGTCAGAGCTGACTGTGTTGTTTCTGCATGGAGCCCCCTCCCTTCGTCTGTAAGAGTCCTTATCCCCTGACTGTCAGGGGGCTGAGGGAGGGGAGAAAAGCTGGACTTTGGACAAGCATCCTCCCACCCACCCCCAGCTTCCCAGCATCCAAAATAAAGCAAACTTGCCTTTCCACCAACTTGGTCTCTTTATTGGCTTTTGAGTGGCGAGCAGCCAGACCCCACTTTTGGTTACAGAATCAGGAAGGTGATTAGGGATGGATTATAATAATCTTTGCAAGAGGTTTGGTAGCTCAGCGTAAGATGAGAGGTCATAGAGGTCATGAGAAGAGGCTGGATTCAGGAAATATTTCCAAAAATAGAGTTGACAAGATTTGCTAATGAATTTGACATGGAATTTGAAAGCAAGAAGTTAAGAATGACAATATTTTTTTTGGCCTAAGCAACTGGAAGCCATTTACTGACATGGGAAACCATAGGATGATTAAGTTTATAGGGGCAAAGTGAGTTCCAGTTGAGACAAGTTAAGTTTGAACAGCCTCTTAGACCAAGTAGTGAAAAGCGAGTGTCTTAATTGTCGAGTCATGTCTGACTCTTTGCAACCCCATGGACTGCAGCACACCAGGCTTCCCTGTCCTTCAGTATCTCCCAGAGTTCACTCAAGCTCATGTCCTTGAGTTGGTGATGCCATCCAGCCATCCAATCCTCTGTCACTCCCTTCTCCTCCTGTCCTCAGTCTTTCCCTGTATTGCTCCATTCAAGTTTTTTCACATGTATGGATCTGTGAAAACCACAATGTAAAATGTACTTCTTACTGAGAGTACCAGTCAAAAATTCCTTGTACAAGTTCTTTTTCTGTGTTAACTAGCTAGAGTAAAGGTTCTGTTGTTTGCAACTCAGAATTTACTGATACTGTCTAATAAGAACAGACCAAGAGGGCACCTCATTCTCATCTCTTTCCACTGTTCTCTAAGCCCTGCTGATTCATCATCTAGTAACTATCAGTTAATCCCTAGTTCATAGCGGACATCAAATCAGCTCCTTCTTGAGACGCATGTCACAGTTAGTGAATGTGAAGGGCATCCAGGAAGAAAGTCTACATAAAACTAAAATTCTCTAGTTTATGTAGATATCTATGTTTGTGATGTTAGTTATACTTGCCTTAAATTTTTCTCAGATGAATTTGTTTTGAGAAGTTAAAACTGGAGGTTATGATCATTATTTATTTACACACTTTTTCTTTCTTTTTTTTTAATGTAGACCATTTTAAAGTATTTATTGAGTTGGTTAATATTGTATCATTTTAAGTTCTGGGTTTTTGGCTGTGAGGTATGTGGGATCTTAGCTCCCCGACCAGGGAGCGAACCCCCTAAATTGGAAAGTGAAGTCTTAATCACTGGATCACCAGGGATGTCCTAACTTATTTTTTTCTTAATGAGAATCTCCATCTGTGCCAAGTGTTCTCTTGACTCTCCTTGAGTAGAGGTAGGATGACCTAACCAGGCACATCTCCTTTCTCAAAAGCAGATATCAAAGACAATTCTACCCAGCTTGATGCTCATGGGAAACATGTTTCTGATTTTCACCTACAGCATACAATAAGTTTAGTTCTATTACCTAATGCATGTTCAGTTACTTCAGTAGTGTCCGACTCTCTGCGACCCCATGAACCATGTCCTGCCAGGCTCCTCTGTCCATGGGATTCTCCAGGCAAGAATACTGGAGTGGGTTGCCATTTCCTTCTCCCTCTATTACATAAACATAATGCCAAATACAATATTATTCAAAGTTGTGGCCTGTTCAAGATACCTAAAGAGTATATAGCCCCCAAAATCCCCTGGAAAGATTACAATCTACCCCTGCATTAATCCAGAGGTGCAGTTATATTCCTAGAATGTTGTATTCCTAGAACAACACAGTTGTTCCCACAGTTGTTCACAGTTGTTATTGAATTATGTGTAGATGAGCAGAGTCCCCTCTACACCAGGAATGTACTGGCTCTGGTGCTATTTCGTTACCCCTTGCTCTTTCTCTGTATTTCCCCTCATGCACTGATTTTTCTAATGTTTTTTATTTATATTTGGCTGTGCTGGGTCTTCGTGGTTGCTCAGGTTTTTCTCTAGTTGTGGTGCATGACCTTCTCACTACAGCGGCTTCTCTTATTGCAGAGCATGAGCTTTAGGGCACGAGGGCTTCAGTAGTTGTAGCACGAAGGTTCAGCTGTTGTGGCTCCCAGGCTCTAGAGCACAGGCTCAATAGTTGTGGCACATAGGCTTAGTAGCAGGTGGGATCTTCCCAAATCAGGGGTCAAATCCATGTCTCCTGCATTAGCAAGCAGATTCTTTGCCACAGAGCCACCAGGAAGCCCCCCTCATGCACTGTTTTGTATGACTCTGCTATATTTCACAGATTTCTGCAAGCTACCTTCAAGCTTTCTTTGGAATGAGACAAGGTTTTTCCTATCCACAGACCCACACACAGAAGACCCAATTCAAGTCAGGCCTCAATTACTATAAAAACTTTCTGGCTGGTTTCCCTGCCTGTTTTCTCCTCTCGCAATGTTGGATTCCTCTTCCTTGAGCTGATTTCATCCCTTCACCCAGCTGCTCACAATCGCAGTTGCTTGGTAATATCACTGTGGTAGATGTAGTCTTCAGGTTTGCATTCAGAACCCTCCATCATGTGCCCACACACTTCCAATTATATCTCTCATGCTCACTGACACAGAGCCTGTGCTCCAGGGCATCCAAAATGATGTCATCCTCGTCTTGCCATTTGAAATCCTGCAGAACCCAACTCCTGCAACTACTATCTATACTGCCTTTGGAAAACCGCCTAAACTGCAGCTTTCCCAGCTTCAGTTTCTTCAGTTATTTAATAGAAAATGGAGATGGATGGATAGACAATGGGATCCTGCTGTAGAGCACAGGGAATTATATTCAACATCCTGTGATAAACCACAATGGAGAAGAATATTTTTAAAAAAGAATGCCTACATGTGTATAACTGAGTCACTTTGCAGTACAGCAGAGATTGGCACAACATTGTAAATCAACTATTGGGCTTCCCAGGTGGCACTAGTGGTAAAGAATCCGCCTGCCAATGCAGGAGACATAAGAGATGCAGGTTCGATCCCTAGGTTGGGAAGATCCCTTGGAGGGGGGCACAGCAATCCACTCCAGTATTTTTAGAGAATCTCCCACTGGAGAATCCCAGAGACAAAGGAGCCTGGTGGGCTACAATACACAGGGTCTCAGAGAGTTGGACATGACTGGAGGGACTCAGTAGCAGTGTACTTCAATTAAAAAAGAAAAGAAAATAGGAGACTGACCTAAAGAATACTATGCTTAGTGAAATAAGTCAGACAGAGAAAGACAAACACTGTATGATATCATTTATATATGGAATCTAAAAGGTAATACAAATGAATACAAAATAGAAGCAGATTGACTGATATAGAGAACAAACTGGTGACTACCAGAAGAAAGAGAGAAGCAGGAGGGACAAATCAGAGGTATGGGATTCACATACACAAACTATGTACAAATAGATAAGCAACAGGGACATACTACACAGCACAGGGAATTATAGTAATCACTGTAATAACTTCTAATGGAGTCTGTCCTGTAATAACTTAAAATGGAGTCTAATGTCCAAAAATACTGAATCACCATACCAGACACCTGAAATTAATATTGTAAGTCAACCATTCTTGAATTTTAAGAAAAGTTTTATTTATAAAAAGGAAAATGGAAATAATACTTTGCATGGTCTTTGTGAAAAGGGGTAGCATATGAAAGTGCCTAGATTAACCAAACACATAATGAATAAAAATGTCTGTCTTCTAAAGTGCCTGGCATATAGTTGGCATGAAATACAAAATGTTTCTGAATATACTATTTTTTTACTTCTGCTCATACTATTAGTACCACTCTGAAAAGCTCTGTTCCCTCCTCAATCATTAGTTCCTAAAGAGTAGGCGAGGGTACCCAGCCCTCGGAGTCAGACACAGGGAGGTTTACATCCTGGCCCACGGCACTTACTGCATCACCTCAGGCAGGTAGCATCAGCATCCTTCTTTGGGGCTCTTCCCTGGTCCTGCTGAAGCAGTGGACCCGGCAGCACAGGGAAGGATGTCCAAGACATGACTGATACAGTCACGCTGAACATAATTCATACTGTATCTTCTATGACTATTTCCTTCATATTAAAAACTGACAAGCATCTAGTTTGGCTCAGTTTGAGATAAGATGGTTGAGTTGGTCCTCTTGCCCATAGCACTCAAGAATGGTAACAGTTGAGAGAGAACAACATGGAGACTCTCAGAGGAAATTTTTCTAGCTATTAGCATGCAGAGAACAAGCCTGGCAGTAACCGTATCACCTCCTCAAAGGGCCCCACACTAAGAAATAAGAATGATGATAAAATGGGACTTGTGATGAAATAAGAAGTTCAATTAAGCATTATACTTGATTCCCAACCCACTCTGGTTAGATTTCTTTAACCTTATGTAAGTTTCTCATGTTGCAGCTTTCCCAGTGGCTCAGCAGTAAAGAATCCACCTGCAGCGCAGGGGTCACAGGAGACTCAGGGTCTATCCCTGGGTCAGGAAGATCCCCTGGAGGAGGAAATGGCAACACACTCCAGTATTCTTGCCTAGAGATTCCTCTGGAGAGAGGAGCCTGGCAGGCTACTGTTCTTAGGGTATTAAAGAATCAGACACGATTGAAACAACTTAGCACGCATGTATCCAAGTATCTCATGTTACCTTTGCATATCTAAAATATAGAGCTTGACAGTGAATGGGTGCTTTGTGTTTACTTTTGACTGAATACAGGTTTTGTCACCTCTGAAAATACATGACACGTACTTTACCGTGTGTAAAGTAGCTAGTGGGAAGCTGCTGTATAGCACAGCTCAGTTCAATGCTCTGTAATGACCTAGATGGGTGGGATGATGGGTGGGAGTAAGGTCAAAAGAGAGGGAATATATGTATACAAAAAAAAAAAAAAAAAAGAAGTACATTTCAGAAAAGAAAGAGTGAACAAATGACAACATTGTAAATCAACTATACCTCTAATAAAAAAATTTTTAATCAAAAATTAAATAAACTAATAAAACACATGACACAAATCAAAAAATCACAGTCCTTCTGTGATAAAGAATCCTCACAAAGAGTTTTTCCCAGATTCATCAGATCCAAAGACAAGCTATGGTATCAGCACATTTTGTCTTGGCATGGCCTTCATTGATAAGTTTTGGTAATTCTAAGAGTTCCCAAAATCTCTAAGTATTATATTACTGCTGAGACTGGTACTGCCAAACCCCACAGCAGCATTCCATAACCTACCCCACCGTGAAAGTGAAAACTGAAGATGTTAGTCACTTAGTCAAGTCCAATTCTTTGTGACCCCATGGACTATAGCCCACCAGGCTCCTCTGTCCATGGAATTCTCCAGGCAAGAATACTGGAGTGGGTAGCCATTCCCTTCTCCAGAGGCTCTTCCTGACCCAGGGATCAAACCTGGGTCTCCTTCATTGCAGGCAAATCCTCCACCATCTGAGCTTCCTGGGTAGTTCCCAACATCTCTAAGTACTAGATTACTGACTAGATTGGTACTGCCAAAGCCCTCAGCAGCACCCTATCACCTACTCCACCCTACTTTATTCCTATTCCTAACCAACTTTAAACCTAACGTGGAATAGAGTTCCAGAATTCAGTTTCCTCTAGGTTCATTCCCTAATTCCCCCTTAGTCCACTCTGATATATTTTACACTCTGTGTTAGGGATCGAATTGTGTCCCTCCCCCCGCAAAAAAGACATGTTGATGTTCTAAACCCCTAGTACCTCCAAATGTGACCTGACTTGGAACTGGGTTTGTAGCAGATGTTCTTGGTTAAGGTGAGGTCATGGGCTTCCCCGATGGCTCAGTGGTAAAGAGTCACCCTGTAACGCAGGAGACTGAGGGGATGCAGGTTTGATCCCTGGGTTGGAAAGATCCCCTGGAGAAGGGAATGACAACTCATTCCAGTATTCTTGCCTGGGAAATCCCATGGACAGAGGAGCCTGATGGACTACAGTCCATAGGGTTGCAAAGAGTTGGATATGACTGAAGTGACTTGGCAAGCATGCAAGTATCTCAGGATACTTTTGCACACCTGACTCTGAAGGAGAGGTCATACTGGAGTAGATGGGCTCTTAATCCAACATGACTGTCCTTATAAAAGAGAGAAACACAGAAGGAGGAGCCGTGTGATGACACAGAGACATAGGGAGAAGGCAAAGGAAGACAGAGGCAAAGATTCAAGCAATGCTAAGACTTCCCTGGTGGTCCAGGGACTAAGATTTAGTGCTCCCAGATTTGATCCCTGGTCAGGGAACTAGATTCCACATGCTGCAACTAAGAGTGAGCAAGCCACAGTGAAGGTCAAAGATCCCATGTGCCTCAAGTAAGACCCAGCACAGCCAAATAAATAAAAATTTTAAATAAATGAATAAATAATAAAGCGATGCTGTCACAAGCCAAGAAACATCTCAGGCTCCCAGAAGCTGGAAGACTTAGGGGAAGGATCTTCCCTTGGAGGCTTCAGAGGAATCCTGACCCTGATAACGCCTTGATTTTGGACCTACAGTCTCCAGAACTCCAAAACAATAAATTTATGTTGTTTGAAGCCACCCAGTCTGGGTACTACATTACCACAGCCCCAAGGAAATTAATGTACCGTGAGTCTTGCTTCATTCTCAGACTTGCTTAGAATATGAGCTCCCCCACTCTGCACAGCACTAGACAGAACATATGTCAGCCTTCCCTGTGCCATTTTGCATTGCCTTGAGTTCCTTCTTCCTGAAATTGAAAAGGGCTCATGGATTGTTGTGGTTAAGCTGCTAAGTCATGTCTGACTCTTCTGTGACCCCGTAGACTGTAGTCCTCCAGGTTCCTCTGTCCATGGGATTCTCCAGGCAAGAATACTGGAGTGGCCTGCCATTTTCTTCTTCAGGGGTTCTTCCTGACCCAGGGATTGAACCTGCGTCTCCTGCACAGGCAGACGGATTCTTTACCACTGAGCCACCAGCAAAGCTAGTGCTGGTGGATAGCCATGGATTCGTGGCCACCTTGCTTTAAAGTCTTCACGCTTTATTCCCAGCAGCATAAAAGTGTCAGGGCAGTGTAATGACATTTAAAGAGGAGATCCTTCCAGTTCAACAGTTAAAAGCCCACACAATGTGCCCATAAAGTGAAAGTCGCTCAGTTGTGTCTGACTCTTTGTGACCCCATGCATTGTATAGTCCATGGAATTCTCCAGGCCAAAATACTGGAGTGGGTAGCCTTTCCCTTCTCCAAGGGATCTTCCCAACCCAGGGATTGAACCCAGGTCTCCTGCATTGCAGGCAGATTCCTTATCAGCTGAACCACAAGGGAAGCCCAAAAATACTAGAGTGGGTAGCCTATTCATTCTCCAGCAGATCTTCCTGACCCAGGAATAGAATTGGGGTCTCCTGCATTGCAAACGGATTCTTTATCAACTAAGCTATCATAAACTACCATAAATATGTCCCTAGAGGAGGGCATGGTAACCCACTCCAATATTCTTGCCTGGAGAATCCCATGGGCAGAGGAGCCTGGTGGGCTACAGTCCCTAGTGTCACACAGTCAGACATGACTGAAATTACTTACTAGCACACATGCACTGTTTCTAGACATCACATATTTCAAGCAGCTCCTGGAAATACTCTCTACACTGACTCCAGGGAGCTGACCACTCCATATCCAGTCACGTTCGATTTGGACAAGGATGGCAGCTGTGGTCAACGGAACCACCTGTAAAACGGAAGCTGAGTACTGCAAATGCAGCCAAGGGCTTGTCCGATGTCAGGTTGGGTGAGAGTCCCAGGAGTGGAAGCCATCTAGCGAGGTCTCCCCTTTTTCATGGTTTATGTTTTCAACTATACTCCAGTTCAGTGAAACGCTCCAAGAGTAGAGCCCAGATTTGACTTTTAAGAACCAGCTGTCTGACGTCTCCTTTTGAATTAACATAGGCAAACAATGTTATCTCCGTGTTAACAAAGGAACTGTCTCCTCCACCCTTTGCGTTCCTCCTAGAGACTTGGGTAAATGAAGGCCTCACTCGGGCCTCCCCGCCAGTGCATTTGCTCAGGGCGGAACCAGTGCCAATTCAGCCAGCTCCTCTATGGGAAATGACATTCGGCAGCCTGGCCTGGATCTCCCGTAAGCCCCACATATTGTGGAGGCAGCTCGGAGGCCACGCTCGGCTCAGTCAGATGGTGCCCACAGCTGCCGATGGTGCCCTGAATGGCTCTGACCTCCTGTGCTTCATTTTCCTTAGGCTTTCCTGGAAACCTCCTTCTCCCATGTCTTTCTACGCCCCTCTGCCCACAGTCAGGATAACGGACATGTCCTTGTCAGGATGATTAATAATAATAACAAGAAAACTTAGAGCTGATGCAAGCTGTCTTACAGCAGAATATAATACAACTCTGTAAAGCAATTATCTTCTAATAGAAAATAAATAAAATAATAACAATAAATGATAGCAGTAATAGGGACTTCCCTAGCGCTCCAATGGCTAAGACTTCACCTAATTCAGGGGATGCATGTTCCATCCCTGGTCATGGAGCTAAGATTCCCACATGACTCGGGGCCCAAAACACAAAACATAAAACAGAAGCAATACTGTAACAGATTCAATAAAGACTTTCAAAATGGTCTGCATTTTTTAAAAGTTTTTAAAAAATAATAATAAACTTTCAGGGAGCAGACTAATAGGAAAGAAAATGAAGTATGTTATGTAGTTTTTCTTGGGAGGCAAGATTTTTTTTTTTTCTCCCTTTAAAATGTTAGCCTTTTTTTGCTTTTCTGAAAGTGCAGGCTTTGGTTCTACAATTTGTATGAGGAGCTAGAGAGGTTCTACAAGGCAGCTTTTGGTTCCTGTTTCTCAAACCTACAAAGTAAGCACAGAGAAGGCTGGGGCACAGCTTGGAAAAGCCATTCAGTAGGTGCTGCACAGGGGATTCCCAGGTAGCACTAGTGGTAAAAGAGCCCGTCTGCCAATGCCAGAGGCCTAAGAGTCGTGAGTTCAATCCCTGGGTCAGGAAGATCCCTTGGAGGAGGGTACGGCAACCCACTCCAGTATTCTTGCCTGGAGAATCCCATGGACAGAGGAGCCTGGTGGGCTATAGAGTCGCAAGAGTTGACGTGACTAAAGCGACTTAGCACAGACTTCAGAGCAAGCAAGCGCAGTTTACATTTCCCCCTTGTGAGAAGCGAGGCTAGCAGCCTAGGTGGGGAGAGGGAGGTGGGTGGGGTGAACTTATACATAGTCATTTTATACTGTGCCATCTTGCAGCAGATTTTCTGAGGACTTTGTGTGGGTTTGTTAGGGAAGTAAAAATTGGGTCAGAATAGCTTCACACTCTACTATAACATTCCTTGCATTTTTTTTTAACAGCCTCAATTTAGGCAAATCACATTCATGGATCATTGCTAATTTTCAAAACAATGACACAAGAAGACTCTGGCTAAAAAAGAGTAACATATTCTAATCTATTCTTGCTTTCCCCTAATCTATAACCTCAGTAACAAGGGACTCAAAACTGATCTGTAAATATCATGCCTATTTTGCCAGGAAGATAATAACAATATCTTATGTAGAAAAATCTGAATAAGCCTGAATATTTTTTTTCAAAAGCAAAAGAGTATTTTTAAATGGACACAGGATTTTCCATATCTATTTAGACAACATGATTATCTAATTTATGACTGAAAGGAAATAGAGAGTATCATAAAATATACTGAATGACACAATTGGGATTCAAAATTATTTCAATGTAGGAAAATTACCAGAAAATCTGACATGATTGTATAACATGATTGCAATATTTGTAAATCCTGGCCCCTGGGGCTCAAAAATAGCAATTATATAAGCAAGAATGAGGCAGCTACAGTTAAATAGCAATCTTTGGGGAAATGACCAAATAAATTCTGTTAAGTACAAACTCAGTATTCAGTGACCTGCCAAGAAAGTTAACATCGTAGATATCCTTCTAATGACAAAAGGAACTCAGACAAGACCCCTTCTCTCTTAATCACTGTCCAAGCCTCACCTGGCATCTGGAAACTTCTCTGCTTCTAGGTAGTGCTCATTAAAAGGAGCTCACACCACCATCCAGACCATTTCTGAAAATTTGAAGATTCCCAAACTCGTTAATAATCTGAATACAGTTTAAGGCTTTCTGTTCAGAAAAATGCATATACATACAATTTTACATTCCCTTTCCAAATGCTCACAGATTCCTTAGAAAGTCTAAGATCAACAGTTGTTTAGGAATGCCTGATTAGGAACTCCTGATCTACAATGCAACCAAAGCAACTGGAATCAGAAGAGTTCTGGAACTGAGATTCATCTTGACTCTCAAACTGAAAAGTCCACTTCACTCATTCCTGCGGAAACCCAAGACTGAGTCAGGTGGTTCAGAGAAGCAGTCGCTGAATTTCACCAGATCATGCTGGATTTCTACCATCACATAACCATGCCATGCACTAAATCCAATCATCTCAGCAAATACCAGTCAACTATCTGAAATCCTTCCTTCCACGAACATTCAACTAAGTGATGTTTTTCCATTTTAACTTCTTACACATAATAGTTAAAATATTAGTTATAATTTATGAAGCACTTACCCCATGCCAGCCACCGTGCCAAGTCCTGTAGACCCTTCTTAGTTCAGGCGAGGACACTGAGGAAGAAGACATTGGAATCACTTAGAATTCGTCACACCCACACCAGCTGTCTGCTCTGAACCTCATGCCTCCTGGCCTGATGAACAAAGCAAGCTGTCTTCCTTCAGGAAGTGCTGTTGGGTGTCCCTTTCCTGAGCCCTGGTTACCAGGTCACATTCACCTGCAAAGACAGAAAGAACACTCATTCATGAGGTTAGAGGCTCTGTGGAAATGCTACCCTTTAACATTTTCAGTTGTAATTTTCCTTTTGCATCTGCCTTAAGGTTTGTGAAAGAAGGGCTCTCAGCTTCTGCCACCTTGTGTTTATCTGCTACATGACCTGTTCTCCTCTGGCGACCTTGAGTCATCAACCTTCCACCTTTAGAATATAACCTTGGGCTTCTACTCCAAGGACACGACTCTTCAGAGTTGTCATCTTTTTGTTGTCGTTGTTCAGTACCATGACCCTGACCTGAGCCCAGCACTTTTCATGAACAGGTGTGAACGAATCAGAGAGTGTTTCCTAGCTCCAGCTCCAGAGATAGAGGTAATAAAACTCACCCTGATGAATACCAGCTTCCAGGGGAACTTTAGGTTGTGGAATCTCTTTGTCTCATAGAGGATTCAGCAATAGAAGCCAAGATGTAAACTAGCAATACCAGTGTCTGGACCCTGTCTGCCATTTCCCTGCAACTATTTTCTTTCTTTTTTTTTTTAAGATTTTTTTTTTTTTTTTTATGTGGACCATTTAAAAAATCTCTATTGAACTGTAGCAACAGTATTGTTTCTGTTTTATGTTTTGGTTTTCTGGCCTTGAGGCATGTGGGATCTTAGTTCCCTGACCAGGGATCAAACCACGCCTCACACTGGAAGGCAAAGGTTTAACCACTGCATCGCCAGGGAAGTCCCTCCCGGCAACTAGTTTCTGGTGAGTGAGCTATTGGTTGACAATCTCTACCTTCTCCCTGCCATCTTCTCCAACCACCTCCCTCTCTCTTAGGTCCCAAGACCATCAGATCCCAAGGGTTACCCTCTTGCTCCTCTCTGAATTTCTGGAACAGAGAATACAGGCTATCTGTAAAAGAGTTCCATTTTGTGCTCACTGGACCAAAGAAAGCAGATAAATTATTACCAGAATCATTGTAAGCTAACAGAACATAAAATATTCAGGTCCTTCACTATGGTCTCCTCTGACCTGAGTTGTGTGCTATGGAACTCTGAGTTTGTTTTAAAGAATATGAGATCACCCAACTTAAACCACAGTGGTAAGAAAGGGAGAAGGTGCGTCCCAACCCGGATCCCATTTCCCAACAAGAAGCCCATTTCCAGCACACTGGCCCACAATTCGGGCTCCTGCACGAATCTGCCTCACAAATAATAACCTCGCTGCACATCAAGCTGGGAAATGAACGCTGGCAGAGTCCTGCTAAATTCCCTTAAACTGGCCCCTGGCGGGAGCAAAATATCCCCAAATGCATTTGTTGTATATCAAGGTGGTATTTCTAAAGACTGTCCTTAGCATTATTTTTTAAAAATCTCCTAATAAACATATCTGATAAATCATGATGATGGCCTCCATATTTCTTTGTTTAATTCTCAGTTTCCTTCTAAGACCTTCTTGAAGTTTGGTGGTAACGGATCATTACGTCCATAATGTGCTCAATGTTGGAGTGAATTCTGAACAGTTTTTAGGCTGCATACTGTTTTCTTCCAGATAATTTACTGGATTAAAATTAGCAGTGTGAAAAGCTGTAGAGAAATCTAAATGCCTGCCAAATCAAAGAAATAATCACATTTTTATGAATATTTAATATCATAGTCATGGCAAATAAGGCAAGTAATTAGTACTTACCATAAATTTGCAAAGTATTATTTTATGTAAATGTTACATTCTACTAGTTTGATATGAATTATTCATTGTATAACCAGACACTGACACAAACCAGTAAACATTTCAATCCATGTGCTATTAGTTTACTTACCTTCTATGATTTTGTGCAGAATATATACCTCTTGTTTTCCATGAGTCCATGTTTTCCCTCTTGCCCCCGAAAGGGACAAAAGACAATGAGAAGAGTGTTGTTTAAAGCTATCTACTAGGTATTCAATAGTAAAGGAACCTAAAATGCAAATATGAAATGTGTGGTCCTCTCATGTGTATAGATGACGAGCCCCAGCTCCATCTCTGCCCTCCTACCTAGCATGTGGATTCTTTTTAGCGAAGAGCAGTTATGAATGATGTTATGAGAACAAATATGGAGAATAACTGTGTGTTACAAACTCTGCAGTGAGGAATTAACCCTGTCCAATAAAGAGGTCTGGCCTTTGCCCTCAGCCACAGAGAATCCAGGCTGCTAGAAGGTCATGCCTAATAGCAGGGTCTTTGTTTGCCCAGGGGCTTTGGCCACCAGACAGTCTAACAGTGTGATTTATCTTAGGCTACATGGCATCAGCTGCTCTCTGGAGGAATTCGAAACTAAAGGTATCAACCATCTCTGGAAGGGCGGGAGACTGAAGAACAGCCATATGGGCAATTCTCGATGGAGCCCCAGTAAAAACACTGAATACCGAGGCTCAGGTGAGCTTCCCTAGTGGAAAATTCCCTGTGCATGTTATTACACAAGGATGTAGGCAGGATGAATGCTGTCCACATCTCCCCCAGGAAAGGACCACTGGACACTAGGCATTTGGAACCCTCACGGACTCTGCCCTATGCATCTCTTCCCCAGGCTGATTTTAATCTATACCCTTTCTCTGTTATAAACCAGAACAGTGAGTGACAGATTTCAGTGGGTTCTGAGAGTCCTTCTAGCAAACTACTGAAACTGAGAGTGGTTTGGGGAACCCTCCCCCAAACCTGCACTTGGCATCAGAAGTGAGGACAGTGATGTGTGAACTAAGCCCCTTTAACCTTGTAGTTGGCTAAATTTGGCATAACAGGCAACGCAAGGAGAAACCGGATTCTGTACCTGAGAACAGAAAAAGAAGAGCGTCTCCTTAGGAGTCAAAGGGGTCTCTAAGCCCTGGTAGCCCAGATAGTAAAGAGTCTGCCTGAAATGCTGGTTACCTGGGTTTGATCCCTGGGTTGGAAAGACACCCTGGAGAAGGACATGGCAACTCACTCCAGTATTCTTGACAGAGAATACCATGGATAGAGGAGGCTGGCAGGCGACAGTCCATGGGGTCACAAAGAGGTGGACACGACTGAGCAAACACTTTGACTTTTCTTTCTAAGCCCATCAGCAGTCTGCTGTGATGGGCTTTTCCTTGCATCAGTTTTCTTCCTGAGAGTCTCACTGACTCTGCCCTGACTTTGGGAGGTCAGCTGAGCTCTGATCTAATCCCAGAGATGCAATACCAGAAAGGACCAAGCCCAGGATCCTCCCAAGCATCAGCTCTTCTAAAAGTCATGATGCTTCCAGAACCTTCCCCAGTCTCTGCATGGATCACGTCCTGCTCTCCTTCAAGTCTGCTCACACATCGCCTTCCCAACAAGGTTCCCTTAATGGTCTTACTGGAAATTAAACCACACCCCATACCCCAGCTTCTCTGTTTTATTTTTCTTCACAGCATTTATCTCTAACACATATGTGTCTGTGTGTGTGTGTGTGTGTGTGTGTGTGTGTGTTAGTAGCTCATCCGTGTCCAACGCTTTGCAACCCCATGTACTATAGCTCGCCAGTCCATGGGATTCTCCAGGCAAGAATACTGGGGTGGGTTGCCATTCTCTTCTACAGGGTATCTTCCCAACCCGGGGATCAGACCCAGGTAACCCACATCACAGGCAGATTCTTTACCATCTGAGCCACCAAGGAAGCCCCTAACACCCTATGTATGTTACTAATTTGTCTTATTTTCTGTCTCTAGCCATGAAAACATCAGCTCTCATTTTGCTGTTGTTGAGTCGCTCAGTCGCATCCAACTCTTTGGGACCCCATGGACTGTAGCACACCCGGCATCCCTGTCCTGCACCTTTCCTTAAGGCAGGGATTTTGTCTCCTTTTGTTCACTCATATCCCCATGCCCTGAAGAGTGACTGGGCAGAGTAGATGCTCAACAAATATCTGTTGAACAAATGAAGGATAAAGCATACTCTACAGGAAATGCTTAGGGGAGACAGTGTGTCCATAGGAGATCTGGGGGTGGGGGTGAGGGGCTGTCCTGAATCTGACACACTGCTTTCACTTGGATTACATTTAGCATAACAGTGAAAGGGCATGGTTTTCTAGAGATCTTTTTTTATTCACCCTGGTCACAGATTCATAAGATGCTGGGGGGGAAAAGAAATTTAAAATTCTCAGTATCAAAGCAGAAGTGGGGGGGAAAAAGAAATTTAAAATTCTCAGTATCAAAGCAGAAGTGGGGGGAACCCACCACTACCTGGAGAGTCTGTCTTGGTCTGGAGGTGCTCAACATGATTAGAGAGGCAGTTGGAAAGGAACGTGCATCAGTAAAACCTAGAAAACATCTGAAGTCCTGGGTCAAATGTGGGGAAAGGCAAAGCGGATGGCTTAGTTCTGTCTTAGAGGCAAAGCCACAGAAACTAGCATGCCCACATCTGCTCCATATTCACATGGCCCAATGTCCTCCAGCCATGTGTCCTTTGCAAATATGTAAAAAGTCTCTTGATCAGTCACTTGTTTCACAATGGTTCCCGAAACTCACACAATCAGCCAACAGGGTTGTTAACACCACTGTAAGAATTACTGCAAAAGATACAACCTGAACTAAACACACATCTTCCCTCATCCCAAAGAAAGGCAATGCCGAAGAATGCTCAAACTACCACACAATTGCACTCACCTCACATGCTAGTAAAGTAATGCTCAAAATTCTCCAAGCCAGGCTTCAGCAATACATGAACCATGAACTTCCAGATGTTCAAGCTGGTTTTAGAAAAGGCAGAGGAAGCAGAGATCAAATTGCCAACATCCTCTGGATCATGGAAAAAGCAAGAGAGTTCCAGAAAAACATCTATTTCTGCTTTATTGACTATGTGGATAGTCAATTGACTGTGTGGATCACAACAAACTGTGGGAAATTCTGAAAGAGATGGGAATACCAGATCACCTGACCTGCCTCTTGAGAAACCTATATGCAGGTCAGGAAGCAACAGTTAGAACTGGACATGGAACAACACACTGGTTCCAAATAGGGAAAGGAGTATGTCAAGGCTGTAAATTGTCACCCCGCTTATTTAACTTATATATGCAGAGTACATCATGAGAAATGCTCAGCTGGAAGAAGCACAAGCTGGAATCAAGATTGCCAGGAGAAATATCAATAACCTCAGATATGCAGATGACACCACCTTTATGGCAGAAAGTGAAGAGGAACTAAAAAGCCTCTTGATGAAAGTCAAAGAGGAGAGCGAAAAAGTTGGCTTAAAGCTCAACATTCAGAAAATGAAGATCATGGCATCTGGTCCCATCACTTCATGGCAAATAGATGGGGAAACCATGGAAACAGTGTCAGACTTTATTTTGGGGGGCTCAAAAATCACTGCAGATGGTGATTGCAGCCATGAAATTAAAAGACGCTTACTCCTTGGAAGGAAAGTTATGACCAACCTAGATAGCATATTCAAAAGCAGAGACGTTACTTTGCCAACAAAGGTCTGTCTAGTCAAGGCTATGGTTTTTCCAGTGGTCATGTATGGATGTGAGAGTTGGATTGTGAAGAAAGCTGAGCACCGAAGAATTGATGCTTTTGAACTGTGGTGTTGGAGAAGACTCTTGAGAGTCCCTTGGACTGCAAGGAGATCCAACCAGTCCATTCTAAAGGAGATCAGTCCTGTGCGTTCTTTGGAAGGAGTATGCAAAAGCTGAAACTCCAGTAATTTGGCCACCTCATGCAAAGAGTTGACTCACTGGAAAAGACTCTGATGCTGGGAGGGATTGGGAGCAGGAGGAAAAGGGGACGACAGAGGATGAGATGGCTGGATGGCATCACCAACTCGATGGATGTGAGTCTGAGTGAACTCCAGCAGTTGGTGATGGACAGGGAGGCCTGGCGTGCTGTGATTCATGGGGTCGCAAAGAGTCAGACACGACTGAGCGACTGAACTGAACTGAACTGAACTGAGGTATTGGTCCACTTGAGTTTTCCAAGTGGTCAGTTTCAGACCTGACCTTTCCCTTTATTTAGGAAGCCAACCAAATATGGTTACAGAACGGCCCATTCTGGATCTATAAATACCAACCTGAGTAAAGAAGTCCTTGGGTTCCAAAAAATAGCAAGCAGATCAGTGAGGGAGTAGCAATGACATATGGCTAACACTATTCACTGAAAAAATGTACTAAATAGAAGTCTCTCAAAGGTTGATGAAAGTGGCAAAGAAAGTTTATAGAAGAAGATTTAGCCCCATTCTTATAAAACCTGCTCTTCTTTTAGACTTCCCTGGCAAACCAGTAGCTGAAACTCCACCCTTCCACTGCAGCAGGTACATGTTTGATCCCTGGTTGGGGAGCTAAGATTCCACTTGCCCTGAGGCATGCAATTAAAAAAAAAAAAAAAAAACCACCTTTCTTCCTTGACAGGAGGGAAAGAAAAATGGGAAAGTGATTGTCTATGTTCCAGTTATGCAAGATAAATAAGTTCTGGAGATCTGCTATCCAGCATGGAGCATACAGCTAACACACTTACTTTATACTGAGAATTTGCTAAGAGAGTAGATGGAATGTCGAGCCTTCTCACTACCCCCCAAAATGATAATGATAATCAAGGGAGCTGGAGGAAATTTGGGGAGATGATATATCAATATCTATGCATTGATGGAGGCGATAGTTTCACAGGTGTATGGTGGTGGTGGTTTAGTCACTAAGTCATGTCCGACTCTTGCAACACCATGGACTGTAGCCTGTCAGGTTCCTCTGTTCATCGGATTCTCCAGGCAAGAATACTGGAATGAGTTTCCATTTCCTTCTCCAGGGGATCTTCCCAACCCAAGAATCAAACCCAGGTCTCCTGCACTGCAGGCAGATTCTTCACCAACTGAGCTTCAGGGAAGCCCTCATGGGTGTATGCTTATCCCCAAACTCATCAAGTTGTATACATTTAACATGCACAGCTTTTTACATGTCAAACATACCTCAATAAAGTGCTTTAAAAAAAAAAAAAAACCCTTGCCAAATTGGTACAACCACTATGGAAGATAGTATGAGTTTCCTCAAAAAGTTAAAAATTCCACTTCTGGGTATTTACCTGAAGAAAATGAAAACATTAATTCAAAGTGCTATATGCACCCCCCACATTCACTGCAGTATTATAACAATAGCCGAGACATGGAAATAACCTAAATGTCCATCAACAGATGAATGGATAAAGAAAGTGTGATACAGATCTACAATGGAATAATACTCAGCCTTTTATACAGTTCATGAGGTTCCCACAGCAAGTATATGGGATGGTTTGCCATTCCCTCCTTCAGTCAACTCTGAATATTCACTGGAAGGACTGATGCTGAAGCTGAAGCACCAGTATTCTGGTCATCTGATGTGAACAAACGACTCACTGAAAAAGTCCCTGATGCTGGGAAAGATTGAGGGCAGAAGAAGCAGAGGGCATCAGAGGATGAGATGGCTGGACGGCATCACTGATGCAATGAACATGAACTTGAGCAAACTCCAAGATGGTGAGAGATGGGAGGCCTGGCATGCTGCAGCTCATGGGGTCACAAAGAGTCAGACACAACTGGGCGACTGAAAAACAACAACAATAATACTCAGCCATAAAAAAGAATGAAATCTTGCCATTTGTAACAACATGGACAGACCTTGAGGACATTCCGTTAAGTCAGACAAATACCATGTGATATCATTTAAATGTGGAATCCAAAAGCAAAAAGTAACACACAAAAATGAGCTCATAGGTACAAAGAACAGATTGGTTTTTGCCAAAGGTAGGAATGGGGTGTGACTAAAATGGATGAAGGTGGTCAATAGATATAAATTTCCAGGTACAAAATCAGTAAGTCATGCGCATGTAATGTATATATAGCATGGTGACTATAGTTAACAAGACAGTATTGCATATTTGAAAGTTGCTAAGAGAATAGATCCTAAAAGTTCTCATAATACGAAAAAAGAAATGTTATAACTATGTACAGTGATGGATGTAAACTAGATTTACTGTGGGAATCATTTCACAATATGTACAAATATTGAATCATTACACTGTACACGTGAAACTAACATGTTATATGTCAATTACACCTTAGTTTAAAAAAAAATTCTTTCTCTTTGCCTTGATACTCCCATGCTCACAGAGGCAGACCATTTCAGCAGGCAAGATTATTTAAAATAAGTAAATGAAATGGCTGAATTAAGTGAAGTCAAAGGATTGAGAAAGTATATAAAGCTCTAGGTTTCCCTGTTTTACAGGAAATTTCAAGCTTCAAATCACTCAATTCAATCTTCCAAAGAAAATCAACTATGAAGTTAGACCTGCTGGATTAAAATCTAAACTCCATTATCTAAAATCTATATGGCCTTAAGTTGCTAAAACTTTATCAAATGAGAATAACGTCACCTCACATTTGACTGTTGTGAGGGCCTGATGGCCAATTTCCACACAGCACTTAAGAACTATGATAGTATGAATGGTCTATTAAGTACTGTTGGTTTAATTATTGCTTTTGTTGTTAATCTCAGCTCTTCCATTTTGAAAACTATTCCACTTGGCTGCTGAAAAACATTGTGCTATTGGAGAAAAGTGTCCGAAATATTGAATAACTCTTCTGCCTACATCTTGAAGCTTACAATGTTTTCTAGTTAGAAACAAGCAATAGAACTTCTCCACTTAGGGGAGATTTTGTTTCCCCTTTGAGCTCTTCATTCAAATGTACATGTAATTACTGAAAGAGGACGCTGAAGACAAACTTTAAATTTTATGTTGTTCAACTTAGGATGCATAGAGATTCACATATCCATATGAACATAATGCTTCGGTTTTTAAACTCAAACTTTGATTTAATGTAACCAGATGTTAAATAAATCACTTTGACTTTAATTTAAGCAGAGGCTGCAAGACAATAAATATCACATTTCAAAGTGAGATGCAAGACCACCAGTTAGAACATGCATGGGACTTGCTTAAGGACTGGGATTTAATGCTTTGCTGACTACCCATCCTCAGCCCAGAAAAGATTAGGAGTACTGAAGAAAAAAAAAAAAAGGAGAGAGAGAGAGATTATAAGAGGACTTTTTGGAGAACTTCTGTATGCTGTGAGTGGCAGCCCTCCCCAAGATTAAGGGACTTGGGGTACAACTCAATGCCTGCCACTGACCTCAAGTCTAAGGAAAGGATTTCAATGAGACCCCTCTGAGAGCCTGCCATGCATCCTCTAGAGCTGGGGGTACATCTTGGACTGGTGTCTGACTCTAGGATTTTCAAAGAGGAAGATGATGGCCAGATATTGTGACATCAAAGTAAAGATGGCTCTCTGGGCTGCCGTACGCAGGAGATGCGGGTTCAATCCCTGGGTTGGGAAGATCCCCTAGAGAAGGAATTAGCAAACCCATTTCAGTATTCTTGCCTGGAAAATCCCATGGACAGAGGAGTCTGGTGGGCTACAGTCCATGGGGTTGCAAAAGAGTCGGAGATGACTGAGCAACTAAACAACAACAAAGGGCCACCATGTGCTCCTAGGACAAAGGGCTCCTGAGTGTCTTCATATGAGAAGGCTAGTGACTCAGGAGCCACCCAGATAGGGGAGCTGACCCCAACAAGGTGTGAAGGGCTGCATTCCCAGGCTGAGAACCATACATGACACCAGCCAGTAGAGACACTTGAGTAGTGAGAAAACCCCTTCTGGTCTGTGTGTGTGTGTGTGTGTGTGTGTGTGTGTGTGTGTGTGTGTGTGTGTGCGTGCATGCACCCAACAAGAGAAAAGTCGTTTCACAAATCTCCCAAGTCCAGGGAACATGCATGCCAACAGCGAGACCTCCCCACCTCTCTCCTCCTCCATGTCATATTCAACTCTGGTGCCAGAGAAGCACAGCTCTGTAATGGGGCACACAGGGCAAGACCAGTACCACCCAGGCCTGTAAGGCTCAAGCTGAAGGAAAAGTTAACCATTAAAAGAAAACCAGTGATTTATTAGCCTAGCTTGACATATTAATGACTAAACTGGCATGAATTTTTTTCTAAAGATAATCAGAGGATCTTTAGTTTTCTGGAAATAACCAGAAAATCAAGAGGCTAAGGGCAAGCTTCCCAGGTGGCACTAGTGGTAAAGAACCTGCCTGCCAATGCAGGTGACATAAGAGACAGGTTCAATCCCTGGGTCGGGAAGATCCCCTGGAGGAGGGCATGGCAACCCACTCCAGTATTCTTGCCTGGAAAATCCCACAGACAGAGGAACCTGGCGGGCTACAGTCCATGGAGTCACAAAGAGTTGAACATGACTTGGCAACTTGGCACACATGCACAGTCCTAAGGGCAGAAGGGGGAAAAAGCATTGTGGGAGATGAATGAAGGCATTTCCAGAGCCCCTGTCATGAGCCCCATGTGCTCAACATGACAGTTAAGTTATTAGGCAGTATCCCCCCAAGCTCACCAAGCTGGTTCTGACATATGCTTTCCATACTTCATAAGGCAGTATGACACCTGGGGTGGTACCACCTGAAGGGGGCTGGGAACACAAGGAATGTTGGGAGCCCCCAATTCCATATATACCAGCCTCAGCCCCTTGCCACTCCCAGGCTATATGCAGGAAGGGAGAGGAGGCCATAGTGGTGTCTCAGTGCCCACAGGTCCTAGCAAGCGCTTTCTTTCCAGTCCACTCCCAAGTGTGTAGCCAAGAGTTGAGCAGGGAGGTCTTTGCTGGTGGTTCAGTGAATAAGAACCCACCTGCCAAGGCAGGGAATAAGAGTTCGATCCCTGGTCCAGGAAGATTCCACGTGCCATGGAGCAACTAAGCCCATGTGCCACAACTACTGAAATCCAAGCACCTAGAGCTCTGCTCTGCAACAAGAGAAGCCATCTCAGTGTGAAGCCTGCGCATTGCAATGAAGCGTAGCCCCTGCTCAACACAACTAGAGAAAGTCTGCTTGCAACAAAGAAGACTAAGCATAGCCAATTTTTTTTTTTACTTAATTTTTTTAAAAGAGCTGAGCAGGGAAAGTGATGATAGGAATGACTATTGCCCGTTTGAAGTTGAGTGGCCTAACAATATCGAAAAATGCCCCCAAGCAATTCCATCCAACACTTTTCCTTCCCGTCACCCATATTTTTTTACAGGAAACAAAGGGCTCCTCTCTCAGAGATTCCCTGATAGCTGTGATAGCTAGAGAAGCAGTCATCTCAAGCACTACCCAAGGTCTCCCCACACCCAGCCAAGTCCAGCTCGGCTGTTTCTAGCAACGAGAGAGGGAAGACTGTCAAATTTAGAAATGGCTTGGAAAAGTGTTATTTCTAAACCTAGAATAAAACTCGACACATTTGGAATTTGTATTTTGTTTGGTTTTGGAGAAGAAGATGAGTTTGAAGGTGCTGCAGACGCTGTGATCTTGTTTCCCTGAGGAGTCTCAGAGAATGGGTAGGCAAACTTTTATGTCACACTGATAGTGCCTGGAGGCCATGAGGTTTTGAAGCACATGGACCAGAAAGGCTGCTTTTCTCAGCTCTGACTCTGTTTATGATAACCATTTCCTGCTCCCCTATGGAAGCTGAGACACTGGTAGGTGAGTTGGTTCACTGCCTTGGGAACAATTACCCTTCGTAGCCAGGAACTCTTCCTTACGATGCTGAAACAAAAAGTTCCATTTTTTGACTGTGTTGGCTTCACAGCAGGAATGGTTCCCATTCTTTTATCTGCCCTAAAATGACACACACAGACGCGTAGACACTCATACACGCCGAAAACGTCCTCACACAGGAGAAGGCATCTGACAAAACAGGATGAGCCGGAGAGAGCCGGGGAGCAGAGCCATGTGCTCTGTGGGGCTCTTCTTGGCTGGAAGGGTTTGGTCTGTGCTCGCAGGCCACATGCCGTAAATGAGGAAGTCCGCTGCGGAGTTGACAGGTAAGATACAGTAAGTGCCGATCAAAAGTCAACTCACAAAACCATGCTTTTGACAACACACTGTGAAGCTCAGTGGGAAACATACAAGTTGCCAGTTGGCCCGGCAACAAGGAGAAGCACATCCAGGAAGCTCAGCTCCCTCTCTCCCACAGCAAGGGGACAGCCCCTTTTGATTTCAGGTTGGCAGGGCGAAAGGATGAGAGAGGCGGACAATGATTGCTTATGATCAAAAGATTGTGAGGAAGAAAATAAAACAGTGCGTCGTGTTCCTTCTGGAACCCCATCAGTTCGCAGTGGATGTAAGAGACAGGATCCGGGACCGGAGAAAAGGAGACAGGAGTCTACCCACACAGACAGAAAGATGGGATGTGTGGAAA
Source organism: Capricornis sumatraensis (assembly GCF_032405125.1). Lineage (NCBI taxonomy): Eukaryota > Metazoa > Chordata > Mammalia > Artiodactyla > Bovidae > Capricornis > Capricornis sumatraensis. Next base: position 49,026,685 of record NC_091079.1, read on the forward strand.
TGTTTGTCTTTCATTTATTTTGAGCAAACATTGCCTTCCACGTAGCAGACTCATCCTGATCAGCAATTTCCACCTGGTGTTCTTCAAACCAGATGGAAGTGTAAATTATTTAAATACATGATCTTCCATTAGCTGTTGAGCTTAAGTGCCTCAAAAAAAAATTTTTTTTAATGCTTTCCAGGATTCTAGAGAGCATTTGCACTAAGATAAACATATTTTCAAGACACAACTTCAGTGACAGCAATTTTTAGATTTTAAAGTACAGTCAGCATTAGCATCTATAAGTAATTATAACTTCTGCAAAAGACTGTTTACACTATAAAAGTAAAATTGGAGCTAATGAGCTAATTAAGGCTTGTTTTCCCCCTCCACATGACACTACTTCATAAAACCCAAACAGGTTCATCACGACACACAGAGGAGCGATCATGCCCCATCTTCAATTGTTTCTCCTACACGAGGTTCAGGTACGCTTTTTATAAATTTGTTTTTAAGTAAAAATTTGAAGATAGGTTTTGAGTTTAATCAGTTTCCTGAGGGGAAATGTTAGCATTCATGATAATACAATGACCAGTGTGTTCATGTACATAGGCAGTGTGTGATGGGAAAAATTCATAAGCGTGAGGATATCCTAGTTAACTTCCTAAACTGTGATTGCTCACTTGATTATGGAATTATGAAGGAAATATATTACAGTTAAGTATTCAAAATTCTTAAAATCTCAGAAAGTGAAAAGAATGTAGAGGTCGCTTGACCTTGTTAAAATACAGACTCTGTATCTGAAATCGCTCCTCTTTATTCACTCTGTCAATCTCAGTCTTTATCCCATAACTTCTTTTACGTGGTTCTTACCCTACTTGACTTCTCCATTTCCTCTTTGCTCCTCCCCCTTGAGGTGAAAGCCACCCCCTTGGAGCTCCTGCCGTCTCCTTTCCCACCAGTCATCCTCCTCCTCTAGCATAGTGCCAGATCATCTCCGAGTGGACAGGGGCCGTGGAGGGGTCCCACGCCATCACTCCATCTGCGGTTTCTGTTTTCCACAAAACAGACTTACAGGACTGAGCCCTTCAGAATTCCTGCCTTTTCATCAAGTTAATTCCTGCTACTGATGAGACTAATTCTTAAACACCCACTCTTTACATTGTGGAGGTTTGAAAGGCTTCTAAGTAACACACTCCTTTGCCCCAGTCAAGTTCAGAATTGACACGTGGAGCCAGGAAGATGACAATAAACGATCGCCTTTGCTCCCGATGGCTTCCCCCAGTGGCTCAGGTGGTAAGGAATCCACCTGCAATGCAGGAGACTTGGATTCAATCCCTGGGTCGAGAAGATCCCCTGCAGAAGGAAATGGCAACCCACTCCAGTATTCTTGCCTGTGAAATCCCATGGACAGAGGCCACAGTCCGTGGAGTAGCAAAGAGTCGGACAAACTGAGTGACTAACACTTTCACACTTTTGTTCCTGATAAAGCTGTTGGAGAATTTGTCTCAAGACAGGAGGGATAAATGAGCTTGTAAATGATGCACAATGGGCCTCCAGGGGGCACTAGTGGTAAAGAACCTGCCGGCCAATCCAGGAGACATAAGTGGCTCAGGGTTCCATCCTTGGGTTGGGAAGATCCCCTGGAGGAGGAAATGGCAACCCAATTCCAGTATTCTTGCCTGGAAAATCCCATGGATAGAGAAGCCTGGCAGGCTACAGTCCATGGGGTCGCACAGAATCGGATGCAACTTAGCATGCACGCGTGCATAACAGAATTAAAATTATTCACTGTGTCAAAGGAAATACGGAGTTCCATAACCAAGTCCTCCTTCCCCCAGCTCCAGACACTGGGTGGACCAGTCCTGTGTCAGTAACTACAGATCCAAGAACAGACAAGTACACGCATTCGCTGCATCAGAAAAGTGGGACTCAGGTTGAAAAATAAGCAAGCTCTACTCCTTCTCAGACTCACCTAGTAGATAGCTCACTCCTCTTCCCTCCACTAAGAGTGACTATAGGATTCAGAGAGAGGTGAAGAGTGTAGGATGTCATGTCACAGGCAACAAGAGGAGTGAAGACAAGCATTTCCCCTGAACATGGACTTTTATGAGGACAATTTAATATTTTAAACTTGCCAATCCTCTCTGTACATATAAATACCCTCTCTAGAACTGGCATAAAGGAAGCTATCCTGATTGTCATTAGCTATCAAGTCCCCAAACAATCTCCACTAATCAGCACAAATTTATCATGCAAGGCATCACGCCAACCTTTTTGAGGGCTACAAAGCATTAAGACACTGTTACACCCTCAGGATGTTTACAAATCTAGTTGGGGACATTAGACTTGAACAAGTAAAATTAAACAAGGATTTTAATAGCAACTCAAGACAATACTATGGAAGACAGGGACTTCCCTAGTGCTCCAGTGGTTAGAATCTGCCTTCCAAGCAGGGGAGGCAGGTTCAATCCGTGGTCAGGGAATTAAGATCCCACATGCTGTGGAGCAACTAAGCCCACACACCACAAGCACAGAGCACACAACTCTGAAGCCCGAGCCACAACTAGAGAGAAGCTGAGTGCCACAACCAAAGAGCTCATGTGCCACAACTAAGACCCAATGCAGCCAAAAATAAACAAGTATTTTTTCAAAAAAGAAAGACGTCATAGGTCAACGTTAATTGAAAGTAAAATAAGGATCCCGAAGAGGAAGAAACCTTGACAAGTCAGAGTGGTGGGAGGTATAACCTGGATCTTCAGAAATGGATGAGGATTTGAAAAAAGAAGAGAGAAAAGAGAATAATACAAAAGTTTCAGGGGAAGCCAGAGGAAAAATCATAGCCCACAGTGCAAAGTGTTTCATAAGGGAAAGCCTGGAAGGTAATATAGGAAATGGATACCAGAAAGCCAGAGTTCTAATCTTCCAGGCAAGGTAAGCCACTTCCCCGAGTCTCAGTGACCCCGACCAGAAGACAGGGATTTCATGGGAATTCACTAGTGGCCCAATGGTTAGGGCTTGGGGCTTTCACTGATGTGGTCCAGGTTTAATCCCTGGTCAGGGAACTAAGATCCCACAAGCTGCATGGCATGGCCAAAAAAAAAAAAAGATTGGCTTTAAAAATAAGTAAATTTTTTAAATGGATATTTCAGTTACCATCTCAATTATTTTATGAGGATTAAGTAAGGTAATATATATAAAGCAACAAGAACATGGTAAGCAACCAATAAATGTTTATTTTTGTTTTTATTATCATCACTATGTTTATTACCAGCTAACCTGCCAGTGATTTCAGCAGCAATTGCTGATAAAATGTATTTAATATAGAATTTATTTTGCCACTCTTGCCGTAGTAATCTGTTCAACTTCCCCTAAATATCACTCAAAAAAACCTTCTTATTATAAAAATGTCAAATATTTATTTTAAAAATATATCATAATAGGCTTAGTATGTACCCACCACCTAGATTCAACAATTATCAACTCAAGGCCAATTTCATAGTTTCATCTAAACTCTACCCAGACTCTTTTAAAGTTAATCTCAAATTTCATGTCATTCCACTCTTCCAACTTTTCAGTATGCATTCTTTTTAGAAAACATAACCACAGTATCATTATCACATCTAAAAATATGATTCGATATCCAAACAGTGCTCAAATTGCCCCAAATTCCTCATTTATAAACATTTTTAGTTTATTTGAGAAAGATTCCAAATACAATGCATACATTGCAATCACTTGAAATGTATCTGAAGACTTTTTAATCCAGAGGTCCCATCTCTATTTCTCTTCCTTTGGCAGGGGGAGTGGGGGCGGGGGCGGTTCCTTGAAACTTACATGTTGAAGAAGCCAGGGCAATTTGTCCTATGGAGATTCCCACCACTCGAGTTTCACTCTTACATCCCTGTGATATTGTTTACCATATTTCTCTTTCCCATGTATTCCCTCTAAGTTGAAAGGGCTTAATGCTTCCTCAGATTTTGGTCCCATTTTTAGCAGTAACTCTCCATAGCATGGGCTTCCCCGGTAGCTCAGTGGTAAAGAATCCACCTGCCAATGCAGGAAATGCAAGTTCAATCCCTGAGTTGGGAATATCCCCCAGAGGAGGGCATGGCAACCCACTCCAGTATTCTTTCATGGAAATTCCATGGACAAAGGAACCTGGTGGGCTACAGTTCATAGGGTTGCAAGAGTAGGACACAAATGAGGGGCCAAACAACTCCACAGGTGAAGCGCATTCTTATATCAGCAGACACTAGTGTCCTGAAGTTTTCCTTTTCTGTTGGTAGTCATTTGTGATCATTACCAAGTTATATAATTTCATTCATTCCAAAATGATAACTTTCTAGTGTTTTCTATGCTTCTTTCCTTTTTCTTTTGTTGGCTTGAATATTTCAGTAAACTTCTTCCCCTCATCAATTATTTTATTACTCTGAGGTCTGATTTGTGGAAGAGCGACAGGATAAATGCTTGATTTTCAAAATAATGAGTTGGTTCCCTAGCATTCTCCATAGGTGATCATTGAGGGTATTTTTGCTTTTGATTCATTATTAAATCATAGTTGAAATGTTTCAGTTCATAACAGTTATTACTGTTATTGATAACTAAACGGTCCCAGTGTTTACACTGGGGGCTTCTTCAAGTTGACCCTTGAGTCCTTTGGAAATACCCCTGGTAATATTTGGTATCTGTGTTCTGTACTGTGATGAGATGTTACAGGTTCATCATGAACAATTCCTGCCACAGAGTTGCCATTTTTTCTGAGGAACCCTGGTTTCTTTGGGAAGGAAATGATGCTGGCAGATCAGGATCTTGGCATTAAGTTTGCTGATTACTACTGGGGTGGCCTTTATTTCCAAGTCTTTTAAGTGAACAGAGCTAGAAACATGTTAGTAGCATTTTGTGGTTGTTTTAAGTAAGATATATCATGAATTTGAATTTATATTTCTGATTTAACTTTAGGACTACAAGGTTTATAACTTGTTTATAACTTAGCCTCATGTTAAACATCTTTTGTACTTTCTCCTATCCCTAAATCTCATTTCTCAATAATATAAACAGAACTACTCTCTTTATCTACACAATACACATTCAACAGTCTTAAAATAAAAATGCCAACAATACCACCCACCACATGATCACTGAAAACAGTTCAAGAATTTTTTTTTCAATTCTATTTTCTTTAGGACATATTCCACTAGGGAAACAAAGTCAACGTGTGTTTTAAAGTCACCTGAAATAATTTCTTTCTATATAGTTGAGCCACATATTCAGTGTTCTGGTGATTCATTTATTTCATTATGCTTTTAATTTCTAGAACTTTTCATTTAACTTTTGTTCTATAATTATGTGAATATTTACATGATTCCAAAATCAAATCAACAAAATAGTGTCTATTCAGAGAAACACTGTTTCTACTCTTGTCCCCTATACTATTGGGCTGGCCCGAAAGTTCATTCCAATTTTTCATAAACATTTTATGGAAATGCCCAAAAGAACTTTTTGGCCAACCCAATACAAGCACACATAAAAAATACACACTTTTATACTCTCTGTTGTGGGTTGAATTGTGTCCCTAACAAAGAGAAGTTAAATTCTAATTTCAGGTACCTGTGAATGTGATCTTATGTGGACGTAGGGTCTTTGCTGTTGTTGTTCAGTCCTCAGTTGTATCTGATTCTTTGCAATCCCATAGACTACAGCATGCCAGGCTTCCCTTCAGCATCTCCCAGAGTTTGCTCAAACTCACATCCATTGACTCAGTGAAGCCATGCAACCATCTACTCCTCAGTCACCCCTTTCTCCTCCTGCCCTCAATCTTTCCCAGTATGGGGGTCTTCTCCAATGAGTGGGCTCTTTGCAACAGGTGGCCAAAGTACTGGAGCTTTAGCTTCAGCATCAGTCCTTCCAGTGAATATTCAGGGTGGATTTCCTTTAGGATTGACTGGTTTGATCTCCTTGTTGTCCAAGGGATTGTCAAAAGTCTTCACCAGCACCACAGTTCGAAGCCATCAATTCTTCCGTGCTCTGCCTTTTTTATTGTCCAGCTCTCACATCTGTATATGACTACTAGAAAAACCATAGCTTTGACTATACAGGCCTTTGTCGACAAAGTGATGTCTTTGCAGATGTAATCAACTTAAAACAAGATCATGCTGGTTTAGGGTGGATTCTAATGCAGTAGCCAATATCTTTAAAAGAGAAAGGAGAGGGAGCTTTGGACAAAAGAGACATAGACACGCACTAGGGAAGACAGCCATGTGGACATGGAAACAGAAACTGGAGAGAAGAACTTCCCTGGTGGTCCAGTGGCTAAGACTCCATGCTCCCAACGCCGGGGGCCTGGATTCGATCCCTAGTTAGGGAACTAGATCCCACAAACCACAACTAAAGACCCCACATGTTACCACTAAAAAATCCCACATGTGCAAGTGCATGCTCCAGGACTTCAGTTGTGTCCAATTCTTTGCAATACTATGGACTGAAGCCTGCCATTCTCTGCAACACAACCACGTGTGTGTGTGCTAGTTCAGTTGTGTCCAGCTGTAGCCCACCAGACTCTTCTGTCCATGAGATTTTCCAGGGAAGAACACTGGAGTGGGTTGTCTTCCTTTTCCAGGGAATTGAACCGACCCAGTTGAACCGGAGTCTCCTGCATTGACAAGTGGATTCTTTTACCACTTAGCAACCTGGGAAGCCCAACACAGCCAAGAGCTGTGGATGATGGACCTCGAACCAGAAGTCCTAGACAGAGAAATCTTCTGAGACAGGCCCAGGAGTGCACCACATCAGGGTTGGGATCTAAATGACAATCCCGAGCTTCTCTCTCCCAGGCCTGTGCGGGGTCCACTTTGGCTGTTCCTTTCTCTGCACAACTGGGATTCTTGCTGAATAATTGAAGCCCCAGCTTTGTCCATATCAGGAATATTACTGTTTGATTTTGTGGTCCCAGAGGGAAAGCTGTGAACAGCTGATGCCTCTGCTGGTACTGAAACTGCCACAGAAAGCAGGAATTTGTTTTCCTAGTTTTCTGTTAGAAAAATCTCCAGACATTGCACTGGGAAGTGGGGGATTCTTACATGTTTTTTAGAAAGCGCAAGAGTATATGGGTGGGGAGAGCCAGAGGTTAGTGAGATGCTTTTTTTCTGCAAGGCAAAACTGCATTTGTGCAATTAAAAAAAAATTAATTATAAATGAAATAACCCAACCCCTAAGGACCTGAGATAGGCAAATAAGTTCCTGCTAAGGAAAAGATGTGGATTTTAATATGTGCACATAACAGCATGTGTGTGTGTGTATGTTAGTCGCTCAGTCGTGTCTGACTCTTTGTGACCCCATGGACTGCACCCACCAGGCTTCTCTGTCCATGGAATTCTCCAGGCAAGAATACTGGAGTGGATTGCCATTCCCTTCTCCAGAGGAACTTCCCAACCCAGGGATCAAACACAAGTCTCCTGCATCGCAGGCAGGTTCTTTACCATTTGAGCTACAGGGAAATCCACATAACACCATAACACTGCTCACACACACAGACCACAAAAACACACTCCATTCCCCTGCCCCCCACCTCAACCCAGCAAGAGGAAATCGCAAAAGGCTCAGTTATTAACTTCCTCAAAGAGAAATTTCCAGATGTGAATTCACCAAGGAAGAAGATGGGCTGCAACACCATCATATGAATAAGGCCTGTGATCTCAACCTGACCAGCCCCACGGGGGTCACAGAGTCAGGGCAGGGCCCTGTCTAGCAGCAGAGTCTGTGTTCTTTGCCATGTGTACCTGAGAACTCCCTTCCAAAATGCTTAGTAGTTATTTCTCACAGACATACTCTGGATAATTCAGCTATGATTTTCTTTCATCAAAAAAAAAAGACAGTTTGAAACAAGCTAAGAAAGATTCCATCATTTGCCTTAAGAAAACCACACACAGTGGAGTCCTTCAAAATTCTCAGGTTGAGGCAAAAGAATGTAAACAAAACATTGCTCTCCCTGCATGGTGGCAAAAGTTACAATTCTGAAATGGCTTTTCAGGCCCAAACTTATAAAAATAAGTCCAAATAGCTGAGACTCCCAAAGCCAAAGCAAGGAAGTCACTCCCATTTGCCTTTTTCCCATTTCATAGATGAAGTACACAATCAAACACAAGCATTGCCTAACAACAACAGAAAGGCTTTAACGTGTCTTTAAAAAGATAGTAGTTATGTAGAGTGGCTCAGTGATAATAAATCTGCCTGCTGATGCAAAAGATGCAAGAGATACAGATTCGATCCCTGGGTTGGAAAGATTCCCTCGAGTGGGAAATGGCCAATCAGTTATCCACTCTATGCCTCAGCACCCTCAACACATGATGCAGGAAAAACTCCCCACAGCATGCCTGCTGAGAGAGGAAAGTGAGATGGAGAAGGCTCTGAGCACAGTGCCTGGACTCAATAAAGGTGAGCTGAAAATTAACCCAGTATTCAAAAAGAAATGTATTTTGCAGACAGCAAAATGCACAGTCTGAGGGACAGCCTTGAATAAGAATCATTGATCTCAAAATATTGTCACCAGAAAGTCTTCCTTTTAGAGAAGGAACTTATGGTTGGGGGTGGGGGGAAGGATGCAGGGAAGAGATAGTTAAGGAGTTTAGGATGGACCTGTACATACTGCTGTGTTTAAAATACAAAACCAACAAGGACCTACTATATAGCACAGGGAACTCGACTCAATGTTATGTGGGAATCTGGATGGGAGGGGAACTGGGGGGAGAATGGATACATGTATATGAACAGATGAGCCCCTTTGCTGTCCACCTGAAACTATCAAATATTGGTAACCAGCTACACCTCAATACAAAATAAAAAATGTAAAAGAATTAGCTTCAAAATTAAAAGAAATAGTCTTTCTCATTTTCAGTGGGCATCCCAGGTGGGTTAGTAGTAAACAACCCTCCCACCAATGCAGGAGACACAGGAGAGGAGGGTTTGATCCCTCAGTCAGGAATATCCCCTGGAGGAGGGCATCAGTATTCTTGCCTGGAGAATCCTATGGACAGAGGAGCCTGGCAGGCTATAATCCATAGGGCCACAGAGTCGGACATGACTGAAGGGACTTAGCAGGCAGGCAAAGAAGGAACAAATGGAGGGCAATGGTTTCTGTTTTATTTTATTATCTGTCTGGTTTGGGCTTGGATTTGTTTGGGGGATTGGTTTTTCATTTGATTGGTTGGTTGGGTTTTTTGGTGTATGGTACCTATCACATGTCAGGTACTCAATAAATATTTGTTGAGTGGAGTTAAAAGAAGGAGGAATTTGGTCACGGGCCCTGTCCTCTCTGTAATGTACTGTATTCCCAGGACTTATCACAATGCCATGTAGATACATTTGCAATGAATCTTGGGTGTATGGCTGAACATTAATTTGGAGAGTTTTTTATTTTTAGGTGAGATATAACTGACATATAACACTGTATTAGTTTTAGGTGCAGAACACAATGAGTCAATATTTGCATACATTGCAAAATAACTACCCCCCAAAGTCTAGTTAACATCCATTGCCACAAAGTTGTCTTTGTTCTTGTTATGAGGACACTTCAGGTCTGCTCTCTTAGTAATGCCCAAATACGCAGTACAGTACTAGCAACTAGTGTAATGCTGTACATTACACCCCCAGGACTTCTCCATTTGATCACTGGGAATTTGGACATTGTGACCTCTATCACCAATTTCGCCCAGCTCCCCACCCCTAAATTCTGCCTCTGGCAACCACCCATCTAGTCTCTGTAATCAGTGTTTTGTTTGTTTGATTACTCCACATCCAAACTCTGTCTGTCCCTGGACTCCCGTGCTGGGAACTGCTGACAGCTTGGTCAGTGTCCCCGGCTTGTTTGGAATCCTTCCCCAGATGCCACGCTGGGAACCACTGGTGGCAGCTGCAGCTCTCCCCGTGTGTGGAATCTGTCTCCAGTCTCCGTCCTTTCAGCTCTGCTGGCTCAGTCTTTTCTCCCAGTCCAAAGTCCATGGCAACCCATGATGGCAACGGACCAAAGTTGGACTGGGTTCAACTTAAGAACTGGACGGGGTCCGGGATCAGACTGGGCCTGATTTGAAAACCAAACTGGGCCTGGGATTGGACTGGGTCCAATTTGAGCTGAACTGGGTCCCATGAGGGGCCTCAGGTAAATAAAAGCTGATTGCTAATGAGAATATTGGAAATGCCTGGAAGCCGGTAAGTTTGGCTCTAAGGCTTTCCAGGTGGCTCAGTGGTAAAGAGTCTGACTGCCAATGCAAGAGATATGGGTTCTATCCTTGGGGCAGAAAGATCCCCTGGAGCAGGAAATGGCAACCCACTCGATATTCCTGATGGGATAATCCCATAGACAGAGAGCCTGGTGGGCTACAGTCCATTGAGTCTAAAAGAGTCAGACACAACTGAGCGATTGAGCATGCGAGAAACCCAGAGGCCTAGCTAAAAGAAATGGGACCCTTTATAACCAAAGAGGTGCGTGTACTACCTTCCTATACACCTGCCCATTTTAGGTGGAGCAACTGAAGTCCCAGAAGCTACAAGGATCGAACAGATGGCAAGATTTTACAAGAATCACAGTGGCCGTTATGGCTGCTGCTGCTGCTGAGTCGCATCAGTCGTGTCCGACTCTGTGCGACCCCAGAGACAGCAGCCCACCAGGCTCCCCCGTCCCTGGGATTCTCCAGGCAAGAACACTGGAGTGGGGTGCCATTTCCTTCTCCAATGCATGAAAGTGAAAAGTGAAAGTGAAGTCACTCAGTCGTGTCTGACTCTTAGCGGCCATTATGGGGATCACTCCAATTACAGGATTTTTCATTTAAGAAGCACACCGAGAACACTTGAGAATTGTCCCAAATTATGCAGTTAGAATGGGATGCCGACTTTAATTGGTATGCAGAAGCTTACAAAAGGCTTCAAAATTCCAAAACAGCTTCATTAAAAGACTCATTACCAAAAGGCTAATGAAAAATTAAGACACAAGACGATCCTAAAACAAAAGGTGATAGGACTGACGTGACCTCCAGGCTCTTCCTGGCACTTCTTTTTTCACCTGAGTACTCACATGTTGCCAATTCTTTGCTTGAACTGCCTTTCTACTCTGAAGAGACTACTGGACAATCACCGTCTAAAATAAAATTACCTGGGGACTTCCCTGGTGGTCCAACAGTTAAGATTTCACCTTCCAATGCAAGGTGTAGGGATTTTAAGCTAAGATCCTACATGCCTCATGGCTTAAACATAAAACAGAAGTAATACTGTGAGAAATTAAATAAAAGCTGTTTTAAAAAAATACTCCCAACACTTATCTGAAAAAACAAATAACTAATAAAACTACCTGAGGTTGTAGACAAACCCACTCTGGTAGCTTTCCCCTCTTGGTCAAAGACTGAACCAGGAAATCAAACCTTTACAATATGTGGATCCCCACTTGCCATGCTCAGGTACCAAAGAGGCCATTTATTCACTGCCTGAAAGTGAAAGTGGCTCAGTGGTGTCCAGCTCTTTGCGACCCCATAGAATATACAGTCCATGGAGTTCTCCAGGTCAGAATACTGGAGTGGGTAGCCATTTCCTTCTCCAGGGGATCTTCCTGACCCAGGGATCAAACCTGGGTCTCCCACATTGCAGGCAGATGCATTACCGTCTGACCCACCACAGAAGCCCAAATGATCCAACAAAAATTAATTTAAAATCAATGTAGATTAAAAGTCAATAAAGATAATGAACAGGGATTCTTGTGCTTCAGCAAGTACAAAACCCTGAGTGAGTGAGTGAGTGAAAGTTGCTCAGTCGTGTCCAACTCTTTGCAACCCCAAGGACTATACAGTCCATGGAATTCTCTAGGCCAGAATACTGGAGTGGGTAGCTTTTCCCTTTTCCAGGGGATCTTCCCAACCCAGGGATTGAACCCAGGTCTCCCACACTGCAGGCGGATTCTTTACCAGCTGAGCCACAAGAGAAGCCCAAGAATACTGAGTGGGTACCTATCCCTTCTCCAGAGGATCTTCCTGACTCAGGAACCGAACCAGGGTCTTCTGCATTGCAGGCGGATTCTTTACCAACTGAGCTGTGAGGGAAGCCCTATTTACTGCATTAAAAAATCCGTTTATTTACTTCAATGGTGTAGTGTGGTAGTCGCTTCAGTTGTGTCCTACTCTTTGTAACCCTATGGACTGGAGCCCTCCAGACACCTCTACCCATGGGATTCTCCAGGCAAGAATACTGGAGTGAGCTGCCATGCATTCCTCCAGGGGATCTTCCCCATCCAGGGATCACATGTAAGCATATCTGCATCGCCTGCATTGGGAACCAGGTTCTTTACCACTGAGCCACCTGGGAAGCCGGTTAGATGGGACGATCATCACCTAACACAAGAACCACCAAATAAAGCCACTTGCATCCTCAGACAGAATGTGGTTGAATTTCAAATTCTGTTTTGTAACCATTTTTAATCCTTACAACAGTCTATGTCCTGGACTTAGAGAAGGCAAGTCCAGTATCTTTCTCTAAGAAGCAGAGAAGTCAGAATTCAAACCTGGTCTACAGGTGATGGCACCCCACTCCAGTACTCTTGCCTGGAAAATCCCATGGATGGAGGCGCCTGGTAGGCTGCGGTCCATGGGGTCGCGAACAGTCGGACACGACTGAGCGACTTCACTTTCACTTTTCACTTTCATGCATTGGAGAAGGAAATGGCAACCCACTCCAGCGTTCTTGCCTAGAGAATCCCAGGGATGGGGGAGCCTGGTGGGCTGCTGTCTCTGGGGTCACACAGAGTCGGACACAACTGAAGTGACTTAGCAGCAGCTACCTGACACAGGACTGATGCTCTCAGTTGCTGCCTTCCACTGGATTCTTCCCTGAATGCAGAGCAGTTGTCCAGGCTGGCCTAGATCTCCTGTTTCTTAAGTTAGAGGTGAACACAGCTTAGCCCAATTCAGCTCGATTATTTACCAGCTCTTGCTTATTGCCAAAGAAGTGAAAAGTTATAAAGGCAGGGGGTGGGGGTGGGGGTGGTGTGTTCATCGTCCCCCCAAATGCATCGCGGTTTTATTTAGCACTCAAAGCCGCAAAAACATGAAGCTGGGCCTCCCGGTTTTAAACATGGAGTTTAGAATAGCTTCTCAGGTGAGGAAGCAGGGTGGTAAAGAAGGGGACCCTAGGTCGGTCCTGGCTGCGACCTTATAACCATGCAGACTTCAGGCAACCTAACCTCTCCGAGGCTTGGCTTCCTGTTCTGTAAAATGGGCATAGTGATGCCCAGCTCAGTTGTTGTTTAGTCACTCATTCAAGTCTGACTCTTTGCGACCCCATGGGGTAGCCTGCCAGGCGCCTCTGTCCATGGGATTTCCCAGGCAAGAGTACTTTAGTGGGTAGCCATTCCTTTCTCCAGGGGATCTTCTAGATTCAGGGATCAAACCTGCATCTCCTGCATTGGCAGGTGGCTTTTTTACCACCCAGCCATGGGGAAAGCCCATTAGTGCCCAGCTCAATGGGAGGCTGTAAATGCCTGACACAGGAAAGCGTCGGCCACGTGAACGCTGTGTGGGCTACCACTGTGAAGCGGAGTGGACCCAAGTACCTGCAGAAAGAGCCTGCAATGGCTCACGCATCCTGAGAAATCACAAAAGGCCCAGGCGGGTCCTTTTCATGGTCGCCGAGAGTCACAGAAGCCGTCAAAAATTGGAATGAGAAGCAGAAAGAGCGGGAAAGGAGGAAGAAGCCACTTTAAAATGTGGGGGGGAAACACCCTGCTTGAGATCCTGTGCCTACTCATCCTAGCAGGCAACAGCACTGAGAAACAAATCAATAATGGTCTTATTTCGGGACATTCTAACGTTTAGAAACCACAGAATTCAGGCCCACAGGGATTTCAGTTCACACCCACTAGACAACAAATTTTCATATTTGTGGTAATCCTGGAGATTTCACACACAGGCTACTAAAATAAAACAGAAATAAATATATATATATATATATCACACACACATAATTCTATATATGTATGTATATGTATATCAGCAAAGAAAGCTAGAACTACTACCAGTAAATGAACAGTTCCCTGTATTTGCCACGCATCTGTCTTTAATGAACTGCAACCTAGTCATTAAACTGGAGGGAGAAATATGATGACAGGAAATGGGAAGGGGTGGAGTATGGGGGCAGGAGGGGACAGAAGAAATCACTTTATTTCCAACACGATGCAGGGAGATACAAATACAATCACAGAGGCTAATCTAATCCCTTTGTGAAGCACTGAGTCAGAGAACAAGACAAAAACAAATCTGTGATCTGGAACTTCACGAGCCCCCACTCAGGGGGATTAATGAGGAGTACACGGCTGTGAAATTACGTGCCCTCTGAATCAGGAAAATGGTCCTATTGGTGCATGACCTTGAAATGAGGGGACGCAAACTTCACCTGATCCACAATTATGGAGCCCTGGGAGTGGGGGCTCCGGGAGAAGCGAGGGGACGCGTGAAAGAGGCTGCGTGAACATTTGGAATATGAAACTCACAAATCTCAACCGACCCGAGGCGTGCAAGGGGGATCGAAACGGAATATAAAATATTCAGAGGACTTTAAAAGGACGCTGGCATTGGTGCGGGAAGCAGGAGGAGGCAAGCCTGTCCTCTTTATTGACGTGAAGTAGATATTTTGTGGCTGTTGTTATGGACTTAGTGATGTTTGCTCTGTTCAATTTTCCCTTTGCAATGAAAAATCTTTGTGAGATGATTTCTAGTCTTCGCTGCTTTACATGACAGTATTATCAAGGATTCATCAAGAGGCCATCTGTCGAATTTATGAAAAAAATATGCAAAAACAAAACAGATGAAAAGGAAAGAGCAAGACAGACTGGTCCAGGGAAAGATCGATGTGGCAGCATGTGCCTCCGTGTGAAAATTACAACATTTAAATACTGTGGAATAAATTACTGTGCCGAAAAATTAGTGATGCTCTCTCACTTTGGGCGCTACCCTTACCATAAGAGCATAATGAAATATATCACATATCAAATCACCCTTTCCTCAGATGATTATTATATTCTAATGAAAAATTAGGAGAGGAGAGACACATAAACCTCAAGTGGGAGGGATGAAAACGAGCCAGCGTGGATTTGCTCTGGTCTTGAGCCATGAGGGGCTTCTCCATAACGCACAGTCCATATGGAAATAAGATCTTTTCCCCCCTATTTATTAGGAAGTCAATAAAATAAATTACAGATTGTGTGAGAAACCAAAATAATATATATTAAAATGACAACGAGGCTGGCCAAGCCTACGCCCAAATTAGATGGGCTGTAAAAACAATGTATTTCAGGAGGGAAATGGGAGGGAGGGGAGAGAAGCCTGAGGATGCAAATGACCAGAGCTGCGGTGCTGCCCCCTGTAGACGAGACACAGAAGCACCACTCCTGGAGAAGGACCCACTCAGCCCTCACCTCTGACAGATCAGAGTAAGCGCTGTAGGAACAGACTCCTGACAGACCTTGCTGCGGGCAGCTCCCTTTGGAGTTATTTCCAGCCCTTAATTCTCACGGCTTCTTCCTCCCCTCGGGGGCCATCTCTCTCCCCAGTCCCTTCATCCCTCCCCTCCTAGAGTCTGATCAATAGGAAAACTTCTATTGTGATGCCTGAAGAAGACGTTACAACAGTGTTGCTAAATATAAAACATATTGAAATATATCACCACTTCTCGGTGGCTCAGACAGTAAAGAATTTGCCCGCAATGGGGGAGATCTCGGTTTGATCCCTGGGTCGGGAAGATCTCCTGGAGAAAGGAATGGCTACCCACTCCAGTATTCTTGCCTGGAGAACATTATGGACAGAGGAGCCCGGCCAGCTACACTCCATGGGTTAGCAAAGAGTCAGATACGACTGAGCAACTGACACTTTTACTTAAAGTATAATGCTCCAAACACACAATGAGGAGAGTAGCTGATACTGGTTCCTAGACTGCAAAAGAATGGGAGGAAAAGGGTGAAGTCCTATCTCACCAAGAGCTAAACAGGGTAACGAGTGAATAATAGAAAACTGTGAGCAATCAGAATATGAGCTAACACTAATCTAAGTGCTGTGCCCTGATTAACTAGTATAACCTTTGCACTAACCTGATAATTATTATTTATTATTGCTCCCCATTTTAAGGAGAGAGAAACTGAAGCACAGAGAGATATAAGTATCCCATCCAAAAATCACACAGTTGTGGAACTGGGATCCAAAGTCAGGCTGGCAGGTTCAGAGCACATGCTCCAATCCACCCAGTTTTAATGCCTCCCACTAGACAGGCAGCTGAGGTTCCTCATTTATTTTGTTTGAAAGGTTATAAATTCTTCAATCAAGAAGTGTTAGGAATTTACAGATGGCCAACAGGCACATGAAAAGATGCTCAACGTTGCTAATTATTAGAGAAATGCAAATCAAAACTATAATGAGGTACCACCTCACACCAGTCAGAATGGTTATCATTAAAAAGTCTACAAATAATAAACGCTGGTGAGGGTGTGGAGAAAAGGGAACCCTTCTACACTATTGGTGAGAATATAAATTAGTGCAGTCACTATGGACAACAGAATAGAGGTTCCTTAAAAAATTAAAAATAGAGTTACCATGTGATCCAGCAATCCCACTCCTGGGTATATATCCAGAGAACACCATAATTTGAAAAGATACATGCGCTTCAAAGTTCACTGTGGCACTATTTACAATAGCCAGGACATGGAAGCAGCCTAAATGTCCATCAGCAGAGGAGTGGATAAAAAAGATGTGCTACATATAAACAAGGAATATCACGTGTGTGCATGCTAAGTCACTTCAGTCATGTTCAATACTCCACGACCCTATGGACTCTAGCTCACCAGGCTCCTCTGTCCATGGGACTCTCCAAGCAAGAGTACTGGAGTAGGTTGACATGCCCTGCTCCAGGGAATCTTCCTAATCCAGAGATCTAGTCCACCTCTCTCATGCCTCCTGCATTGGGAGGCAGGTTCTTTACAACTAGCACCAACTGGGAAGCTCCACAATGGAATATTACTCCATATAAAAAGGGAAGAACTAATGTTATTTTTGCAGCAATATGGATGGACCTAGAGATTACACAGTAAGTGAAGTAAGGCAAAGACAAAGGTCATATGATATCACTTACGTGAAGAATCTAAAAAAGTGATGCAAATGAACTTATTTACAAAACAAAACAAACTTATGGTTACCAAAGGGGAAAGGGTAGGAGAGACATAAATTAGGAGTTTGGGACTAATAAATACACACTACTATGTATCAAATAGATAAATAACAAGGACCTAGTGTGGCTGGCACTAGTGTGGTAAAGAACCCACCTGCCAATGCAGATGTAAGAAACACAGGTTCAATCCATGTGTCGGGAAGATTCCCTGGAGGAGGGCATGGCAACCCACTCCTGTATTCTTGCTTGAAGAATTCCATGGACAGAGGAGCCTGGTGGGCTATATAGTCCAAGGAGTCGCAAAGAGTTGGACACAACTGAGTGACTAACACTAACTAATGTATGTAAAACTGTATAACTTTGCTGTACACCTGAAACTAACACAACATTGTAAATCACCTACACTTCGATTTTTTAAGAAGAGGTATAAGAATTTTCTCTGTGAAAAACTAGGTTGGACCATATCATCTCTCCAACTGTCGAAAAACCACAATCTTAAACAACCCTGGCTCGCTCTCTCAAGTTTGCCCTCTTTCTGAAGAGAATGGAGAACACATACTTACAAGTGTTCCCTTCCATCTGTTATGAGACCAAAGAAAATAGGGTAATGATAATAAACACAAAGAATATTACATTAACAAAAAATGGAAGGTGAGAAGTGAAGGCCAAAGGTCTGGTCTAAGGAAGCAAACTCCTTGGAACCAAGTTAGGTCCTCCCAGAACACTGTCCATGCTTACTTTCCACACTGGAGAATCCCGAAACATATTAGATCTATGACACATAAGAGTTGACAGAAATTGTATCAGGGCAACCCAAAAGTCTCTGACCTCCATGGAATATCCTATTAGAAATTCAAATCTCAACTGAGCACTTTGTGTGATTATTAAACCAACAGTTTACAAAAGAGTAAATAACATCATTTGGGAAATGAAAAATAATTTCAGCATTCAGTCAGTTCAGTTCAGTCGCTCAGTCGTGTCTGACTGTTTGTGACCCCATGGACTGTAGCAGGCTTCCCTGTCCATCACCAACTCCCAGAGCTTGCTCAAACTCATGTCCATCCAGTCGGTGATACTATTCAACCATCTCATCCTCTGTCGTCTCCTTCTTCTCCTGCCTTCAATCTTTCCCAGCATCAGAGTCTTTTCCAGTGAGTCAGATCTTCACATCAGCTGGCCAAAGTATTGGAGCTTCAGCTTCAGTATCAGTCCTTCCAATGAATATCCAGGACTGATTTCCTTTAGGATTGACTGGTTTGATCTCCATTGAAAACATACAAAAACATTATAGACCCTTAGCTATGAAGGGCCATGTAAGACATTTAAGTTAAAATTTCCTTCCTCTTATATTTTCAACATTTACAAAAAGTTGACCAACTTTAACTCAGTATCTTATTTTCACTTTTTATGGAATTATGATTGTCTGCAATCTACAATCATAATCTGTAATTATGATTATTGTATATATTGGTATATATCAATTCAGGAAGCTCACTGGTCTCAACTCAGCTAGTACTGAAGGTAATGAGATTAACCACATGTCCTGAAATTGACCAAACAGATAACATAATGTGTCTTCCCATGGAAGCATCTCAGCCACAGAAAGACAGGATGACCCTGTCAGTCATCGGTTCCTCTTTTCTTTCATTTCCTATTACACACAAGCAAAATAGACATTGACAATACTTCTTAAACATGTAGATATACATTTTTATACATTACTTTTCAAATTATAAGAACAGTAGGATCATACGCATTGGACATCCAATCCTTATTTCTAAAAATGCAGGATTCAAAACACATTTTTATCTAATTTCTATCTAAAACGACCCCCCAAAATGCGAAAGAGAGTATACACTGACCCTCTTACACTTGCTGCTAACAAGTTCTTTGGTTTAGTAACTCAAAATATCTACACTGACATAAGTAACTTAGACTGACTCAGATCTTTCCAGTCTGTGAATTAGCCCAGGACATAGCAAAACTACTTCCAGTTACCAGTGGCCTCAGATAATTTAAAAATGGATTAACACATGGGGCTTTTCTGGTGGCTCAGTGGTAAAGAACCCGCCTGCCAATACGGGAGGTACAGGTTCAATCCCTGATCCAGGAAGACCCCACATGCAGAGGAGCAACTGAGCCTGTGCACCAACTACCGAGCCTGCGCTCTAGAGCCCGGAAGCCAAAACTACTGAAGCCCATGCACCGCAGAGTCCGTGCTCCACAACAAGAGAAGCAAAGAGTCAGACACAACTGAGCGCCGAGCATGCACAAATTAAAGCAGAAATTCACATTTGAGTACACCTTCACTCAGACACATATTTGAAGCAGTTACTGATATTTTTCCCTACGGAAAGTCCTTGCATTTCCCATCCACCGACTCATCTTCCTTAGTCTCTTTCAAAATTAACCTCTTTCAGGAAGCATTCTCTGATCACCCTAATCCACAATGATCACTGCTCTCCACTGTTGTATATTACTTTTTTCTCATATGGAGGACACAATGAGTTATTTATGCATTCTTTATACACAGGGTCTTATATATTTAGGTTTCATTATGTTTGCTGAATTTAAACAAATTCTTGATTTATCTGTAGTTTTATCTATTTAACAAAAATCCATTTGTAAGTTTCTTTATTTATAACATTTCTCCTATGTGACTATAAAAGTAAGTCATTCAAGGATACTATTCTTAAATTTATAGCAGGGAAAAATAACATAACCAGCCAAGACTTCCCCGATCACCAAGTGGTTAAGAATTAGCCTTGCAATGCAAGAGATGTGTGTTCAGTCCCTGGTTGGGGAACTAAGATCCCACATGCCGAGCAACTGAGCCCATCCATCACAACTAGAGAGTCCATGTACTGCAGTGAAGATTCCATGTGCTGCAACCAAGACTCAACACAGCCAAATATAAATATTAAGAAATAAATAACGTAATAGGCATTTCAAAGCGAATATGTCAGAAACAGAATTCTTAATTTTTATACCCAGAAACTCTCAGTCCTCACCATCTTTAAAAATGTCTCCTTTATTTACCCAGTATCTTAATCCAAAAACCTTCGATCACTCTTCATGTCTCATTGCTAACTTGCTATCAGTATTTATAAACACCCTTGTTACACCAATATCCATAAAATAAGAGGAGTGGATTTCAATTTTGATGAAGACTGAGGTGCTTTCTCTACACATACAGCTTTTACCAAATAATTTTCATAAAATGAAAAAAGAGGTGACCGTTGTAATAGTGAGAAATAAAAAGAGAATGACAATAACCATTTTCAAAATGTTTAAAGGTACTGTGTTTCATTTGGGGTATTTTTTATTACTTATTTATTTTTGGCTGTGCTGGGTCTTTATTGCTGAGCAGGCTTTTCTTGAGTTGTGGTTAGCGGAGTCTACTCTCTAGTTGTGCTGTGTGCGCTTCTCTTGGTGGTGGCTTCTCTTGTTGGGGAGCAAGGACTTTAGGGCACGCAGGCTTCAATAACTGTGGCACATGAAATCAGTAGCTGCCGCTCCCAGGCTTTAGAGCAGCAGCTCAATAGTTAGGGCTGCTACTGCTAAGTCGCATCAGTCGTGTCCGACTCTGTGCAACCCCATAGACGGAAGCCCAACAGGCTCCTCTGTCCCTGGGATTCTCCAGGCAAGAACACTGAAGTGGGTGGCCATTTCCTTCTCCAGTGCGTGAAAGTGAAGTTGCTCAGTCATGTCCGACTCTTAGCGACCCCATGGACTGTAGCCTACCAGGCTCCTCCATCCATGGGATTCTCCAGGTAAGAGTACTGGAGTGGGGTGCCATTGCCTTCTCCGAATAGTTAGGACACACGGGCTTAATTCCTCCATGGCATGTGGGATCTTCTCAGATCAGGGATCAAACTTGTGTCTCCTGAATTGGCAGGCAGATTCTTTACCACTGAGCCACCAGGAAAGCCCCATTTGGGTGTTTTTATAAAACATACCTCAAATACTGAAGAATCTCAATGTGAGTTCCTTTGATAGTATCCAAATGTAGATATAATAAACCCTTATATTTGCATGGGGCTAAACATTCATCAGTCCTATTCTTAAGATTAATGACATTTTATGTTCATGCTACAGTTTATAATAGCACATGTATCTGTTATGTCATTTCTCACTACCACAGCATCAGGACAACTACTTTACAGATGGAGATGCTGGTCAACATGCCCAAGGTCACTTAAGGGTGTCGTTGCTGAAATTCATCCCAGAATCTCAATTTCCCAATGCTTGGAACAGTGCACCTTCTATTAGAATTTTCACTGGGCAATTCTTTTTTTTAACTCTTTATTTTTATTGAGGTATAGCCAATTAACAGGAGAAGGCAATGGCACCCCACTCCAGTACTCTTGCCTGGAGAGTCCCATGGGTGGAGGAGCCTGGTGGGCTGCAGTCCATGGGGTCGCTGAGAGTCAGACACGACTGAGTGACTTCACTTTCACTTTTCACTTTCATGCATTGGAGAAGGAAAAGGCCACCTACTCCAGTGTTCTTTTTTTTTTTTTTTTTTTTACTCTAGTGTTCTTGCTTGGAGAATCCCAAGGACGGGGGAGCCTGGTGGGCTGCCATCTATGAGGTCGCACAGAGTCGGACACGACTGAAGCAATGCAGCAGCAGCCAATTAACAATGCTGTGACAGTTTCAAGTGAACAGAAAAGGGACTCAGCCACACATATACATGTATCCATTCTCCCCCAAATTCCCCTCCCATTCAGGCTGCCACATAACATTGAGCCAAGTTCCCTGTGCTACACAGTGGGTTTTTGTTGGTTATTCACTCCAAATACAGTAGTGTGTACATGTTCAACCCAAACTCGCTGGGTAATTCTTACCCTAGGAAATGTGTGTATATTCACATTCACTGCACACATATGCACCTGTACACACAGGGGTGCACACACACACATACACACACACACACAATACTGAGCTTCTTCAGGCTGTTGGAGGGTTTCCATAACTTATCCTAGAATTTGAGGGCTTCCCAGGTTTGGCAACCCACTCCAGTGTTCTTGCCTGGAGAATCCCAGGGACGGGGGAGTCTGGTGGGCTGCCGTCTATGGAGTCGCACAGAGTCGGCCACGACTGAAGCGACTTAGCAGGAGCAGCAGCAGGTTGTGCTATGGTAAAGAACCTGCCTGCCACTGCAGGCGATGTAAGAGACACAAGTTCAATCCCTGGGTTGGGAAGATCCCCTGGAGGAGGAAACAGCAACCCACTCCAGTATTTTTGTTTGGAGAATCTCCATGGACAGAGGAGCGTGGTGGACTACAGTCCATGGGGTCACAAACAGTCGGACAAGATTGAATTCAGTGACCTGCCTGTCTGACTCCCTTGGATGAAGGTCTTTCAGAAGAAGCCTGAAAGAATTAACTGAGATCCCACTAATGCATATTAAATGAGTCACTTTGTGCACAGTGGCACCCCACAATGGAGTCACTAACACCAATAATAGATGCCCCCTTCTGCTACCTGCCTTGGTACGCAGAGGAGAAGGGGCTCAGACCTAGGAGGGGCGAGAAGTGAAGCCAGAGCTGCAGGGCCAAGGCCCTGAGAACAGCCTCAGGAGGTATGTGGGCCCATTGTATTCACTTTAAAGCTACTGCCTTTAATAGAACAAATCTCTTTTGATCTGTGTCTGCTCAGCACATGGAGAGGAGGCTGAGAAAGCTTGCCTTATCTTCGTCAAATAACCGTTACACCCAGCAAACACTCCGCACGTCACTCTACCTTTTCGAAACGAAAAATAAATCATCGCCCAAAAGCTTCCCTTCCAATCCCACAAATCATCAGAAATAGAAATGCTTTCCTTTCTCTCCCCGTGTTTTAATAAAGACTCCCCCCTCCTCTTTTTGCAGACTCACTCAATTACAATATCACTATCGGTTCACATTACAGGTCAGAGATACGGTGCTTAATGTATGTAGAGCCAGTCCTCGGCTCCTAATAACCTGTCATTCCGGGGATTTGAATGTCAGAATACAGCCCGCCGCGGTAATGCTGGTCGGCAGCCGGATGATGAAAACTTTGGACAAATCGCGAAGAACACACTGGATCCACATCTTCGGAAGGTTACCGGGAAGAGCCTTTCATTCCGCGTTGACCCCTTGATCTGACAAGTGACACCTACAAAATGAACAGCTCTCCAACTTAAATTGTTTAACTGTAGCCTGATCAGTTTTATTATCTTGCTAATCCGGATATCAGCCGTTTCATCAGAATGGAAGATATGCATATCATGAATTATTTTGACACGGGGACCTTTTAATTTTTGCCAGCAATATTTCACTGCCCCAATCAGGGCCCGCAGTCACTGATGCCGGTCGCCTCCTGGGATGTCGGAGGACAGCGCACTCCTGACAGCACCAAATCACCCGGGAGCTGTAACGAGCCATCGCTGCAATTACTATCATCTCCTGTAGTCATGCATTTCATTACCGCGCAGGCAGCCGGGGCCTAGGGGTTCAGCGCGGCCTTCCTCAGGAATCTCTTGCCATTTCATGGGCTTGCTGAGCTCCAGGGTCTAATTTCCTTTTTTCTTTCCCCTCAGTACACAAGGCAAGGTGAATTTCTAATAAAAACAAAGCACTGAGGTAGACACTGCATGAAGAGCGGGGCTCAGTACAGGACATTAAGTGGCGGTAAGGCACCTCGAATGGCCCACTTGAAATTTATGAAAGCAGTGGTTAATCAGCGATCTAGCTTGCTACAGAGAGAAATAAGGAGCAGCGTATGCTGAAAAAGAATCAGTCCCATTCAGTCGCTCAGTTGTGTCTGATTCTTTGCAACCCCACAGACTGCAGCAAGCCAGGCTTCTCGGTCCTTCACCATCTCCTGGAGACTGCTCAAACTCATGTCCACCGAGTCAGTGATGCCATCCAACCATCACATCTTCTGTTGCCCCCTTCTCCTGCCTTTAATCTTTCCCAGTGTCAGAGTCTTGTCTAAATTGCAAAGTGCTCAGAAAGCTTTCTCAAAGGAAACGTCCTTTTCCCCAGGATATGTTCCTTCATTTTTCTCTCCCCTGCTTATCATTTTCTTCTTTGGAATTTGCATCCTAAGAAGAGGCAGCCCCACTCTGAGCCTGGACCGCCTGGCCTGCGTTCCTCACCCTGTGCTCTCATCAGCCTCCCCAGAAACGCACTGCTTCTGCCGTAGGTCAGTCATGTGGCTCACTGCACTGCAGGGTACCTTCTCCATGCAGACCGGAGGGAGAAAGCCAGGTTTTTCTAGTCTCACAAACAACTGATCTGCATTTACTTGGGAGGCACTGTGAATTGTGTATTTTATTGTTTCCGATCTTAAGATGGCCCCTAGAAGCCTCGGAACTAAATCTGATGTTTCTCAAAAAATTAAACATAGAACTACCATATGATCCAGCAATCCCATTTCTGGGTATGAATTTCCAAAAGAATGGAAAGCAGGGACTCAGATACTTGTACACCCATGTTCGTAGCATCACTATTCTCAACAGCCAGGAGGTAGGAGCAATCCAAGTGTTCACTGACAGATGAATGGGTAAACAAAATGTGGTCTACACATGCATTGGAATATTAGCCTTAAAAAGGAAGGGAATTCTGATACATGTTGCAACATGGATGACATGTGAAGACACCATGCTAAGTGAAATAAGCCATTCCCAATAGAACATGAATATTATATGACTCCACTTTTCTAAAGTATCTAAAATAGTCAAACTGATTGAGACAGAAAACAATCACCCAAGGCTGGGGAGATGCAGAAGTGAGTTATTGTTTAATGGACACAGAGTTGCCATAGAGAACTTGCCTGCCAATGCAGGAGAGATAAGAGATGCGGATTCGATCCCTGGGTGGTGGAAGATCCCCTGGAGGAGGGCATGGCAACCCACTTCAGTATTCTTGCCTGGAGAAGCCTGGACAGAGGAGCTTGGCAGGCTGTGGTCCACGGGGTCGCAGAGTTGGACATTAAGCACACATGCATGAGTTTCCACTTGGGATGTTGCAAAAGTTCTGGAGATGGATGGTGTGGTGGTTACACAGTAATGTGACTGTACTTAGTGCCACTGAACTATACACTTAAAAATAGCTAAAATGAGGGAATTTCCTGGCAATTCAGTACTTAGGATTTTGTGCTTTCACTGTCAAGGATGCGAGTTCAATCCCTGATTGGGGAACTAAGATCCCACAAGTCTCACAGAGTAGATAAAAAGAAAGGTTAAAGTGGTAAAATTTATGTGGTGTATATTTTGCCACAATAAAATCTAAATTTTGCAGCCAACCTCTAGCAGAGGTAAAGGATCTCAAAGCAGGTATATTATATACTGACCCCATTACTGCCTCCCTTTATTCTCCCTATCTTTCCATTAGCTTTATTGTCCTCACTTTTTTAGAAATATTGTTTTATTGCTGTGTGTTATGTTCTGGGTTACAATGATTTGCATCCCCCCTTTTTTTTGGCAGAACAAAGAAGGAGTTCCATATTAAAATATACTCATTCTGGCAAGACAACACTAAAGCTGTTGATGATTGTATCTCAAGGAGAGAGTAAGGGAGAAATACAGTTTTCTTAAGTCCATTAGTGAGAAAGAGATGACACAGGAAATCTCTGCAAGGCAAAGCTGCCTTCTTACTTCTCCTTGGGTCAAGGGACAACCGCTGTCTCCTCGGGCCGCCAAGACTATTGGAGCCCTCCTGGGCCTTTTCCACCAGGATTCTATCCCTTTATATACATCATCTCTCCCCCCGAGACCCAACCTCCCATGAGTGTTCTCCCTATGGACTCTCACTGAAATCCAGCTTCAAAGGGATGCTTGGTTTAGTGCCCTGCTCTCAAATATTGAATTTCTAACTAACTTTTAAAACAAGGAGACCCAAAATCATCATGTGTAACTCACAAACGATGTAGTTGGTCTTGGGACTTCCCTGGCAGTCCAGTGGTTAAAACCATGCACTTCCAATAGGGGGCATGGGTTCAATCCATGATCGGGGAACTAAGATCCTTCATGCTTCATGGTATGGCCACAAAAAGGCAAATTATGGAACTGGTCTTGCCTCTACCATACAGTGAGTATCTTATAGGAAAAGAATGTCTGGGTTTTTTTTTTTTTGGCTGCATCACCAGTCACAACCCCAGTGCCTGACTGTATGTGAAATGAAAGTCACTTAGTCATGTCTGACTCTTTGTGACCTCATGGACTATAGCCTACCAGGCTCCTCTGTCCATGGACTTCTCCAGGACAGAATACTGGAGTGGGTAGCCATTCTCTTCTCCAGGGTATCTTCCCAACTGAGGGATTGAACCCAGGTTTTCCACATTGCAGGTGGATTCTTTACTGTCTGAGCCACCAGGAAAGCCCAATAATACTGGAGTGGGTAGCCTACCCCTTCTCCAGCAGATCTTCCCTACCCAGGAATTGAACGGAAGTCTCCAGCATTGCAAACAGATTCTTTACCAGCTGAGCGACCAGGGAAGACTGCCTGACTGTATAGGACATAGTCAATAAATACATTGTATAAATGATAGAAACCGTAGGAGGCCATTTATTTCATAGAACAAACTGTGGTGTTGAAGAAGACTCTTGAGAGTCCTTGGACTGCAAGGAGATCAAACCAGTCAATTCTAAAGGAAATCAGTCCTGAATATTCATTGGAAGAACTGATGCTGAAGCTCCAATATTTTGGCCACCTGATAAAAAGAACAGAAACTCATTAGAAAAGATCCTGATGCTGGGAAAGACTGAAAGTGGGAGGAGAAGGGGACAAGAGAGGATGACATGGTTGGACGGCATCATTGACTCGATGGACATGAGTTTGAGCAAGCTCCGGGTGTTGGTGATGGACAGGGAAGTCTGGCATGCTGCAGTCCATGGGGTCGCAAAGAGTTGGACACAACTGAGTGACTGAATTGAACTGAACTGAAATATTCTTTCCTTGAATTCACTATCTCAAACCTACTGCAGGAAAAAAGCCTGCAAAAGTAGGAAGGCAGGCTTCATGGAGGGAGAGGGGGGTGTAGGGGGAAGGCTCTTGAATGTGACCAAGAACAAAGAAGACACACATCCCTTGCTCTCTCCCAGGCTGGGATCCACACACAGAAACCAACTCTACTGTGAGGGGTATGATGCACCCATAACTCTAGTGGTCATTGCCTCTGCCACTTCAAAAGAGAATCATGGGGCTTCTCTGACAGTCCAGGTTAAGACTGCACCTCCCAATGCAGGGGCTGCGGCTTCAGTCCCTAGTTGGAGAGCTAATATCCCACGTGTCTCATGGCCAAAAAAATTAAAACATAAAACAGAAGCAATGTTGTAACAAATTAAAGAAAGACTTTAGGAAAAAAAACAATTAAAAAAAGAGAGAGAATTACACATGTATTCATCCCAAGCAAATCATTATTGATTTTTTTTAATTAATCAGATATATGATTTTCCCAAATTCCCTAGGTAATATAGCCAGCCATCCCATGATTCTTTGCAATTTCCCTGGGAGGTAAGGCTTTAAGAGTTCTCCATTTGACTAGACAGAAACTCACAGAAAGGAAAGAGAGCTGGAAGAAGCTCGAGAGAAGAGGAAGGAGAGAGCTAAGCAAAGAAGACAGGAAAATGCAACCAGTCGGGAAGAAAAAACGATCCTCATGAACCAGAGCTTACAGTTCCCTTCAAGTCCAAGGCCTTTACAACATCAAACTTCTAGAGAAGGTCATCCAGTTTTGTGGAGTGGGTGAGGGATCATTTCTTCCATTTCCCTGGTGGCTCAGATGGTAGAGAATCTGCCTATAATGCCGGAGACCCAGGTTCGATCCCTGGGTTGGGAAGATCCCCTGGAGAAGGGAAGGGCAACCCACTCCAGTATTCTTGCCTGGAGAATTCCATGGACAGAGGAGCCTGGTGAACTACAGTCCAAGGGGTTGCAACAAGTTGGACATGACTGAGTGACTAACACAAAAAAATTTTAAGAAATTTCAATAGAAGAATGGCCTTTGGGGGATCTTGGAAATTTGTCATTTAATTTCTATTTACATGAAGATCAGGGGCCAGGGTAAATCAAAGATGCTAAACTGAGGCAGGAGAAGGGAAAATTAGAAAATTGGGTGTGGAGGGTGAGGACGAGACTAGAGAGGAGATGGCGCCCCAGGACAGCATTTTTCAAATTTGCAGACTTTCACTAAGCCGTCGTCCCCACCCACGTGCTCGCTCTGTTCCTAACAGCATCTTCATCAATTAAGATTCTCGGAGACTGGCAGGCTCCAAGATCAACAGTGCCATCCACATACTCACTATTCCACTGGCAAGACGAACAATTCCGAATATTAAAAGTAAAGTGACACATTCTGCCATGTCTTTTGTATACAGACAGCTGAAGCCGCCTGAAAGTTTGGCACCAAAAGGCCAAGTACCATATTTTCAGCCACCCACACGCCAAACCCCATAATAACTACAGGCTCGAGATGTGAAATTTTCAGACATTTGCAGCAAAGGAAAACTAATAGTCATGTTTCTTCATGTGCTTCCTTTCCTAACAGGGCAGTTTCTCAACTTTCCAACCTCATCAGTGTAAGCAAGAGAGAACAAAGGGTGCTAAGGAGATATTTTCACCAGATGTCAAGTGGTGCTTATTTATTTTAAACAGAAAACCCCACTTCGTACGTTTTGGTTCATTTACTGGTATCTGCTCTGTAACAAGTATTTTTTATGAGTTAAAAAGCTGCCACCAGTGCACTTAAGTTACCATAGGGCTTCGGGAAAGTCTGTTAGCTCAGACTAAATATTGCTCTTTTTGCTTCTGGTTGCAATGTAAATTCCACCCCCATCCTTTGCCTATAACGGGAGAAAAACATTGTCACTGAAGTCATTACCAGGGCTCACACTTAGTCCTTCTTCTGTGTTCGTATCTAGAAGTAAAGATGTTCAGTTCACTGAACTTTTTAAGGTACAATGTGAATAATTTAAGCTACAAGGTAATTGAGACACCAACAGAAACCTTACTACAGTAGACCCTCCCTATCTGCTGAAAGGACTGTAGACTACTTTATCGTCTGACTATAATTCCCTTCTGCATGAATATTTGGGCTCCTATGACCTGAAAGAGCCATAAAAACCTAAAGGCCGAGAGTTTATGTTGCCCAGGCAGTGAGGATAATAAAATGGTTAATGCAACACTCCTCTGAGCTTCTGAGAATAAAGAAAATGTTACATAGTTCTTTTTAATAAAGGCCTGGATGGCCTTCATTCTGCCCAATAGAAAATGTAATTTTAGATCAGATCTGTGTCAAGGAGTGCCTCCACAATCAAAGATGAGATGTTTGAGGTACCCTAGACAGAGATCTCTCCTTGCACACCATAGGCAAATATATGAGGCACGTATTCCTAGACTGGGCTTCCCAGATGGCTCAGTGATAAAGAATCTGCCTCCCAATGCAGGTGATGCAGGTTTGATCCCTGGGTTGGGAAGATCCCCTGAAAGAGGGCATGGCAACCCACTCCAGTATCCCTGCCTGGGAAATTCCATGGACAGAGGAACTTGTTGGGCTCCATGGGGTTGCAACAAGTCAGACAAGACTTAGCGACGAAACAACAGCAACAACATCCCCAGATTATCAAGTCATCAAGCCACATTCTACAGACCAGAGTACAGATCCTCTTAAAAGTACAATAGATCAAGAATGTTTGTAAGGGGAACGTTCAACAAGCACAGAAACGGATCTGGGCATTTTCTGGTAGTGCAGGCTCTTGATGTAAGAAGTAACCTGTCAGCAGAGAACAGTTTGAGGCATAATTGAGGGTAGGCTTTAGGATAGGGTCAAGAACATTTGGACAATGAAAGAGGAGCCCTGACTAAGCTTGTACAGACTATTCACTTAGTTATACTTGCAGAAGGATTTACACCAATTCTGGGATGAGGAGAAATTGGCAGGTTAAACCAGCAGCACTGTATGCCATCTATAATACACTGTACATAATTTTATTTAATATAATTTTTCAGCAAAGTGTCACAGTTCTCATCTCAAACTATGCTTTATTCATATTTGTTCTTTTTCAAACCCAATAATTCATTCAAGTTTATGTTTTACTTAGAAAACTGGATTAAAAGGGGTCAAAATATTGTTATAGTGAAGATTTAGATATCTTTATTTATCAGATATCCATAAATGGAGTAGCACAGATATCCTTTGTTAAAGTAGCATCTCTTACAGAATGATAACTTCCATTTCTCTCAGCTTGGTGACTCATATTTCCTGAGAAGACTTATCACCACAAAACATCTGGAAATATGGATCACTTTTTTTCTTAGTCATTATAAAGGAATATCTAAGTTCACAAAAGAAATAAGCAAAACCTCTAGGGGACAAAAATAAAGAGAAAATTGAAAACCAAAGTGGTAAGTGATCTCTAAGCTTTTCACTGCTTTGAGAACACCAGCAATGCATGAAATTACCAATTTCTCCACATCCTTGCCAACATTTGTTGCCATCTCTGTTGTTTTAGCAACCTTAGTGAGTGTTATCTTTCCTGTAATGATTAACAATCTGAAGCATCTTTTCATGTGCCTCTTAGATGTTTCTATATCTCCTGGGGAGAAATGTCTACTCAAATCATTTGCTTATTTTTTTTTAATTGGATTATTTGTCTTTTTGTTGTTCATTTGTAAGAGTTCTTTATAAATTCTCAATACAAGTCCCTTATCAAATGTTATTTTTGCAATTATTTCCTTCCATTTTGTAGATTATCTTTTCACTTCTTTATAGTGTCTATTGAGGTACCATGTTTTTAATTTTTTAAATAGCTTTATTATTTGAAGCAATTTTAGGTTCACAGTAACTGAGTGTCCCCTACTCAGGCATGGCCTCCTCCATTATCAACATCCCCTCACCAAGGGGTACATTTGTTACAACTGATGAGCCTACAATGACACCACTATCACCAAACATTCATAGTTCCCATTACAGTTCATTCTTTGTATTGTATATGCTATTGGTTTGGATAAATATCTATATATATTATGGGCTTCCCAGGTGGCTCCGTGGTAGAGAATCTGCCTGCCAAGCAGGAGACCCAGATCTGATCTTTGGATTGGGAATATCTCATGAAGAAGGAAATGGCAACCCATTCTAGTATTCTTGTCTGGGAAATCCCCTGGACAAGAGGAGCCTGGTGGGCTATAGTCCATGGGATCACAAAAGAGTCGGACACAACTTAGCAACTAAACAGCAGCAGCAGCAGACAGCATTATAGCACCATACGGAGTAGTTTCACTGCCCTAAAAATCCTCTTTGCTCCACCTGTTCATCTACATGTGCTGTGCTTAGTCGTTCAGTCATGCCTGACTCTTTTGTGACCTCCTGGACTGTAACCCATCAGGTTCCTCTGTCCATGAGATTTCCCAGGCAAGAATACTGGAGTGGGTTTCCATATCCTCCTCCAGGGGATCTTTACAACCCAGGGACTGAACTTAGGTCTCCCACATTGCATGCAGATTCTTTACCGTCTGAGCCTCCAGGGAAGCCCAAGAATACTGGAGTGGGTAGCCTATCCCTTCCTTCTCCAGGGGATTTCCCAACCCAGGAATTGAACCAAGGTCTCCTGCATTGCAGGTGGATTCTTTACCAGCTGAGCTATCAGGGAAAACCCTATTCATCTATCCTTCCTGCTAAATCCTGACAACCACTGATCTTTTTATTGTCTTTATTGCCTCTTCCAGAATGTCATAGTGTTGGAATCATACCAAATGTGACCTTTTCAGATCGTTTTCGTTCATTTAGTAATAAGCATTTACACTCCCTCCATGACTTAACAGTGCATCACTTTCTGGTGCTGAACAACTACCTACTGGTCTGGATGTACTACAGTTTATTTATCCATTCACCTACAGGAAGGCATCTTCATTGCTTCTAAATTTTGACAATTATGAATACAGCTGCTGTAAACATCCATGTTTGGGTTTTTTGTGGGGACATAAGCTTTCAACTCCTTTGGGTAAACGCCAAGGAGCACGAGTGCTAGATAGGTAAGAGTATGCTTAGTTTTGTCAAATCATCTTCCAAGGCGGCCACCTGCATCTGCGTGCTGTGGTCAGTCATGTCTGACTCTTTGAGACCCCATGGACTATAGTTCACCAGGCTCCTCTATCCATGGGATATTCTAGGCAAGAATACTGGATGGTTTGTCATTTTCTTCTCCAGGGAGGTCTTCCCAACCCAGGGATCGAACCTACGTCTCTTGTGTCTCCTGCATTGGCACGCAGATTCTTTTGCATACCCACCAGCAAAGAACAAGAGTACCTGTTACTCTAAAACCTCATGAGCATTTGGTGGTGTCTGTGTTCTGGACTCTGGCCATTTTAATAGATGTATAGTGATAGTTCATTGTTGTATTAATTGACCTTTTCCTGATGATACATGAGGTAGAGCATTTTTTTCACATATTTATTTGTCATTTGTATACACTGTATACGTATGTAAGAGTACACCTTCTTTGGTGAGGTCTTTGATCAGTTTTTTTAATCAGGCTGTTTTTTTCCTATTGTTGAGTTTTAAGAGTTCTTAGCATATTTTGGCTAGCAGTCTTTTATCGGATGTGTCTTTTGTGAGTGTTCTCTCCATTCCAGTCTGTGGCTTGTCTTTTCATTCTCTTAACATTGTATTTTTCAGAGCAGAAGACTTTCATTTTAATGAAGTCCAAATTACCAATCCTTTCTTTCCTGGAGTGTGCCTTTAGTATTGCATCTAAAAAGTCATCACCATACTCACGGTCATCTTGATTCTCTGTTCTGTCGCCATCAAGCAGTTTTATGGTTTTGCAGCTTACATTTAGTCCTATGATCCATTTTGAGTTATTTTTTGTTGAAGCCTGTGGTTAGATATTTTTATATGAATGTCCAGTTGTCCTAGCAGTGTTTATTGAAAAGACTACCTTGGCTCCATTGTTAAAGATCAGTTGATCATATTTATATGGATCTCTATTCTGTTCCATTAGCTTGTCTAATCATTCACCAATACCACTCTGTCTTTATGATTGTAGTTTCACAGTAAGTCTTGAAGTCAGCTAATGTTAGTCTTCCAACTTTATTCTTTTCCTTCAGTATTCAGTATTAGCTATTCTGGGTCTCTATTTCACCCTGCTAAGTAGAGATAATATTTTGACAACCTGGAAAACAAACAACCATGTAAGTCTGATTTTAAGAGGTTTTACCATAGTCAGTCTGTGTTGTTAAGTGTCTCCTGAGTGCATAGCTTTGCATTTTCCTTTACAGAATATTAAACAACATGAAAATATTGATTCTTGCCCTCTAAGGGTTTACATTCTAGGGTATCTCATTCATTTGGGAGAAAATAATTCTTTCATTTTGAAAACAGCAGGCAGATGGTTTACTCCACTGGGTTCAGTTTCAAACAAACAGAAACATTTTTTTGAGGTGTAGAGAAACTAAACGAAACAGACAAAAACATGTCAAGAGTTTTACATATAACTTGGCTCTATGGAAGCATTCAATATTAAGTGTTAAATATGCATAATATTAACACATTTATTCTAAGTCATCAGTTTAACATTCTTCTCCAGTTTCTGAAAGTCCACTGAATTCAACAAGTATTTTTGCAGTACCTACAGTGTGCCTGATAGCTCAGACTTAAAAGAGTCTGCCTGCATTTCAGGAGACCCAGGTTCAGTCCCAGGGTCAGGAAGATCCCCTGGAGAAGGAAATGTCAACCCATTCCAGTATTCTTTCCCGAAGAATTTCATGGAGAGAGGAGGTTAGCAGGCTACAGTCCATGGGGTCATATAGAGTCAGACACAATTGAGCAGCTAACATATTCACAATGTGCCTGGTTACTATTCAGAAATTCTGTCATCACTGGTTCACTTAATATCTGCTGAATACCTACTATGTGCCAGATACAATTTGAAGTACAGAGACAAGATGCTTGAAAAATACAACCTGTTTTGTATGTTTATTTAACATCAGGGGCATTGAATGGTTTTCTAAATCTAACACTAACAAATATACAAGGAAGTTTGAACTGTGTTTTTTCTGACATTTTCACTTTTCAATGAAATATACTGAGCCAATATCAAAATGTGTATTATGCACCTAGGAAAGCCCATGATGTGTGTATCACAAGTGTCCAGAATTATGTGGTTTCCCAGGTGGCACTAGTGGTAAAGAACCCACCTGCCAATGCAGGAGACAAAAGGAAGATCCCCTGGAGGAGGGCATGGCAACCCACTCCAGTATTCTTGCCTGGAGAATCCCATGGACAGAGAAGCCTTGCAGGCTACAGTCCATGGGGTCACAAAGAGTCAGACACTGCTGATGGGCTAACACGTTTTGAACCTCAGCGCTATTTTGAGCAGGATAATGCTTTGCGGTAGATTATCCTATACATCATTAGACACAACTGAAGTGAATGAGCATGCACACACGTGAACTATAGATAGGATCAAAACCATGACAAAAATTCCACTCAGAACTTTGGTCCCTAAACACAAAACCCACACATGTTAGAACTGGGGTTAATTGATATTCTGTACATACATACAATACTTAAGGAAATATCTAAGCATACATAAAATAACAACAAATGCCCTTGGAAATTATTATATAGCAGCCTAAAGAAGAGATACATCCTGAAAGAAAATCTCCTAACAAGTCTCCCATTTAAGTTTACACACAGCAGCCAGAGGGAATTTTTGAAAACACAACCCTATTTATATCTCTTGCCTGCATAATACCTTCTCAATCCATTGCAATAAAATCTGTGATAAAAATTGTGATGGTTAGCTTATGTGTCAACTTGACTGGACCACGGGGTACTGAGATATTTGGCTAAGCATTATTCTGGGTATGTCTGCAAGGGTGTTTCTAGATTAGATTAGTACATTAATGGGTAGAGTTAAGCAGACTGCCCTCCCCAATGTGAATGGAAATCATACAATTCACTGAGGCCCTGAACAGAACAAAAAGTTACTATCAAGACCTGCTAAAGGCTCAGATGACAGCTAGCATTTTTTAACAAAGTATTTTTCACTTTTACTTGATTGAAGGCAAGAAAAGGGAACAACAGAGGATGAGATGGTTGGATAGCATCACCTACTCAATGGATATGAGTTTGAGCAAACTCTGGGAGATGGTGAAGGACAGGGAAGCCTGGCATGCTGCAGTCCAAGGGGTTGCAAAGAGTCAGACATGACTGAGTGACTGAACAATTTTTTACTTAAGGTAAGTACATTAGTTTTCTTAGACACAAGTCTGTTGCACAGTAAATAGGCTATAGTATAAACATAACTTTTATGTGTACTAGGAAACAAAAAAATTCATATGGGTTGCTTTTTTGCAATGTTGACTTTATTGTGATGGTCTAGAACCGAACCTGCAATATCTCTGAGGTCTGCCTCTTGCTAGCTAGAGATTTATCTTATTGGTTCTGTTTCTCTGATGCCTAATACGACAGCCTAAACAACTGCATAATCGGCTCCTGCCTGCCTCCGGAGGTTGGCTGCACACAAACCAGCCTCTGCTCCTAGGACTCAGACACCCTGACCATTCTCCTGATTCCCAGACTCTTCCAAAGGCCCTGTCAAAATCACAAGGAGACAACACCTCTCACCTGTCAGATGGTTATCATCAAAAAGTCTGCATATGACAAATGGTGGCAAGGATATGGAGAGAAGGTAACTCTTGTACAATTTTAGTGGGAATATAAATTGGTGCAGTCACTATGGAAAATAATATGACAGTTTCTCAAGAAAAATAAAATAAATAAAACTACCATATGATCCAACAATTCCACTCCTGGGCATTTATCCAGAAAAAAATGAAAACACTAATTGAAAAAGATACATGCACCCACATTCACAGTAGCACTCTTTATAATAGTGAAGACATGGCAGCAACCTAAATGCCCATCAACAGATGACTGGATAAAGAAAATGTTGGGTATGTTTATATATACAAAGGAACACTACTCAGCTCTAAAAAAGAATGAAATTCTCCTATTTGCAGCAATACAGATGTACCTAGAGAATATTATACTTAGTGAAATAAGTCAGACAAAGACAAATATTGTATGATTTACATGCAGAATGCAAAATATAATACAAATGTATATGTATGCAAGACAGACTTACAGATATAGAAAACAAACTAATGGTTACAAAGGGGAGAAGGAAGGGGGAGAAGCAAACAAGGGGTATGGGACTGAGCACAAACTACTACGTATAAAATAGATAAGCAACAAGGATACATTGTGGAGCGCAGAGAATTAAAGCCACTATTTTGTAATAATTTTTAATGAAGCATAATCTATAAAAACACTGAATCACTAAGTTGTACACCTGAAACTAATATAACATTATAAATCAACTATAGTTCAACTTTTTTAAAAAAGTAAACTGTGTAAGATTTTGAGTTTGCCAGCTGTTGGCCTCCTTGCTCTGCTCGTCTCTGCTCAACACTGAACAGTCTATCACTTGTAGGTTCAGTCCTACTGGGTCTTGAGCCAACCTGTACAAAACTAGATTAGCCAGTGGACAAATCTCCTTGTCTTTAGGCATGAGATGATGGCACCCCATCTGCAAAGATTATTGAGCATCCAACAGGGATGGACCTAAAGGTTATACTTAGTGAAGCAAGTTAGACAGAGAGCGACAAATATTATATGTTGCTCATTTATATGTGCAATCTAAAAAATAAGACAAATAAACAAATATACAAAATGGAAACAAACTCAAAGACACAGAAATCAAACTTATGGTCACTGAAGGGGGGAAGGGATAAAGTAGGGAGCATGGGATTAACATATGCAAACTACTATATATAAAATAAACAAGGATTTACTGTATAGCACAGGCAACTATATTCAACACCTTGCAATAACCTATAATGGAAAATAATCTGAAAAAAGTATGTATGTACATATAAATGCATCACTTTCCTGTACAATCGAAACTAATACAACATTGTAAATCAATTATACCTTAAAAGAAGAATGCAAAGAGAAAGAAAAGAAAAATTACTGAGCATGCATCCTATACCTATACCTTCATTTATATGTAAATTACCTGCAAGTTATATTGTAGCTCTGTATGATATACATCATAAGACATATGTAAGAATACATTTTTTTTAATAAGAAAAAACCCCAATATAAATGGTAGTGCAGGTGTTTCTCTTCTTTGTGCCAGTGAGTCACCGTGCACACTCCCTGGGATGAATGGTCCCAGCTTGGAGGCCTCTGGAGGAGGCTCCTCTGGGAAGCCCCAGTTGTATGTTTCCCATCAGTGTGCCTGTGCTTCTGTGTCCTTGAGGTGCTGTCGGATGTCCTCTTCCTACCTGCCCACCAAACGCAGGCCCCCTCTTCTGAACCCGACCGCTGCCCTGGACTCCCAAAACCTTAATTTGTTTGGTTTCCAGCCTCTTCCTCCTGGGAGCATGGCCTCTGCTTTTAAACTTAGCCACTGATGGGGATTTTGATCTTCAAACAGAGAGCATCTGCAGCCACATAGGGACCACTCACCTGGCTTGGTCACTGGCTCTACCTGGAAACTCATGTTATTTATATCACATCCTTCAAGGCCCTTGGCGACTACATTGCTGCTCCTCAGGAAGAAAGATGGGAGTTGTTCAAATAAAACAAGCGTCCAGTGCTGCACCATCAACAGTGGATTCTTTCCTTTCTCTGCTCCTCAGTCACATGATACCCAAGTGGAGCTGTGTCTTTCTGACAGTCTATAGCAGCACAAATCTGAGTTTTTATTATAATGCATGTCTAATATATCTTTGGTGTCAGTTGTATTGACTTTCTTATTAATCATTAGCATACTAATTAAATAAAAATTCATTTATTACCACATTTTAGATTAGATTGGCTTTTTCCCCCTTGATGCCATCTGGTGTGTCTTCTATCAGTACTGTCTCTTTCAAATATGCAATCTAAGGGTTATACAACTCTCTGAAAATGTACTAACTAATGCCACAGTTAAATGAATGCCTTAAAGGACAAGTAAAGGGTTTTTGAGCCTTCAGATATCAGTGATATGGGTCAGCTGTGAGTCTGATATCAATAATTAGAACAATCTAGAGGGCCAAGAAACTCCAGAGGTACAGAATTCTCTAAAATCAGGAGGAAGGGCCTGAGACTTCTGGCCTTGGCTCCTCTTCTCGCTCTTGTTTTGTTTAGCCACTAAGTCATGTCCAACTCTTTGCAACCCCGTGGACTGAAGCAGGTTAGATTTTCCTATCCCTCACTATCTCCTGGTTTGCTCACACTCATGTCTATTGAGTTGGTGATGCCATCGAACCATCTCATCCTCTGTCGGCCCCTTCCCCTCCTGCCCTCAATCTTTCCCAGCATCAGGGGCTCCCCTGGTGGCTCAGACGGTAAAGAATCTGCCAGGAGTGCAGGAGATCTGCATTCGATTCCTGGGTCAGGAAGCATCCCCTGGAGAACAGAATGG
This sequence comes from Capricornis sumatraensis, assembly GCF_032405125.1. Taxonomy (NCBI): domain Eukaryota; kingdom Metazoa; phylum Chordata; class Mammalia; order Artiodactyla; family Bovidae; genus Capricornis; species Capricornis sumatraensis. The sequence goes on from NC_091079.1 coordinate 49,065,296, forward strand.
CAACCCACTCCAGTATTCTTGCATGGAGAATTCTATGGACAGAGGAGTCTGAAGGGCTACAGTCCATGAGGTCACAGAGTCAGACACAACTGAGGGACTAACACTTCTCACTCTAAAATCCTGTTAGTCTTGAAATTCTCAGTGCTGCCAAAACCAAAGGAAAAATATAAGAGGACCTAAAAAGGACTTTACCTGCAGTCCAGTGGTTAAGATGCTGAGCTCCTTATGCAGGAGACCTGGGTTTTATCCCTGGATGGAGAACTAAGATCCTGCCTACTGCATGGAACAGTCAAAATAAATAAATAAATATTTTTTAAAATTTAAAGAGACACCAAGTTCTTAAAATATAATTTTTTTAAAGTTGCAAAAAGTAAAAAAATGAAGACTTAAGAAAATATTATTCTCAAAGTTTTATGTCTACAGTTCATGAAGTCTGTTTAAATTTGATTCTCTCAAAGGAAATACTGCAATCAACCAGTCTATGTCTGATGCAGGATACAGCATGCTTGGGGCCGGTGCACGGGGATGACCCGGAGGGTTGTTGTGGGAAGGGAAGTGGGAGGGGGGTTCATGTTTGGGATCGCATGTACACCCGTGGTGGATTCATATCAATGTATGGCAAAACCAGTACAGTATTATAAAGTAAAATAAAGTAAAAATAAAAAGTTTAAAAAAAAGAAATGAAGAAAAGGAAGTTAAATCAAAGAAGCAATGGCAAAACAATTCAAAAAACAAAACACGAAGTATTCTAAATAGGTAGCTTTCACTACATTGCCACAAAGGAACACTGAGAATGAAAACATAACATTGAGAATAAAAATATGATCATATTGAACAATTACTTTATCAGTTCAGTTCAGTCACTCAGTCGTGTCTGACTCTTTACGACTCCATGAATTGCAACACGCCAGGCCTCCCTGTCCATCACCAACTCCCGGAGTTCACTCAAACTCACGTCCATCGAATCAGTGATGCCATCCAGCCATCTCATCCTCTGTCATCCCCTTCTCCTCCTGCCCCCAATCCCTCCCAGCATCAGAGTCTTTTCCAATGAGTCAACTCTTTGCATGAGGTGGCCAAAGTACTGGAGTTTCAGCCTTAGCATCATTCCTTCCAAAGAACACCCAGGACTGATCTCCTTTAGAATGAACTGGTTGGATCTCCTTGCAGTCCAAGGGACTCTCAAGAGTCTTCTCCAACACCACAGTTCAAAAGCATCAATTCTTCAGTGCTCAGCTTTCTTCACAGTCCAACTCTCACATCCATACATGACTACTGGAAAAACCTTAGCCTTGACTAGACAGACCTTTGTTGGCAAAGTAATGTCTCTGCTTTTCAATATGCTATCTAGGTTGGTCATAACTTTCCTTCCAAGGAGTAAGTGTCTTTTAATTTCATGGCTGCAGTCACCATCTGCAATGATTTTGGAGCCCCAAAAAATAAAGTCTGACACTGTTTCCACTGTTTCCCCATCTATTTGCCATGAAGTGATGGGACCAGATGCCATGATCTTCATTTTCTGAATGTTGAGCTTGACGCCAACTTTTTCACTCTCTTCTTTCACTTTCATCAAGAAGCTTTTTAGTATCTCAACTTAAATTTGATAAATCAGAAATCCATGAGGAAAAATCCAAGGGTAGATAAAACCATGGCCAGAAGAAGTGAAAATAAAATAGGAATGTTCACCAACACTGGATTACTTCAACAAGGAATATTTTATTATTAAAGCATATCAGTGGGGATAAAACCACTTCCAGTTTGAACTATACTTTTCAATTCTAGAATTTCTAGTTCACCCTCTTTCAAATTTGCAATATCACTTTTCATCATTTTCAGTCTCCTAATGAAATGTTTCAGATGGAGATTTATCTTCAAAAGCACAAAGAAACATGGTTTATGTCAGTCTGCCTCTGGGGATTATAGTGTCCAGATGTCCCATGGATTTGCTTCTGCACTCTGTTGTTTATACTGGTTCTTAGTCATGTTTTCTTGTCTCCTTGTGTGCCTAGTAAATCTTTAGTAGTGTAATAAACATCAGAGTTGAAAAAAAACAATTACCATAACCATTGGAAGCTGAGGATAATCTTTGTCTGCCTCCAAAAGAATTACATCTGCTTCATTTGAAATTTGGGGGGTTCCCTGCACAACCTGATTCCTGGCTGGAATCCATGCAAGAGATGGTTTATGTCTGATTGACTCTCACTCCTGGGGTGCAGGCTTCTGGAGTCCCATCCATAACTTGGATGCTCCCACAGACTCCTCCCTCTTGATATCACTGGGCTCTAGTTTTGACCCCTGGGCACTGTGAGGTTACTGCAAGCACTACTTAGCCTCTTGGCCACCTACTGTGGGTTGGCAAATGCTCCCCCACAAAGCAAAGGTGATCTCAATGCCAGGATCATGTTTCTGAATTTCTGTCTTCTTCCAGGTCTTGGTAACATAATTATTTACTATCTTTGGCAGGAAAGCTATGACAAACCTAGACACCATATTAAAAAGCAGAGACATCACTTTGCCAACAAAGGTTCATATAGTCAAAGCTATGGTCTTTCCAGCAGTCATGTACAGATGTGAGAGTTGTACCACAAAGAAAGCTGAGTGCCAAAAAACTGATGCTTTCAAATTCTTCCCAGTGCCACCTGGGAAACCCAGTCTACTATATATTAGTATAAAATATTGGAAGGTGGTAGGTATTACAGAAAATAGTAGACCTTGGGAGAAGACTTGGAGAGTTAGGACAAGAAGATGACACACATTTCTACAAGGTGATCTGAGTAGACTTCATCAAAAAGGTGAAATTTCAGCAAAGACTTGAAGGTGGTGAGGGAGTTACCCATGTGTACATCTTGGGACAGAGGGAACAGCTAGTGGGAAGACCCTAAGCTAAGACTGTGCCCACTGGATTATGAAACTTCAGAGAAGCCATATGGCTTTCAAACTGTGGTGTTGGAGAAGACTCTTGAGAGTCCCTTGGAGAGCAAGGAGATCAAACCAGTCAATCATAAAGGAAATCAACCCTGAATATTCATTGCAAGGACTGATGCTGAAGCTCCAACATTTTGGCCACCTGATGCAAAGAGCCCACTCATTGGAAAAGACCCTGATGCTGGGAAAGATTAAGGGCAGGAGGAGAAGGGAGTGACAGAGGAGGAGAAGGGAGTGACAGAGGAGGAGATGGCTAGATGGCATCATTGACTCAACAGACATGAGTTTGAGCAAACTCTAGGAGATAGTGAAGGACAGGGAAGCCTGACACGCTGCAGTCCATAGGGTCCCAAAGAGTTGGACACAACAGAGTGACTAAACAACAACAACAACATAGGACTAAAGGGGAATAAGAGGGGGCAGGAGGAAGAAAGGATGAGTTAAGAGACCATTCGGTGAGTGTGTGGGGCAGGTTCTACAGGGCCTCATGGCCACTTCAGTTTTCACCTTGAGTGTAACAGGGAGCATTATACTGAACAGAGAAGAGGCTTGACTATTCTGGGTGGGGTGTTGGAGACAAATGAAAGGAAAAACAGGAGGCCAGATAGCAGCCCCTGAAGCAACACAGAAAACAGACTGCACTGTCTCCATACACTCGGCATGTATTCTCAAGGGACAATCAAAAAGATTCTGATACATTAGATGTGGAGTGTGAGGAAAAAAAGAGAAAAGGATGCAAGTTTAAGTCTTAAGATTTTTGGTCTGGAGACTTCCCTGGTGGTCCTGGTGGTTAAGACTCTACACTTCCACTGCAGGGAACATGGGGTCAGTCCCTGGTCGGGGAACTAAGATCCCACCTGCTGTGCAGTGTGGCCAAAAATTTTCTTTTAAAAAAAGGTTTTTGCTCTGAGCCACCAGAAAAATGGATCTATCATCTACTGAGAAGGAGAAGGCAGAGGCTGGACCAGAAAGGCAGAGGGAGACCAGAAAGGCTGTTTGGGTTGAGTTTGACGTGTCAACCAGACAATGGAGACATACGTCCAAGTCAGATATTTGAATCAGGAGATGAAGAGAGAAATCTGAACTGAAAATAGAAGCTTGAAACCTGTAAGCTAACAGCTTCTATTTACAGCCATGGGACTTAATGAGATTCCCTGGGGGACTAAAAATAGAGAAAAAGAAGATAACAAGAACTGAGAGCACTCAAACATTAAGAGATCCCAATATCACTCTTAATTGTTAATTTTGGAGTTAAAAAAGAAAAGTTGAATGAAGGCTCATTGGAGGGCAATTGGAGGACAACAGGAGAGAATATAAGAAATCAGGAAAACACAGGAAACAGGGCCAATAATTGTTTACTTTTTTAGCCACTTCTTGCCAGATACTTTACCTCTCTCCACATGGCTCTTCTATTTTCTCAGAGTTAGAAGTGGATGTTCTGGAGGGACTTGAGGGGGAGCTTTTTTAATAATAAAATTTAGATTTTTTTTTTAAAATTTTACTGGAGTATAGTTGCTTTACAATGTTGTGTTAGTTTCTACCACAAAGCAAAGTGAATGAATCAGCCATAAGTATACATGTATCTCCTCTTTTTTGGATTTCCTTCTCATTTAGGTCACCACAGAGCATTGAATAGAGTTCCTTGTGCTATACAGTAGGTTCTTATTAGTAATATATTTCATATACAACATTAATCGTGTATATATGTCAATCCCAATCTCGCATTTCCTTAGCTATTTCTGGGACCATCAGCACAGCACACTTCAGAAATCTCTTAGAATCCAAAGGACATTTTCAGAATCAGTAGAGACAGAAGAGACAGGGAGTTAAGTCCTTCTTCCTACTAACTCCACAGTCAAAAAATTGGCCCTGTGCAAATTTGTGAAGGTGAACTTCATCTCCAAGATGATGCCAAGTCCCTCTCTCTATCCCCTCCTCCATCCAGTGACCCCCAAATCTTCAATCTCTGCAGGTCCACAGTGACCTTTTACTGATCCCAATCCAATACCTCTGATGCCCCAAACTCCTAATACATCACTCAGTTCAGTTCAGTCACTCAGTAACATCCGACTCTTTGCGACCTCATGGACTGCAGCACCCCAGGCCTCCCTGTCCATCACCAACTCCCAGAGCTTACCTCTGTCCATAGAGTCAGTGATGCCATCCAACCATCTCATCCTCTGTCGTCTCCTTCTCCCCCCGCCTTCAATCTTTCCCAGAATCGGGGTCTTTTCCAGTGAAAGACCTATGGCAGTTCTTCACATAAGGTGGCCATTAGATTTTCAGCTTCAGCATCAGTCCTTCCAAGGATATTCAGGACTGATTTCCCTTAGGCTTGACTCCTTGCAGCCCAAGGGACTCTCAACAGTCTTTTCCAACATCACAGTTCAAAAGCCTCAATTCTTCAGTGCTCAGCCTTCTTTATGGTCCAACTCTCACATCCATACATGACTACTGGAAAAACTAGTTTTGACTAGATGGACTTTTGTTGGCAAAGTAATGTCTCTGCTTTTTAATATGCTGTCTAGGTTGGTCATAGCTTTTCTTCCAAGGAACAAGCATCTTTTAATTTCATGGCTGCAGTCACCATCTTCAGTGATTTTTCAGTTCAGTTCAGTTCAGTCGCTCAGTCATGTCTGACTCTTTGCAACCCCATGGATTGCAGCACACCAGGCCTCCAACTCCTGGAGTTTACCCAAACTCATATCCATTTCATTGGTGATGTCATCCAACCATCTCATTCTCTGTCCTCCCCTTCTCCCACCTTCAATCTTTCCCAGCATCAGGGTCTTTTCAAATGAGTCAGTTCTTCACATCAGGTGGCCAAAGTATTGGAGTTTCAGCTTCTTCCCCAACATCTCCAAGGAGCAAACGTCTTTTAATTTCATGGCGGCAGTCACCATCTGCAGTGAATTTAGAGCCCGCCAAAATAAAGTCTGTCACTGTTTCCACTGTTTCCCCATCTATTTGCCATGAAGTGATGGGACCAGATGCCTTGATCTTCATTTCCTGAATGTTGAGGTTTTAAGCCAATTTTCTCACTCTCCTCTTTTCACTTTCATCAAGAGGCTCTTTAGTTCTTCGCTTTCTGCCATAAAGATTTTGTCTTCTGAGTATCTGGGGTTATTGATATTTCTCCCGGCAATCTTGATTCCAGCTTGTGCGTCATCTGGCCCAGTGTTTCTCGTGATGTACTCTGCATATAAATTGAATAAGCAGGTTGACAATATACAGCCTTGACGTAATCCTTTCCTGATTTGGAACCAGTCTGTTGTTCCACGTCCAGTTCTAACTGTTGCTTCTTGACCTGCATACAGATTTCTAAGGAATACAATTCATATACATCACTCCTATCCATCAAATCTGACCTGCTTTGTGTCTCAGGACTTTATATTCTTATACTCCGCTAGGCAGCAAAGGTGCTATCTTCAGACAAGGATTTGGCATGCAGTTCTTCTCTCCTTCCCAGATGGCTGTAGTGGTAAAGAACCTGTTTGCCAATGCAGGAGACAGAGGAGTTTGATCCCTGGGTGAGGAAGAGCCCCTGGAGACCCTTATGGCAGAAAGCAAATAAGAACTAAAGAGCTTCTTGATGAAAGTGAAAGAGCAGAGTGAAAAAGTTGGCTTAAAACTCAACATTCAGAAAATGAAGGTCATGGCATCTGGTCCCATCACTTCGTGGCAAATAGATGGGGAAACAGTGGAAAGAGTGATGGACTTTATTTTGGGGGGCTCCAAAATCACTGAAGATGGTGACTGCAGCCATGAAATTAAAAGACGCCTACTCCTTGGAAGAAAAGTTATGACCAACCTAGACAGCATATTAAAAAGCAGAGACATTACTTTGCCAACAAAGGTCCATCTAGTCAAAGATATGGCTTTCCCAGCAGTCATGTATGGATGTGAGAGTTGGACTATAAAGAAAGCTGAGCACTGAAGAATTGATGCTTTTGAACTATGGCGTTAGAGAAGACTATTGAGAGTCCCTTGGACTGCAAGGAGATCCAACAAGTCCATCCTAAAGAAAATCAATCCTGAATATTCACTGGAAGGACTGATGCTGAAGCTCCAATACTTTGGCCACCTGATGCAAAGAGCTAACTCGTTTGAAAAGACCCTGAGACTTCCCTGGTGGCTCAGAGGTTAAAGCGTCTGCCTCCAATGCGGGAGGCTTGGGTTCAATCCCTGGGTCGGGAAGATCCCCTGGAGAAGGAAATGGTAACCCACTCCAATATTCTTGCCTGGAGAATCCCATGGATGGAGAAGCCTGGTAGGCTACAGTCCATGGCGTCGCAAAGAGTCGGACACGACTGAGCGACTTCACCCTTCACCTTGATGCTGGTAAAGATTGAAAGTGGGAGGAGAAGGGGACAACAAAGGATAGGATAGTTGGATGGCATCACCAACTCAAAGGACATGAGTTTGAGTAAACTCCAGGAGTTGGTGATGGACAGGGAGGCCTGGCGTGCCACAGTCCATGGGGTTGCAAAGAATCGGACACAACTGAGCAACTGAACTGAACTGGGCTTTCCTGGTGGCCCAGATGGTAAAGCGTCTGCCTACAATGTGGGAGACCTGGGTTTGATCCCTGGGTCGGGAAGATCCCCTGGAGAAGGAAATGGTAACCCAATCCAGTACTCTTGCCTGGAAAATTCCATGGACGGAGGACCTTGGTAGGCTACGCTACAGTCCATGTGATGGCAAAGAGTCAGACACAACTGAGCAACTTCACTTTCTTTCTTTTTTTCTCAAAACTACAAATGGATTAAAATGAATACAGCAGGGATTTTCTGGAACAATGGCAAAGCTTCACAGTAGAAGTGAAAAAAGGGACAAGCACACTCGTATGCAAGAGGTCTTGCTGAAACCATTCAGGAACGATTCTATTCATGCAACTTATCACCCAGCCAGCAGAGGCTGGGCAGTCACCCTACTTGGTATATCTCAGGGTCTTTTTAACTACTTGACTATTACTGAGCTCATATTGTGAAATGAACTGATTACCAGCTACTTTAGACAATCATTTCCTGTATTAGGTTGAATCATGAGTAATGCCTTTTTGAAGGTAAGAAATTGTCAAATATGGGATTTTCAAATTGGTTTGATCTAATAAACATATGTGCACATTTAGTTTATTACACAGACATAGCTATATTGTGTTTTTGTTAATAAAAATCTACCATTTTTCTTACCATTTGTGATTGCATAAATCTGCGTGTTACTGGAAGACATGTCTTCTTGAAAGTGAATGGGTTCAGCAAAGTGCTTTCTACAAAATGCCTTCTGTAAAAGAGCTAGGGGTTATAAGGTTGGTAATTTAAGGCAAAAATTCTAATCGAGGCTGACTTCAGCTGTAAGAATCTTGGCCACACTAGGAAGCCTTTCTTGCAATCCTGTTTGATCCTTTCAAGCTCATTTCATAGAAGTAATTAATGTTCTCATCTTGGCAGTGGAAGGGACCTTGATGCTGGGAAAGACTGAGGACAGGAGGAGAAGAGGGCGACAGAGAAGATGGTTGGATGGCTCACAGGTTCAATGGACATGAATTTGAGCAAATTCTGGGAGACGGTGAAGGACAGGGAAGTCTGGAACGCTGAAGTCCATGGAGTCACAAAGAGTTGGACACAACTGAGCAACTGAACAGTAACATCTCAGCACTGGTAGATTTAATCTATTGCTCTAGATTTCTTTCTTTTTCCAAATTACAACATAAACCTTACATCAACAGTGTAATTTTCCTCCTTAACTAGAAGTACTTTTGCTTTATGGGTCTTTGTGCTTGTTTCCTGGAGAGGAAGACTCCTTCGGGTTTGCATCTCAGCTCTCCCCCTTAGTACCCATGTGACCTTAGTCACATCTCATGACAAACCTTGGATAGATGCTCATCATACCTGTTTCTCCTTCCTCCTGGGACCTCATAAGTACCAGCCTCCTTGGAAGTGAGGAATGGCTGTGTTACTGAGTCCTTGCCCATGAAATGTGAGCAAAAGTGATGTGTGTCACCTGCTCACAGCAATTAAAAATAAGCCCTCTGTAACTAAAAGTAGAACCCAACAATCCCACTCCTGGGCATATACCCAAAGAAAACCATAATTCAAAAAAATACATGTACTGCATTGTTCATAGCAGCATTATTTACAATAGCCAGGACATGGAAGCAACCTAAATGTCATTTGGGAACCCACCCAAATTGACAGAGGACTGGATAAAGAAGATGTGGTTCATATATGCAATGGAATATTACTCAGCCACATAAAAATAACAAAGCAATGCCATTTGCAGTAAGATAGATGGACCTAGAGACTGTCACCCCACGCCAGTACTCTTGCCTGGAAAATCCCATGGGCAGAGGAGCCTGGTAGGCTGCAGCCCATGGGGTCACTAAGAGTCAGACACAACTGAGCGACTTCACTTTCACTTTTCACTTTCATGCATTGGAGAAGGACATGGCAACCCACTCCAGTGTTCTTGCCTGGAGAATCCCAGGGACAGGGGAGCCTGGTGGGCTGCCGTCTACGGGGTCACACAGAGTCGGACACGACTGAAGCGACTTAGCAGCAGCAGCAGCAGCAGCAGAGACTGTCACACCAAGTGAAGTAAGTCAGACAGAGAAAGACAAATATCATGATACTGCTTGTATGTGAAGTCTTTAAAAAGAGTAAAAATGAGCTTATTTACAAAACAGAAATAGAGTCACAGATATAGAAAACAAACTTACAGCTAACAAGGAGTAAGTAGTGGTAGTGTTAGTCACTCAGTGGTGTCTGACTCTTTCTGACCCCAAGGACTGTAGCCCACCAGGCTACTCTGTCCATGGGATTCTCCAGGCAAGAATGCTGGAGTGGGCAGTCATTCCCCTCTCCAGGGGATCTTCCCAACCCAGAGATTGAACCTGGGTCTTCTGCATTGTAGGCAGATTCTTTACTGTATGAGCTACAGGGAAGTCCCAAGGAGAGACTAAACTGGACTAAAGGGGAGGAGAGATAAATTGGACAGACTATATACACATTACTATATATAAAACAGATCACTAATAAGGACCTGTTGTATAGCACAGAGAACTCAACTCTGTAATGGCCTATATGGGAAAAGAATCTAAAAAGGAGTGAATATATGCATATGTATAACTGACTCACTTTGCTATATACCTGAAGCTGACACAACATTGTAAATCAACTCTACTCAAAATTTTTTTACAAAAAAAACAAGCCTTCCTTTCTCCACAGCCTCCCTGATCTGGGCACCCAGCCAAGAGGATCCGGGGTGGACTCTGGGGCACTAAAAATGGAAGAGACACTAGATAAAAAGAACCTGCTCTCAAATAGCTGCATGGAGCAGAGCATTCCTCTCCTGGGCTCTCATTTCATCGAGAGAGAAATAAACCTTGATTGTGTTAGACAATACAGATGTTGCGGTATTAGGAGCAGTTAGCCTAGCCTGTCTAATAAATTCCCTAATATTCCATTTCCTCATCGGTAAAAATGAAAATGCTAGAACCTACTTCATAGGGTTGATGTGAGGCTTAAGTGAGGTGACAGAGGTAAAGCGTTTTTGGCAGAGAGCAAGGCTATGAAAATGGCGGCTGCTCTCTTGTTACCATCATCATCACCACTACCATCATGATCTCTAGTTCATATTTTAGCTGAAACATTTTCTATAGCACTTAAAACAGCCCAGGGGTCCATAACTTTTTGGCAGTGCTCTCCGGGCAGCATAGCTCCAAGACCCAATATCTGACTCACTCAGTCTGATAGCAGAGCTTGTGGGATATTGACAAATCTTTTTCTGGCTCAGAACTGTTTTCACTGGATAAGGTTAGACTTTTAATGCCTATCATTTACTGAATAATTAAAGTCATTATTTCCCGTTGCTCTTCAGCATGCAAATGTAGAAAATCCTCTTAGAGATACCATTGGGGTATAACTCACTTGCTATAAATCACATATGCAGTGAAACTCCTTATACACCATGCATGCTCTGGGCTTGTTGATTGAATGAATAAGTGGTATTTCTTTTTTCAGTCTCAAGCTTCTTAGCTGTCTCCCTAAAATTTTTGCTCATCTGCTGTCATTTTTCAACGAAACGTTGTAATTTTGATTAATATCAACACAACTCTACTTTTCCAGCTGCAATTGCCTCGACATGAGGAGACAGCAAGCTTGAATTCATGGCAGCAGAGACTTAGTTGTGGTAGGCAAAGCTGAGATAACACGCACACGTAAGCCAACTTCAAAAGCAAATCTGAGGGACTTCCCTGGTGGGCCAATGGCTTAGACTCAGTCCCCAGTACTAGATACCACATGCTGCAACCAAGAGTTTGCATCCTGCACAAAGATCAAAGATCCCATGTGCCACAACTAAGGCCCAGAGCAGCCAAATAAATAAACATTTTAAATAATAAAAAATAGAAATTCCTGGGCAAGGCCAAGATTACAATACTCTTATTTTGGGAACAGGTTAAACTGGATTAATCAAAGCTTCCTACAGAACTGATCTGGGGTTATTTTTGTAAAGACCAGAAAGGATCTAGGGTGGTAGACATACAAACCAATGTCTCTGGACAAAGCGTGATGGAAAATACATGAGAACAAGCGATCTAAGAGGTGAGGATGACAAGAAACTTTCCTTGGTAAAAAGAAAGCAAGACTCTATGGGAGAGTCTGGTTAAGGAGCAGAGTTAAAAGGAGGTAGAAAGAGGGCACACATGCTCCCGTTGGGATGGGAGAGGAGGGGGAAACACCACAGAGGGTCTTTAAACACAATAGCACTTGGCTTTTAATTCACTGGATAATAAGCAAGAGTGAAAGAGACTAGCAAAGAGCAAGACATGACAAAGAACAAATAACATGAGGGCATGGCTGGTGAAGGGGCTTCCCCAAAGGCTCAGTGGTAAAGAATCTGCCTGCAGACACAGGAGATGCAGGTTCGATCCCTGGGTGGGGAAGATCCCCTGGAGGAGAAAAGGGAAACCCACTCCAGTATTCTTGCCTGGAGAATCCCACAGACAGAGGAGTCTGGTGGGCTACAGTCCATGGACTCGCAAAGAGTCGGACATAACTGAAGCTACTTAGCACAGAGAGAGACAGACAAGGATGGCAGGCAAAAATGATGATGTCATCTCTATACAGATAATAATTAAATTCCAGGGAGTTATGATTTTTTTTATAGAGAATTATGATCTTTTTAAAGAGAGTGAAAAATGAAGAGCAATAATAGAGCTTAACAGAAGGAATGCTTGAGTAGGAGTCAAAACACTAGCTCCAGTGTAAGTCCCGTCCAGCTTCCGTTCAGTGACTCTCAACTGTGAAATGGGGGTGAGGTGGGTGAGCTCAGTGACCTCACACTGTGCTCTGAGGGCCTCAGGGGTTGTTGGAGGAAAGGTGAGACCACCAGGCCGGGCTTCAGGGCCCAGACCCACATGTGCTTTCAGCAGAACAGACTACTCTAACTTTTTCACAATAACTGCTTTTTAACTTTCTTATTTTGTATTTGGGTATAGCCTATTAATGCTGTGATAGTTTCAGGTGGACAGCAAAGGGACTCAGCCGTATATAGACATGTATACATTCTCTCCCAAACTCCGGTTCCATTCGGGCTGCCACATAACACCGAGCAGAGTTCCCTGTTAGCAGTGTCTACGAGCTAAGTCGTGTCTGACTCTGTGCTATCTTATGGACAGTAGCCTGCCAGGCTCCTCTGTCCATGCGGTTCTCCATGGACATGGACATGCCATGCCCTCCTCCAGGGGATCTTCCCGACCCAGGGATTGAACCCCCATCTTTTACGTCTCCTGCATTGGCAGACAGATTCTTTACCACTAGCCTCACCTGGGAAGCCCTCCCTGTCAGCAGTAACTTTCATGAAAATGCATGGAATTTTTTTTTTTTTGATGGGGGAGGCGGTGAGGGGGAGGCAGACTATGCCAGGTCTTAGTTGCAGCATGTAGGATCTAGCTCCCTGACCAAGAATCTAACCTGGGCCCCCTGGGAGTGCACCGTCTTAACCACTGGACCACCAGGGAAGTCCCAAAAAGGCATGGATTCTTAAGAAAACAGACAACTACTGTTTTCAAAAATCTGGAAAACCATAGACGAGATGACCTCTAATGTCCCTCATATCACTAATAAATCCTACTTTAGTAACATACTTGAGCAAAAAATGAAGCTGGTACTATCACTTCCATCTAACTAGTTGGAAGCAAGCACAGAAAATAGAAACAGATTCTCCCTGATGGGAACACCAAGACTAGCATCTATCCCACTGATCATCAAGGCAGAGTTCAGATTTCCCAAAGTTTTAAAGCCTTTTATATTAACGAATCCTACCAATGATTTGGTTATGTCGCAATAAGCATAAAGGCACATGATGTCTCACTGTGTGAAGTCATTTTACATAAAAGTCATGCATAAACATTCACAGCAATATGTTTGGAGCCTGTGGACATCTGTAATTAAAATTACTCCAAAAATATTCTGGTTTTGCTTCCTAAATATAGGGAATTTTTTCCCCTGGTTTTGGCCTTCCGTGAACTGCCCTATCCCCTTTCCAGTTTGAGTTCCTGTTCCTACGTCTGGATCTCATAACTACAGTTTGATGAATCAGAAAATAATGCTATTTGACACGGAAAACCGACAGTCCACAGGTTTGTCAGGGTAAATTATTCAAAATGTAGCTGTTGTGCAAAATCAACATTTGATGAATATGTCTGTCTATCTTTTTAAGGTATCAGTTTAAGTGAGATTAGCACTACTGAGCCAAAATGAGCCATAATTCATATAAAGCAATGTGAGCAAAACCTTAAGAATAGTTGTAGTCTTTAAGGTAAATTACATTTGAGTCTGAATTTGCTTAAGTAGCTTGAGATGTTGATGGTTGTTACAAAGCTGAGTTCTGAAGCCAGACTGCCTCTAATCCCAACTCTGTCATTTACTCATCTAATGATAGCAACAGATTATAATGCATTAAGTAGAAAAAGAATCCATGAGTCTACATTATTTACATAAAGAAAGAAAGAAATGGGAAGAGAAGAAAGCTTTTCCTTACCATGGAATGCTGTCTAATAAAGGTGGAAGGAATTGTGGAGTCAGAAAATCACCATTTAGAAACCATGATAGTAATAGCTAACTCAGCCAAGAAATATCAATAGATGTGTTAAAACTAGCAGGTGAAAATTTGATGAGGAATGGAATGTTTCATCTCAAAGTACACCTCCACAAAATATTTCCCAGTTACAAAGGGGACAGAAGTAACTTTATGATGGACCTGGCAGTATTTTAATCAAGGGATCCAGGTTACCATCATCAGCAATGAGACAAATAAAACTGTGTACCATCTGATAGGATGCCATAAGAACACAGCATCAATTCTGTGATATTCCATACCCAAAACAGTATAACCTAGATCTAACCATGAGCAATTATCAGACAAACACAGGTTAATGGATTTAGTCTACAAAACAACTGGACAATAATTTTCCTAAATATCAAGATCATGAAAGTCAAGAAAAGAAAGTTCCAGACTGAAGGAATCTAGAAAGACATAACCATTACTGCAACACATGGTCCTGGACTGAATCCCTTCACTACAAAGAACAGCAGACTTGAGTGTATCTGGGAGTTCCCTGGCTGTAATGTACCATCTATAGTGATGGAAGGTCAAGTAACACACAGGATACCCAGAGTGATGGAGCATCACACCAGCAACTTGCTCTTCAATAGTTCACGAAAAATTCTTTGTACTATTTTCACAACTTTTCTCTAAGCTTGAAATTATTTTGATTTTTAAAGATAGTTGTTACTTTAAAAATTATTATTATTATTTATTATGAGGCCAATAAACACTGTGGGCTTCCCCAGTGACTCAGTGGTAAAGAATCTGCCTGCCAATGTAGGAGACACAGGAGTCCCAGGTTTGATTCCTGGGTTGGGAAGATCCTCGGGAAAATCGAATGGCTACCCACTCCAGTATTCTTGCCTAGGGAATTCCATGGACAGAGGAGCCTGGTGGGCTATTGTCCATGGGATCGAAAAGAATCCGACATGACTGAATCAACTGAGCATACACCGTGTATCTATTTCTAAACTCTATTCAAAATGTTCTTATGACAATTAATGAGTTAATAACCTAGAAAAGCATTCAGCACAATGCCTGGTAAGACCCTAAAAATATAGCTATACATAGCACAATATCCAATGCAGAAGACATAAAAGTTGTGAGTTCAATACCTGGGTCAGGAAGATCTCCTGGAGGGGGAAATGGCAACCCTCTCCAGTATTCTTGCCTGGAGAATCCCATGGACAGAGGAGCCTGGCAGGCTACAGTCAATGGGGTCACAAAGAGTCGGACATGACTGAAGCGATTTAGCACATGCACATGCATAGCACAATATATTACAACTTTAAGTCACAAGCACACACATTCTTCACCCCACTGGCAAGTACATATGATCGGGAGAGTCAAATGAAAGGACTCAGTCAGATGGTTGGAATTGCTCATGCCATGAAGCAAATGTTAGGACCAGATGACCTTGAGGTGCCATTTGTACTTAATTATGTCTGGTCCCAAAGAGCCAATTACCATATTTTCTCAGCCCTTTCATAAGCATCTTCCTGATTAAAAATCATTTATTTGGCACAGTACAGTGTATACCACCCCACCAAAACTTTGTGAAGGCTTGATTAAACACTGCATTTCCCAGGCTCCTCTGGCATCCTTTGTAAAGGAAGAAACTGATTTGAACAGTCTCACTCAAGGACACCGAACAGGTTGATGGCAGAGACATGAACAAATACCTAAAGAGTCACTGCTGACCTTGCTTCCCCTCTGGTTCCAAGTGACCAGCTAAACTTACCAAACTGGAGAGGAAGCCCCAACTTAGCCAAGTCTTAATTATAATAAGAACACCAAGTCCTATTTTCAACTTCAGCTCTGAACTTAGCTTTACACTGTCCCTGGGGCTTCATGCAGCATATCTCCAAAATTTGGTAAGACTTATTCTGCACAGAAAGCAACATTCCTTTATTTTGAAAACTGTCATTGTCAAAAACAAAAGGGGAAGAAAAGAAAAAGGAGGAGACAGGCAAACGGCTCAGCCCTGGTATCTGATTCTCCTCACTCTGCCTCGTTCCTGGCGCATACAGCTCGCTCTGACATCGAGGGGCGCTCTGCCAGCAGAGAGCCACATGGACTGCCGAAGGGAATCAGAAGCTGACCCTCTCCTCTCCCCCTCCTCCCCCTTCTCCAAGGCCCCACTGCCAGCTTCACAAACAGTTAATTGCCTTTCCCTACGAAGAGTTTGACAGCCAGTCTCCCACAAATGACATAAAATCTTACCCCCTGTATGGTTCGTGGAAAAAAAAAAAAAAACCGTTTCCATTTTTAGGAGAACATAAGACCTGGCCCATTTTATTTAGAGATTAATAATAATTCTGAGTGTTCTCTTTTCTCTGTTCTGGAAGAGCAGTGAAGCAGCCCTGAAATGAAGAATTTACCACTGTGTGTGCCAGGACAAAAACAGATGGACCAAAAAAGTTTAGATGGATGAATCTGAAAAATTGGATGACCTTTCTTATACCCCAAAAGTTATAAAAAATTAGAAGAGTGAAACTTCCATTTGCCAGCAAGATTCTCTCCAATTTGCAAATATCATATTGTAGCTTCAGGGACAGGAGTAAAAAGCTCACCCCATTCTCTGGACAGCCAGGGGTCACCTCCGAGCCGTTGGTCTCCTTACATGAAAAAACCTAGAAAAATGTTCTGTTCAGAAACTACCACCTCCTCACTCCAATAAAAAGAAGGAAGGGGACTTCCCTGGTGGTCCAGTGGTTAAGACTCCATGCATCCACTTCAGGGGTTGAGGGTTCAATTCCTAGTCAGGGAACTAAGATCCAGCATGCCACAAGGTACAGCCAAAAAATGAAATAAATAAATAAGTAAACAGAAGGTTAAAGACCTCGACTCATGGTCACATGACATCCTAAGATCCCTGAAACCAGGCTAGGGCAAAGGATGGGTGCATTTCGTCAGGCTTGCGTGTTAAGTGGCTCAGTTGTGTCCAACTCTTTGCAACCGTATGGTCTGCAGCCTACCAGGCTCCTCTGTCCATGGGATTCTTCAGGCAAGGATGTTGGAGTGGGTTGCCATTTCCAGGGGATCTTCCCAATCCAGGAACTGAACCCAAGTCTCTTATGTCTTCTGTCCTGGCAGGCAGGTTCTTTACCACTAGTGCCACCTGGAAAGCCTTGCATTACCTCATAACAAAACCCAAATGCAACCAAGAACTGGCTCATGTCTCAGACAGGCCAGCAGCTATCTTCAGGCTGTGGCCTGTTCCCAATGGAAACTACTCACCTCACAGATTTACCCATGATCAGAACTGATGGGATAAACTGCAAATTTCCCTGGTGGCTCAGACAGTAAGCCGTCTGCCTACAATGCGGGAGACCTGGGTTCAATCCCTGGGTTGGAAAGATCCTCTGAAGAAGGAAATGGCAACCTACTCCAGTACTCTTGCCTGGAAAATCCCATGGACGGAGGAACATGGTAGGCTACAGTACATGGAGTCGCAAAGAGTCAGACACAACTGAGCAACTTCACAGAATGCAATTGGATCAGTGTAAATCTAGCACCAATTACCAAAGCCGTTTAAAGCATCAGCTGTATCAAAGATGGATCAGTAGCATGCAATTGGTGTGTATGTTTGGAGCATAGATGTATTATGGGAAATGTTTACTTCACAGACACTCTGAATAATACCTAGGCTATAAAATATACTTATTGTGAATGCATAATATGATTTATAAATGAAGAGTGCTGAAGTGGAGACACCCTAGCATCACCCAAACTCAGCTTTGCTCTGCTTTTGGAATATGGGTGAATGAACTCTTCCCTGTCACCCTACATGTGTATGGGGCAATAGCAGCAGTTCTAGCCAATGGGCTGTAGAAATGTACTAACACCACTGCTGGGGTGACACATTCCACTCTACTCTTTCTCAGCCACAGTAAACCCTGAAGTATCACACTGATTAGTGGAGTCACAAGTGGCATGAAACTGAAAGTGGAACCCCCCTACTCACCCCATGAACAATCTTTTTTTTTTTTTCTGTCCTAAACTACTTAGGATTGGGGGATCTTTGTAACTGCTACACGCTTTGCCTGTTTCTGAATATCTAACTTGAGTCTTATTCCCCAGGCTGACAGTCCTTAGCAGAAATGGTGCAGGGCACGTCAGATCACCCAAAAGAGGTAAAAGGTGTTGTAGAGATGTGGACTGACCTAGAGTCCATCACACAGAGTGAAGTAAGTCAGGAAGAGAAAAACAAGTATCATATATTAACACATATGGACTCTAGGAAAAAAATGGTACTGATGAACCTATTTGCCGGGCAGAGATGCAGAGAATGGACGTGTGGCCACATGCGGGGAAGGGGCGGACAGGACAAAGTGGGAGAGTAGCACTGACGAATACACCATCATGTGCAAAGCAGACCGCTCGTGGGAAGCTGCTATACAGCACAGGTAGCTCAGCTCGGGGCTCTGTGACGACCTAGAGGCCGGAAAGGCAGGGAGGCAGGTCCACGAGGGAGCGGGATGTGTGCACTTACAGCTGATTCGCTTCTTTGCACGGCAGAAACTAACACAACATTATAAAGCAGTTATACTCCAATAAAAAAAAGTCTCTTGGAATCCACCTAATCCTACAGACCTATTTTTCATCTGTTTAATTTTATTTATGTTTTTCAAAATAGCATCCAGACAGCATCCTTAATAATCTCTTCAGACTTTATCTCCCTTCCAAAACAACTGTCCCAAATGCCAACCACCATCCCCCACCATTCAAAGCACCCACTCTCTGACTGTAAACAGAAAACGTGTGAGAAGGAATCACAAAATCATGATAATTTTTCATCTTAAAGGAGACTTGACACTAACATCCACCCCGCCCTCCGCAAAAAAAAAAAAAAAAAATTGGGCAAGGATAAAACAGCCAAATTTTTAAAAAATAGTTTCCTAATCTATAGCTTTGGTCCATTCATAACCACCAGAAACTTCTTTATTATAAATAAAATAATGAAGCATCAGAGTGGCCACTGTACATTAGGAAAATATCCTATTAATAATTAAATCAGAACACAAGCTGTTGGTATCCCTTAGGTTTTTTTTTTTTTATTAATAGCAAGATGTTATCATTTGCTCACATTCTTCAGCTTATTAGAAAATTTGGACTGTAATTTTGGATCCTGAGTCGAAAGAACTAATTAAATGATAAATGTCACTTTTTCTCCCAACTTACACAACCAGAATTTTGAATAACACACTTATCTATTGTGCCAAATCAAAAGAGGAAACATTACTCTTTTGGTCTTTAGAGGACTGAAAGGGGCTCATAAAAAGTGATTAATTCAGAAATAAGTGAGATTTTTTTCCTATTTCCTAGGATTTTACATTTTTGCTTTTTTACAAAAGGTAAGGGCTTTCATGATCCTCTATGCATTTCACTGACATGAATTCACTATTTTGATAAACTCCTCAGTTCAGTTCAGTCGCTCAGTCGTGTCTGACTCTTTGCGAGCTCCTAAGAGGCTTTAAAATTATTTACAAATAATTTATTATTTACAAATAATAAAGTTAAAAGAGACAAATACTAATATATGTATCAAGTAAGAAACAAGGGTAAAACCTGGTTTGGACTTCATGTCAATTTCTTTTTATTTGACAGTTGTATTTTAGCTATGAGTTCAACATGCTAGTTTCTTCCTGACTTCCCCCTACTTCCTACTACGAAGAAGGAGGAAGAAAGGGAGCACAAGAGAAAGAAGAGAAGGGGAAATGGGTGAGGGGAAGAAGAGGAAAGAGAAAGGAAAATATACCAACAAACCCAGCCATCAGGAGAAACTGACAGTGTTTGTTTCATAAGTCAAAACAAATAAATAGTACTTCTCTGACTCATCTTCACATCATTCCTATATCCTTATATCATTCTTCAAATTCTCAGCTCCCCTTAAGAGAACAAATGATGTCCCAGGCATTAACAAACCACATCAATTTGCCATAAAGTGAAGTTTGCAGGTAACTGAATATTAACAATAATGACTAGTGTTTGTTGAGAGTTGACTGTGTGCAGTCACTGTGCTAAGTGCTGTATACATACTCTTTTTTGAGTCATCAGAACAGCTCTGTGGAGGAGAGATGGTGAGCCCTGCCCTCAGTGGCTTCCAGAGCGCGGTGTTTTGAGGGTCTGTCCCTTTGCTCTTGGGAAGAACCTGGGCATTGGCGGTTCTTTCCTGATTGTGTGGTGCTAAGCTGGCAGCAGAAAATGAACGTGATAGTCACTTACTTGTGTCTGACTCTGCGGCCCCACAGACAGTAGCCCACCAGGCTCCTCTGTCCATGGAATTCTCCAAGCAAGAGTACTGGAGTGGGTTGCCATTCCCTTCTCGAGGGGATCTTCCCGACCCAGGGATCAATCACGGATCCTCTGCATTGCAGGCAAACTCTTAAGTGTGTCTCAGATTTTCGTACTCGTTTTCATGTGGGTATTTCCCCCTAAGTGTAAAAGCCACTCAGCTAGTTTCTGAGTATTGTCTCAGAGGGAATTGTAGGTGTGTAGGTGTACATTTGATGTGTCATGACAGGAGGGAGGTCCAGGAGCTTCCTATGTCACCATCTTGATCCCTGCCAAACAAATATCTTGCTCTGGGTGTGGTTCCATGGGTGCTGAATTGTGTAAAACTGCACTGAGCTACACAATTCAGACTTGTGTGTTTCACTCTATATGTCATACTTCCATAAATATTAAAAAACAAAATACTGATAACTTGATTAGTCCAGTTCAGTTCAGTCGCTCAGTCGTGTCCGACTCTTTGCAACCCCATGAATTGCAGCACACCAGGCCTCCCTGACCATCACCATCTCCCGGAGTCCACTCAAAGTCACGTCCATCGAGTGAGTGATGCCATCCAGCCATCTCATCCTCTGTCATCCCCTTCTCATCCTGCCCACAACCCCTCCAAGCATCAGTCTTTTCCAATGAGTCAACTCTTCGCATGAGGTGGCCAAAGTACTGGAGTTTCAGCTTTAGCATCAGTCCTTCCAAAGAACACCCAGGACTGATCTCCTTTAGGATGGACTGGTTGGATCTCCTTGCAGTCCAAGGGACTCTCAGGAGTCTTCTCCAATACCACAGTTCAAAAGCATCAATTCTTCAGTGCTCAGCTTTCTTCACAGTCCAACTCTCACATCCATACATGGGCCACTGGAAAAACCATAGCCTTGACTAGACAGACCTTTGTTGGTAAAGTAATGTTTCTGGTTTTGAATATGCTATCTAGGTTGGTCATAACTTTCCTTCCAAGGAGTAAGCGTCTTTTAATTTCATGGCTGCAATCACCATCTGCCGTGATTTTGGAGCCCCCAAAAATAAAGTCTGACACTGTTTCCACGGTTTCCCCATCTATTTGCCATGAAGTGATGGGACCAGATGCCATGATCTTCATTTTCTGAATGTTGAGCTTTAAGCCAACTTTTTCACTCTCCTCTTTCACTTTCCTCAAGAGGCTTTTTAGTTCCTCTTCACTTTCTGCCATAAGGGTGGCGTCATCTGCATATCTGGGGTTATTGATATTTCTCCTGGCAATCTTGATTCCAGCTTGTGCTTCTTCCAGCCCAGCGTTTCTCATGATGTACTCTGCATAGAAGTTAAATAAGCAGGGTGACAATATACAGGCTTGACATACTCCTTTTCCTATTTGGAACCAGTCTGTTGTTCCATGTCCAGTTCTAACTGTTTCTTCCTGACCTGCATATAGTTTCTCAAGAGGCACATCAGGTGATCTGGTATTCCCATGTCTTGAAGAATTTTTCCCAGTTTATTGTGATCCACACAGTCAAAGGCTTTGGCAGAGTCAATAAAGTAGAAATAGATGTTTTTCTGGAACTCTCTTGCTTTTTCAATGGTCCAGCGGATGTTGGCAATTTGATCTCTGGTTCCTCTGATATGTTTAGCATATTTTGTTGTTTTTGTCATTTAGTTGATTAGTCATGCCTGACTTTGTGACCCCATGGACTGTAG
Organism: Capricornis sumatraensis; assembly: GCF_032405125.1. Taxonomy (NCBI): domain Eukaryota; kingdom Metazoa; phylum Chordata; class Mammalia; order Artiodactyla; family Bovidae; genus Capricornis; species Capricornis sumatraensis. The sequence continues at coordinate 49,087,292 of NC_091079.1, forward strand.
CCCGCCAGGCTCCTCTGTCCATGGCATTTCCCAGGCAAAGTACTGGAGTGGGTTGCCATTTCCTTCTCCACGGGATCTCCCCAACTCAGGGATAGAACCCATGTCTCCTGCATTAACAGGCAGACTCTTTACCACTAAGTCACCAAGGAAGCCCTAAGCTTGTATTTGGGGGCTGACATATCTTCCCTAGAACCTGAAGGAGCTAGTAGGTACTTCCCTGCCTTCTTCCTATAGCTCCTATAACAAGCAAACCAAGTCATGAGTGTCTCCCTTGAAGGAGCTTGTCCACACATCTAGCACCCCCAGTTTTATACCCCAGTTCTGTCACTTGAGGGACAGGCCTCCACATCAGTTTGTTCTGACAGCTGATGGGACGTGCATTCACAGAGAAACAGTAAATGAAGCACTTGCGTTTAAACTGGCACATGGAGCACCCTCACTCCATGACTGAGCACTTAAGCTCAGCACAGAGGCAACAGGCCAAAGAGTCCACTCACATTTTTTCCCTGGAAAAAGCTTAACAAGATACTTTCCTAGCTGCTGCTTGACAGTCTGGCTTCTAGTCAGCCCTCAAGAAAGTGTTGATGGTGATCATCTCTTAGAGGACACTGATGAGCTGTGTCACACCCTCAGCTACTGGGAGCCACTAAGAACAAAGATGGCAACTTAGACAATCACAAAGAGGTAAACCTCATCCACCACTGTGTCCTGAGGTCCTGGTTGTCTTTTGAACCTTTGTGGATTCTTTACAGCAGATAGCCTTTGGGCAAGAGGAGAGTGGGATGATAAACTAAGTGCTAAAGGGAAAAAACTGCCAACCATTATACTGCACAGCAGGAAAAAGGTAGTCTCTTCAATAAGTGGTATTGAGAAAACTAGACAGCCATATACAAAAGAAAGAAACTGGACTCATATCTGAAGCCATAGACAAAAACCAACTCAAAATGGATTCAAGACTTAAATGTAAGACCTGAAACCATAAAACTTCTAGGAGAAATAAAATAGGGGATAAGCTCCTGGACGTTATCTTAGCAATGATTTTTTGGATTTGACATCAAAAGCAAAGGCAGAAAATACACACACAGAAGTGGGACTATATCCAACTAAAATGCTTCTGCATAGCAAACAAAACTCTCAACAAAATTAAAAGGCAATTAAAGGTCCTTTACCTGCATAGACACTTTTATGAAGACAACATACAAAAGACCAGCAGATACAAGAATAGCTCAAAATCACCTATCATCAGGAAAATGCACAGCAAAACCACAATGAGATAGCACCTCAAACCTGCTCAGTTCAGTTCAGTTCAGTCATTCAGTCGTGTCCAACTCTTTGCAACCCCATGAATCGCAGCACGCCAGGCCTCCCTGTCCATCACCAACTCCAGATGTCTATCATCAAAAACACAAGAGATAACAAATGAGGAGGAGGTAGGGATAAAGGATCCCTGTACATGTTGGTAGGAATTTAAACAGCTACAGCTACTACAAGAAATGGTATTGAATTTCCTCAAAAAATTAAAAGTGGAACTACCACCAGTATATATCCAAAGGAAAGAAAATGACTTTCTTGAAGAGATATCTGTGCTCCCGTGTTCACTGCAGCATTATTTCCAATAGCTAAGATGTGCAAACAATATAAGTGTCTGCAGAGCAATGAATGAATAAGGAAAATGTGACAATATACACACAGAGAAATATTATTCACTTATAAAAATAAGAAAATCATGACATTTGCAACAACATGGATGAAACTGAAGAGCATTATGATAAATGAAATCAGCCAGACACAGAAATACAAATACTACATGACATCACTTTCATATGGAATAAAATTAAAAAGTCAAACTCATAGAAATAGACAGAATGTTGGTTGCCAGGGGCTGAAGTTGGGGTAAATAAGAAAAAAAGTAAAAGGTATTAAAGTTACAAACTTTCAGTTGTAGATGAATAACGCCTGAGGATCTAATGTAAAACATGGTGATCGCAGTTGATAACACTGTATTGTATAACTGAAATTTGCTAAGAGTAGAACTTGAGTGTTCTCACACACGCACACACACACACACACAAAGGTGAATATGTATATGTTAATTAACTTGATGTTAATTTACATCACAATGTATACCTATATCAAATCATCACATTGTACACTAAATATGTAAGAGCTTCATTTGTTAATTATGCCTTAATAAAGCTGAAAATAAAAATATAAAACATTTTCCACATTTCAATAATACTTTTAAGTTACTTAAAAAATTTGCCTAAAAAAAAAAATATTTTGCCTAAAGAATGTTAGATGGAAGAAATGGTGTGCCTATGTTCAACAGTGAGTTGGAGAGACTGTTGTTGCAGAGATGGAGTGAATAAAGATGGGGAGATCAAGGGGTTGAAAGGATAGGTCTGGGAATCAGAAAGCAGGACTCTCCTGGTGGTCTAGTCCTAAGACTCCACACTCCCGATGCCAGGGTCCTGGGTTTGATCCCTGGTCAGGGAACTAGGTCCCACATGCTGCAGCTAAGAGAATTAGCAGGCCAAAACTAACCGAGACCCAGTGCAGCCAAAGAAATAATAATTTTAATTTTTTAAAAGAGGACTTCCCTGGTAGTTCAGTGGTTAAGAATCTGCCTACCAATGTAGAGGACAAACATTTGATCCCTGGTCTAGGAAGATCCCACATGCAGTGGTGAAACTGAGCCCATGCCCCGCAACTATCGAACCCGAGCGCTAGAACCCGTGAGCCACAACTGCTAAAACTCACATGCATAGAGCCTGTGCTCCACGGCAAGAGAAGCCACCGCAATGAGAAGCCTGCGCACCGCAACTAGAGAGTAGCCCCACTCGCACAGTAACGAAGACCCAGTACAGCCAAAACTAATTTTAAAAATTAATTCATTAAAAAATAAATAAAACATTAATTAGAAACAAAAAATAAAGGGAAAGAAAAAAGAAAGGCCTGTCACTTAGTAGGTCTTTGTCATTTGGCAAAGCACATCTCTCTACCCTGCAGTCCCTTCACTTGTATTATGAGAATAATACGTCTGTAGGTGAGTCTCACAGGGATTAAATGAGTTAAAGCATGCCAAGACTCACAAGGAGCCAGGTGGGTACACATATGTTAAAAACACAACAAATGGCCAGTATCAATATTAAGAATTCATTATTTTAATATTCTGCTGATGACTAGGGCCAAAACATCTTCCTTCCTACTGACTGTTACATTTCTTGTGATAATGCCCTCAAAGGAGAGTGACGGTATTATCGTCCCTACCATTCTGATTTAGCTGGAGAGGAAGCTGGATTTCATTTGAACTACTATATCAGCATCGAATCCCATTTTAAAAGTAATTGTGAAGAATTCTGAGAATAAACTTAAACTGTCTTTGATCAAATAAGCTGCTGTAATCAGAATGAATGTTCTGCAATGATCAAGCTATTTATTTTTCAGAGCTTCCAATTTTTTGAAGCCTAAAATGGTTTAGTTCTGTCCACCAAGCAATTAATATGTTCTACTAAACAAATCAGAGCTGGAGAACCAAATTAACACCTTTCAAGAGTGATATATCAGCATGGCTTCTACAGAATGCTTTATGACCCTTCCACCTAATTTAATGGATAAATTCTGAGCATCAGAATGCCCCAGTATGGCTTGAATATTTTCAAAGGGAATAAAATATACATTTGTATGAAGTGTAGCTTAATAGAAAAATTAAACTACTCCACATGAAATTCTACTTCCAAAACCCTTTACCTTAACCCCCAAACTAGGAATTAATTCATTTCATGAACCCAGACTTAATTCAGTTAAGAAAGATATTCTGTGTAAATGGATAAGAATTGGGACAAAGGCACACCAAATCCCAGCCTCATGCAACTGATATATCATGTTGCAGGATTCAGGACCACGCAGAAGTAACTATCCCTTCCTGGTCTTCAGTTTGAGGCAACTGATCAGCCTTTCTGCACATCCTGGACAAGCTACAGCAAAGGAGTCTGAATTTTAAGTTGTAAGTACTATCAATTAAGGTCACACACACACACATGCACATGAAACAGCTTGTAATATTCAGGAAACAGAGTAAGCTCATCCCAGGAAGTCCTTTGGAATTCCAGAAATCTAGAGCTATATTGTAACATTTTAAACACTCTTAGGAGGCCTAAGAACAATGTACATTTTAAAATAGCAACAATGACAATGACCACTCAACAATTTAGTGAGTATGTACTGGAGTGACACTGATCTCAGTTTATATCCAGCTCTGACCTTAGAAAAGTTTAGACTACCTGTCCCTCAATTCTATTATCTGTAAAATGGAAATGATATATACCAACTTACATCCTTGGGTTGTGCCAAAGTCAAACCTGCATAAAATGCTCAATACTTCCCTTAGCAAGTAATGATGCAGAGTCAGTGGACATTTTTGAGATGATGTATTTTGATATAATTTTATATTGAGTTATTTTGTATAATTTATATTAAGGTAATATAAATATATGTATAAATATAATAGAAAATGTTAAATTTTACATAATTTTAATATAATTCTGATGGTCAAAGAGTTTAAATAAATAATCTTTATTAGTACTTCCATCCTGCCTATAAATCACAAAAACAGGAACCTCACTCTGAATAGAATCAGAATTCATTCACTTTAAATGCATTATGTTGCACTGGGCCTGAGGAAGTCCTAGCATAAAATGTACGCAAGTGTGCTAAGATGCTTCAGTCGTGTCAGACTCTTTGTGATCCTGTGGTCTGTAGCCCACCAGGTTCCTCTGTCCATGGGATTCTCCAGGCATGAATATTAGAGTGGGTTGCCATGCCCTTCTCCAGGGATCTTCCTGATCCAAGGATCAAACCTGTGTCTCCCGCATTTCCTGCACTGCAGGTGGATTCTTTACCCACTGAGCCACCTGGAAAGCCTATCATAAAATAAATCAATCTAATAAATAGTATTATCTATTAATGTTTGACTGTTAACACTGTCACAGAGAAAATATGGTAACAAGAGGTAAAATGCCAACTCTCCCACTAAATAACTATGAAGGTAAATGCTTAAAGGAAAAAAGAAGTGTTATCTTACAAAGATCTATCATTAATTGAATATTTCCGTGGTACTGTATTATATCATCACAGCAAACCCAGGATTAACATATCATCTTCTCTATACGAATGAGAAGGCTGGGGCCTGGCAGTGTTGGGTAACTTACTTGAGATTACTCAGTAAGGGGAGAAGCTGGAATCTAAGTATAGACTCACTGCCTCAAAATAGTCAGCTTTCTCCACCTCTGCCATGTGGTTGCCCCAGAGGTACCAAGGCAAATAACTAAACCTGAGACTGATATTCCAGTAAGCAAACCTGACTATCCCTTTCTACAAAAAAAAAAAAAAAAAACCTGAATATAAAACACAGCAGAAAAATGGTTTCACATAGAACCCAATATAAACTCAAAGATCAAGTATTTTTAAGCTGTACCAGGCACCTATTACAAAGTAAATAAAAATCTTTATTCCATTTGCTAACAAAACAGAAATTATATAGAAATGAAGCAGAGTTAATATAAAACATGAAATTTTTCCTACTGCTGGAAAGCTTGTACAACCGGTGCTCATATTAAAACTGGAGGCAGAATATGTGGTAAATGAGAGCAGAAAATCTATGATTCTACATTCAATAATATTCAATCAGGCATCTGTAGATATTAAGCATCATACATATATGTGTATGTATATGTTATTTAATTTTCTGTAGGATTTACCAAAACTACAACTTTATAAACATATTTATAAGAAAATGTTTTACCCTGCCATTACTACTAGAATACTTTGGGGATTTCATTTCTTAAAATTAAACTGCTTCATTAATTTATCCTTTGCTGTGTCGCAGGCGGGATCTTAGTTTCCAGGCCAGCAATCGAAGCTGAGCTTTAACCACTTGGGAGAGCACAGTCTTAACCACTTGGGAGAGCACAGTCTTAACCACTTGGGAGAGCACAGTCTTAACCACTGGACCACCAGGGAAGTCCTTTACTTCTTTTTCTAAATGATATTCTACAAGCTACAGTTGTAAAATATAGTGATTCACAATTTTAAAAGGTTATACTTCCCAGGTGGTACAGTGGTAAAGAATCTGCCTGCCTATGCAGGAGATGTGGGTTCAATCCCTGGGTTGGGAAGATTCACCTGGAGAAGGAAATAGCAGCCCACTCCAGAATTCTTCCTGAAGAATCCCATGGACAGAGGAGCTGATGGGCTACAGTCCATGGGGTAGCAAAGAGTTGGACATGACTGAAGTGACTTAGCATGCACACATCCGTTTTCAGATTCTTTTCCCATCTAGGTAATTACAGAGTATTGAGTAGAGTTCCTTGTACGATATAGTAGGTCCTTGTTGATTATTTTATACATGGTAGTTTGTATATGTTAACCCCAAACTCCTAATTTATTTCCCCACACACCTTTCCCCTCTGGTAACCATAAATTTGTTTTCAAAGTCCGTGAGTCTGTTTCTGTTTTGTAAATCTCATTCATTTGTATCACTGTTTTAGATTCCACATATAAGTGATATCATATGATATTTGTCTTTGTCTTAGTTCACTTAGTATGATCATCTCTAGGTCCATCACAAAAGCTACTTTTAATTTCACTTACTCCATAGGAGATACTGAGATCATTTTTCTAGTATGGCCCTTTATTTATCAAGTCCTCATGGGGCCCCACACTGCAAACCACCACCATCCCTGTGCCTTACAAATTTTAATCTCTTTTTCTACCTTTAGTTTCCAAACCAATATGGACTTTGTCATCCACCTTCCAGTTTGGGGTGAAGGTCATCTCCTGGTCATTTCTATTGCTATGTTCTCAATATACTTGAGACATATGGTTAATGTGTGCTTAATTGTGTTATTTCTGGGGGCTCTAGTGCTATCACATCTCCTGAATTTTCTTCAGCCAATAACTGTCAAGTGCATTTAATCGCTTCTGTTTCATGTTAGCCCATGGCCAGTAGTCTCATGCCCACAGGGCTGATATCCTGCTGGAGAAACACTGGGCTTTTATTTTACACTAATGCACAGTCACTCAATAAGTTTCCTGAAAGTGAAGCTCTTCTATTCAGGAAGGCTTAGACAGCCTTGAGAGAGCTGGCTCTTTTAGCTTTTCATGTTCATGTTCTTTATTCAGTATGTCACTGTTCCCATGCTCCACTTAATTATGTGATAATGCAGACAGTGCCACAGTAGTCTGAGAAAATAGGTAGAATTACTTTAAATGTCAGCAACAAGTGGCAGGCTCCATAGACAATGCTCTTTACTCACCTTCCATTTAAAAAAAAAAAAGCTACTGAAATCTTAGGAGAAAGATCTGAAGGCATAAGTGAAAGATCCAAACTATCTAAATTCCTAAGAAAAGAAATGTGTTTCCCCTAAATATACTAAACTGACTATAGTTTTGGGAGTTTTCTGTTCCTCCTCAGAAAATGGTATAAGAATCATGTAGAATACCCTTGGTCTATGATACACATGAAAAACTTCATATAAATTGGAAAATGTAATTATACTTAGTGTATGGATGCTTCTCTGATTTCTTGTTGTTCTTTAGTCCCTAAGTCATGTCCGACTCTTTTGCAACACCATGGACTATAGCCCACCAGGCTCCTCTGCCCGTGGGATTTCCCAGGCAAGAATACTGGAGTGGGTTGCCATATTCTTTTCCAGGGGATCTTCCCAACCCAGGGATCGAACCCGTGCCTCCTGCATTGCGGGTGGGTTCTTTATCTGCTGAGTCATATCAATAGCTTCTTTGTTTTCTTTCTACTGTAGAAACAGGGCAGGTTACTTCCTCCCTCCAGAATAAAATTTAAATTTATATTTCTTTTTTTTAAGTGATTGTTGCCACAAGTTTCAAGAGTTGGTTTCAAGATGGAATTCACAATTTGCATCTTTTAGGTTAGATTCTATCTACGTGCTTTAGCGCAGATCCTAGATGTACTAAAAAGTGAAACATTTCTAAAAAATAACTCAATACAGCAGCTTAGTCCAGATCATGATTTTCATAATTTTTGCTATTTAGGGAAAACTTTTTTTTTTAACAGCACAACAGTCCATCGTGAAATCTGCAGTGCATGGATACCAAATTTCCCCACAAAGATTTTTCAAAGGTAGGTAGGCACCACATTTCTCCGAAAAGATTGTAAAGCAAATATTAGCAGTAGACTTGGGATGCTGGGTGGCAGCTGGTCTGACATGACAGGCGTGAATAAATGTGCCAACAAAGCCCTTATGGTTTATTGGGTAATTATGGGAAGTGACACTGGTGCCAGCCAATCGGATTCCTGGACAGCTACTTCTCAACCCACTTACTCTTAAAGTAGATCGTTAAAAATGCACTTTGGTGGAGAAGCTGTGCTCCTACTGGACATAAATAGTCTATTTGCAAAGTTAGTCATTTGGTCAAAATGCAGCCCATCAGTGATGGTACAGTGAACAAGCACCTCTATATCACACAAACATCTTCCGTTAAAGGCATTTCAGAATGAAGCTTTCGAACTGAGAGGAACGAATGGGCTTGCAACGGGCATGTGCCCATCCATTCCCATCCATAAAATCACATATTGACACACAAAAGTGAGTTTGTTCCATTTCTGAAATGTAACTCTAGAGCTTATGGGTACAGTGCAGACTGAATCACATTTTTTAAAATGCCAAACAGAGGACACATTTTTTTACTTGAAAAAAATGTTAAGTTCAGTCTCTAAGTCATGTTGAACTTTTCTGCAACCCCCTGGACTGTAGCCCACCAGGCTCCTCTGTCCATGGGATTTCCCAGGCAAGAATACTGGAGTGGGTTGCCATTTCCTTCTCCAGGGAATCTTCCTACCCAGGGACTAAACCTGTGTCTCCTGCATTGACAGGCGAATTCTTTAACACTGAGCCACCAGGGAAGCCCCTTTTAATTCCTGGAAGCTGGTAAAATCCATCTCCTCTAGCCACACCACTAAACAAAGAAGTCACAATTAAGAAGCTCTCCAAAAATTTCTAAGGAAGATTAGAACTTTTTGTTAATGACATGGAGGTAACTTTTCTTAAATATACAATCTCCCATTGCCCAAAACTTCAAAAGTAAAATTGTCTTCAAATACTGCTTGGAGGAGAGATCTTAGGATGATATCAAGAAAACTATGAAGGCTTTAGCCTAGGTCAGAAAAGCTGCTTTTAAATGACTACTGGATTGATATAGACATGATGCTTCTTTTCTAACATGACATTTACCTTCATCCCCTGAAGAAGACTGATATTCTATCCCCAAAGTCAAGCCTCTCAAGAAAAAATTTTGGTCCCTAGAAGAGATATCCATGTTAAAGTCTAGAAAGTTCTACCAATAAATTATGTTTTGTGTATAACCAGGGGCAATGCTCAAAATATTCATAACTGGTTTGTGTGGGCAATAACCAACCATAGTGGATTCCTGGATGCCCTGAAATGCCTCTTGATGGGATGTTCCAAGGGATGAGTTCCAGGGTAGGGGCAAGGAAGTCAAAATGGCAGGAGTACCCAAAATCTCAAATAAAAGGGCCATTTACTGACTAGTTAAGATGCATTTCAATGTTATAACTGGTGTAGATACACCAGTGTGTACTGATTCCTATCAGCCTTGTTCTTTCCTCTATGAAATATCTATCACTCTAGACTAGACCTAGAGGAAAAGTGTTTTTAAAAGAGACTGATGGACTCATTATCAGAGAAATGCAATTCAAAACCACAATGAGGTACCATCTCACACTAGTCAGAATGGCTGCTATCAAAAAGTCTACAAAAAATAAATGCTGGAGAGGGTGTGGAGAAAAGGGAACCCTCTTACACTGTTGGTGGGAATGCAAACTAGTACAGCCACTATGGAGAACAGTGTGGAGATTCCTTAAAAAACTGGAAATAGAACTGCCATGCTGCTAAGTTACTTCAGTTGTGTTCGACTCTGTGCGACCCCATAGATGGCAGCCCACCAGGCTCCCCCATCCCTGGGATTCTCCAGGCAAGAACACTGGAGTGGGTTGCCATTTCCTTCTCCGATAGAACTGCCATATGACCCAGCAATCCCACATTGCTGGGCACACACACCGAGGACCAGAATTGAAAGAGACACGTGTACCCCAATGTTCATCACAGCACTGTTTACAATAACTAGTACATGAAAGCAACCTAGATGTTCATCAGCAGAAGAATGTATAAGAAAGCTGTGGTATATATACACAATAGAATATTACTCAGCTATTAAAAAGAACACATTTGAATCAGTTTTAATGAGGTGTATGAAACTGGAGCCTATTTAATAGAGTGAAGCAAGTTAGGAAGAAAAACACCAATATAATATATTAATGTCTATATATAGAATTTAGAAAGATGGTAACAATGACCCTATATGTGAGACAGCAAAAGAGACACAGATATAAAGAACAGACTTTGGACGCTGTGGGAGAAGGCAAGGGTGGGATGATTTGAGAGAATAGCATTGAAACATGTATATTACCATAAAAATAGATCACCAGTCCAAGTTCAATGCGTGAAACAGGGCACCCAAAGCTGGTGCAACACTGAGGGATGGGATGGGGAGGGAGGTGGGAGGGGGGTTCAGGATGGGGAACCCATGCACACCCATAGCTGATTCATGTCAATGTATGGCAAAAACCACTACAATATTGTAAAGTAATTAGCCTCTAATTAAAATAAACTAATTTATTTTTTTTTAAGAGAGAGACTGATGGGACTTCCCTGGTGGTCCAGTGGTTAAGAATCTTTGCTTCCACTGCAAAAGGCATGGGCTTGATCCCTCGTCAGGGAACCAAGACCCTGCATGCTGTGGGGCACAGCCAATAAATAATAAATAAGTAGATAGATAGATAAAGAGACCGGTGACTTGCATCAAAAATGGAGACACTGATCAAATGCACTTGAGGTTTTCCTGTCAGCACACAATGGGGCAGGTGGGAGAGGAAGAAGAGAAGAAAGAAGGGAGAAGTTCAAGGATGACTATAACCTATCACAGCAACTAAAGGACTCAACAGCATGGATCTTGAGAAAAGGGAAGAAATATTGACTAGAAGGGAAACCTGAGGGGATTCAGCAGGTAAAATGTTGCCTTTTCTCTGGGTGACAAGAATGACAAGTGTGCTGGCCACCAGGAGCAATGAAGTAGGCACAGGTTTCCATCAGTATCCCAAATCCAATTTGAAACCATCATTCCATCTTCAAAGCAATAGATGAAAAAGTTTACACTGAAGACAAAGCACCTGAAGTTGAATCACATCATCAACCTGGGGCTGATGAGATACCGAATGGATTTTCTATTACATTTCTACAGACTGAACATCTGTCTTAGAGTGAGCTTATTCAGCCTCAGCCAAAAGCTTTCATATCCAGGCATACTCATCATCATCTGAGGGCACTGAACTGAAAGATACTCTGAGGGGACAAGACAGACCATTGGGAAATCGTTGTAATTCATGAAAGCTTATCCTGAGCAAGAAAAACCACTCCAGACAGAGCAGCACAAGAAATAATCTGTGGTCCAGCAACCAGATTCTTTTAAAAAACTAGCCCTCACACTATTGCTGTTAGCAAAGTGACCTTTCATTCTCTCAAGAGGCACCAGGTACCAAAGAGGGAGTGAAGTAACAAAGGCACAAAGCGTTCTCTCACCGAGGCAGAGGGAAACTCAGGCACTTCTGTTTCCATAGAATAGGTGTCAATACACACTGACCAGCAAAAGAAGGGGATGAAGACCAGAGATCAAATCATTGTGTTATTCTGAGGACAGGAAGTTATGACTTAAAACCGCATCTCTAAAAACAGTGATGATGAGATCTGAAGATAATAGAGCAGACAGAGATTAAACATCAGCCAACCTTCCTTTAAGAAACCCTTAGGGATACAGAGAACAAACTAGTGGTCACCAGAGGGGAGAGGGGTGGAGGACGGGGCAAAATAAGTGGCGGGGATTAAGAGGTACAAACCACTAGGTATAAAATAAATAAGTTACAAGGATAGAATGTACACCACAGGGAATAGAGTCAATATTTTTAGTAAATTATACAGACTGTAATCTCCCTGGTAGCTCAGTGGTAAAAGAACATGCCTGCCAATGTAGGAGCCACAGGTTCGCAAGTTCTATCCCTGGGTTGGGAAGATCCCCTGGAGAAGGAAACGGCAACCCACTCCAGTATTCTTGCCTGGAGAATCCCAAGAACAGAGGAGCCTGGCAGACTACGGTCCATGGGGTCTCAAAAAGTCAGACATGATTCAGCCACTAAACAACACAATCTATAAAAATATCAAATTACTACGCTGTAAACTTGAAACTAATATATTACAAATCAACTATACTTGAATTAAAAAAAAATTAAATCCTTAGGGAGACCCCCATAGGATCCTGGAACTCAACAGACTGAATTCGGAAAACCACGACAACATACCAGAGTATATGTCAGTCTCTTTCATTTCAACGTGTTGGCCTTTCTTTAGGCTCTTTACGAGGAAGAAACACTGGAGATGATCTGCTCCAAAAGGGACTCCCCACAATCCCACTACAAGCAAGAAAATTAAATCCTATGTCGTAGTTCTCCCCACAGAGAAGACCAATGAATCAAATAAATAACACTTTGGAGCAAGCCTAAGTTAAAGTTGTGCCTTCTTTCGCTGGGGAAAATTGATACACAAGTTTCTGGATCCAAGTTCTGAAATCCTTTTGCAAGTAGTGTGGAGGAAAATCTACCTCACTTTCTCACCTGCTCTTAAAGCTCTGCTTGATCAGATTCAGTCTCCTTGAAATGCTGACAGACATCTCTCAAGGCAGTAGTACCCTGCATTTCACAGAAAGCCTCTCCCTGGAAGGCAGAGCTCCTTGGAATGGCACCACATTGGCCAGAAACCCTTGTTTCCTACAGTGCAGCATCCAGCCAAGAAATAGTCTCTCCAGGACCAATAATGCCAAGAACAATACAGAGAAACATGCTGGCACTCACAAACTGAAGGTAGCCCAGAAACTGAGGTGCTCAGCTTACTCACAGTAGAGAAAGACAAACACACTTCACTTCTTTGTCTGGATTACCTACAACATACCTGAGAGATTTAGCAAGCCAATTACCAGTGAACAGAGACTAGCTCAAGGAATAAAGGGCCTTTGGGAAAAAAAAAAAAAAGCTCATTCTTAAGAGTTGGAGACTTGGGGGAAAATCTGATTTTTTTTTTTTTTTAGAATGGTACCTTCCAACAATGCTGGACCAGATTCTGCCAGTGCCTATATTCTATTTTGTGACTGAAGTTAAACACTAAGGACAAGGGTCTTCAACCAGTCAAATAAAACTAAATAACTGACCTTAGTGTGGATCCAGTAGAATGCACAAAATTGGTGAAGGTAACTCAAAGTTGGTCTCACCAATCTTTCAAGTACCCCTGCATTTGAAGAGAGCAGGGGTGTGAACAGAGGTGACTATCATGGTCCCCTTCCGGACCTCTATCTCTCAGCTCTTTATTTTTATTTTTATTTTTGGCTGTGTTGGGTCTTCATTGCTGCTAAGGTTTTCTCTAGTTGCAGAGAGCAGGGGCTACTTTCTAGTTGTGATGCGAGGGCTTTTCATTCCAATAGCGTCTCTTGTCGTGGAGCATGGGGCTCTAGGCACACAGGCTCAGTAGTTGCAGGTCCTGGGCTCTAGGGCACAGGCTCAGTAGTTCTGGTCCACAGGCTTAGTTGCCATGCAGCATGCGAAATCTTCCTGGACCAGGAGTTGAACCTGTGTCTCCTGCAATGGCACATGGATTCTATACCACTGAGCCACCAAGGAAGCTCCTCCCACAGTCTTTTTAACAAGGAAAGGACACACATGCAGAAGCTACAAGAGGTTTAAATATTGGCAGACACTGCTATAGTATTATTCTTTCAATTTCATGGCAGGAAATCTTGGTCAGAATTTTCTAAATTCCTTTCCATACTCCTCAGGAAACTCCTACCTGCCTAACATTCTCACAGACTAATTAACCCCCTCACCTCTTCTGGCTAGTATAACTCCTTACTGTAAAGAGAGGGACCAAACTCTAAAAAAGATCATTTTATTTCAGAATATTTACAAATTGTAATTTATAAATATTCCCTAATAAGTTTTTTTGCACACTGCACTAATAATTTAGTTTATGAAACTATTAATAACTAAGTTAATACAATTTCATATGTGCATGCATGCTCAGTCTTGTCAGACTCTCTGTGACCCCATGGACTGTAGCCTGCCAGGCTACTCTGTCCATGGAATACTCCAGTATTCTTATACTGGAGTGGGTTGCCATTTTCTTCTCTAGGAGACAGTCCTGACCCAGGAATTGAACCTGGGTCTCTTGCATTTCTTGCATTAGCAGGCAGATTCTTTACCATTGCACCACCTGGGAAGCCATGCAATTTCATAAGAGACCAATTTATTTTCTGGACTTATCTTTACAATTATATTTCCACATACGAGGTGGAGTTTCATAACTTGAAGTTATTTTATAGCAAAGGTTGACTTGAAGAAGAAGAAGACTGGCAAATACCCTGGAAAAAATAATGTTAGAAATTGAAATCACAAGGCCATCAAGGGAGGCAGAGTAAAATTAAGAAAGATGAGCAAGGAGAAAATATCTAAATACCTTTTAAATGAGATTTGAAAAGGAGATGGAGGAGCAATGAGGTGTAAAGATAAGACAAAGGCAAACTTTCACATTTCCAGATAAACAAGCAGACATCATTCACACCCAGTGAGCTACGCGACATGGAGAGACCATCAAGCCTCACCAGGAGCAATGCTCCCACCTCACACGTTAATTATAAAACGAAGTCTAGTCCTTGTCTGCCATATAGCTAGTTAGATTTCTAGTTTTCCGTCTCACTGCTCTAAGGAATCATTTATGTTGGCTCAGGCCACCAGAGACTAATGGATATTCCCCACTCCATAAACCAGCAGCCACATTCACGTGTTTCTATGGAGAGGCTGGGGAAGGGACCATGTAACATAAAGTTTTCTACAAAACCAAAACTATCGTTCACCTCACCAACACCAATGGTAAGACACGCCCATGGGTAAATCCAGGGGACTCATACATTTCTAAAGTGCTGCTGCTCTCCTTAATAACTTAGGCAAATACTTACCAGTTCTAGTGGTGAGTACAAAGTCGCACTAACCAGGAAACAGAAACTCCAACTTGCACTGAGCCTAAACCATGGTAACAGCAGAAAAGCAATCTTGACCTTCAGGTGTGCTAAGGTTCCTAGTACAAAGAAGCATGCCTAGCTACCCAGTACCCAGATCTGATTAGAGAATTGAATAACATTGCATCTGGCTATTTCTTTCTCTGAAACATACCAACTTTGACCACTTTAGTTTACATCAGTACCCCCATCAAGGAAGACTTATTATTATTCAAACTTTATCTTATAAAGATTTAAAGCACCAAAGAAATAAGAGGAAAAAAAGCAAAACAACCAGTTCTTCTTATGTTTAAAAAAGGCAAAAAGAATAATGAAATCATAAATAACTTTTCTTTTGACTGACTAAAAATTTTAATCACTGATTAAAGCTAAATATATCAGGTTAAACCCACAATATCAGGCCCTCAGTGGCATCATCTTTTACTCAATTGAGGAGAACAGTCTTTTCCTTTAAAGAAAAAGATAGAAAGCCAAATAGTACAAGTTTGAATTAAATTCCAACCCCCATGAAATTAGCTTCAGAATAAAGTGAATTGTCAATTATTCTAGCTTCATCCTAATAAAGTTCAAATAATATCTATGCTTGGCTTTTTTGTATGTATATTTGCTTTGTGTGTGTGTGTTCTTTTATAGTTGCTGTCTACTGAGTTCAACAAAACCAAAGATGATGCTGGCTGGAAATTTTGGTCTGTAGCTGAGAACTCAGATGTCACCCTTATCAAATGTGTTTGGCAATACACCCAGAAGTCCAACTGTCATAACCATCCTTATACACTCAGGCTACTCCTGTGGTATTTTCCAATTCAGTAATAGAAAATTCACCTCAGGTGAAAGCATTTAACTCATGTACTATGGAGCAAACCCAAGTGCTTCCAGAAAATAATATCAACCTAGACTATTCCTATACCTGAATCAATATGGAGAGGGTTGGATCTTTCAGAACAAGGATTCTCTGCAATTCATGGACAGTCATTCACCCAGAACTGTGGAGAAATCACTATTGGTCTCTGGTAGAAGTGAAAGATGATGTTAATTTTTCTTTTATAAAATCCTTTGTAAACAAGAATACTCATAATTTTTTAAAGACATAATACCTCCTTTGTATTTTTTCTTTAATACAATAAGTGACAACTTCATCTTTGTCTTTTCTCTAGTCATTAAAGAAAGCTATCAGATGGAAACCATGAGAATAAAAGCTCTATCATCAGCGAAAAACAGCGGTCTAGCAGACACTGACTGTCTAGCAGAAACAGAAGGGGTTTGGAGCTCCAAAAGCTCTGTCCCCAGAGAACTGTCACCATTTGATCTGTCTGGAAGCTCATTGAAAAACTTTATTCTCAGGCTTGTCTTTCTTTAACATGACTCAGAACTCACTCTGTGAAAACAACCCTATTTATAGAATATTTGTGAAAATAATCAGTGGCAACTGTTTCCCATTGCCGCTGCTTGAGGCAGCATCACCAACTGTGACTAACAAGGAGAGACCAAAAAACTTAAAAGGAAAACTTGGGGGTGACATGTCCATACAGGCTTTGAAAACTCTGAATATTTCTGGCAAGCAAGAAAGCCATGTGTCTAAACAAGGCTGTGTGTATGTACCGAGGGCTGCGAACATGTCCAGAAAATATCTAAGAAGGGCATGATTTTGCACACTTGGTTGACCATGACACTCTGCCCAAACAGAGAGTGAAGGATAAGGCAGACTTAAAAATAACCTGCCATAGCACTGAAAGTGTGCCCCACCACACACACACACACACACATTAAGAAAGAGTTATAAACTGTGTTGTAAATTATAATGTATAAAGATGTAATTTTTATGACAATAACTATGCACAGGAGAAGAGAGTGATACTGGAACAAATGTGTTATAAACTATAAAAATTATATCGGTATTAATATAACTAGTTTATTTTAAGTTAAGATGTTAATTATAATCCCCAGGACAACCACTACTAAAATAACTCAAAAACACATAGTGAGAAAACAGAAATGTAATTAAAACGGCATGCTAGGAAATGTCTCCTTAATATAAAAGAAAGCAGTATTATAGGAATAGAGGAACAAAGAAGTAATAATATATACAGAAAACAAATAGGAAAATGGCAGGTGTCAATCTTATCAGTAGTTATATTAAATATAAATGGACTCTAATCAGGGCAGAGATTGGCAGAATGGATTGTTTTAATGATCCGATTATAAGTTGTCTACAGGAGACTCACTTAAAGCTAAAGACACAAATAAGTAAAAGGATGCAAAAAGACATACCATGAAAATAATAAAGAAAGCTGGAGTAACTAGACTAGTACCAGATGAAACACACTTTAAGACAAAAGTGTTTCAAGAGAGAAGGAAGAACATTTTATAATGATAAAAAGTTCAGTCCATCAGGAAAACTAAACAAGTATACACATGTAACAAGGGGGCTTGCCAGGAGGCACTAGTGGTAAAGATTCTGCCTGCCAGTGCAGGAGACATAAGAGATGCAGGTTCAGTCCCTGAGTCGGGAAGATTCCCTGAAGGAGAGCACGGTAACCCACTCCAGTATTCCTGCTGCAGAATCCCATGGACAGAAGAGCCTGGCAGGCTATAGTCCATAGGATCACAAAGAGCCAGATACAACTGAAGCAACTTAGCCCAGCAGCACATACCTAAAAAGAGAGTCCCAAAATACACGAAGCAAAAACTGACGGAACTAAAGAGAAAAAGAGACAATTAAACAATAGTTAGAGAATCTAATATACTCTATTTTTGACAGTAGATAGAAGAACAAATAGAAGATCAACAAGGAAACATATAAGACTTGAACAATACTATAAACCAATTAGAATTAACACACGTCTGTAGGACATCTGCCTTCTTTTCAAGCATATATGAAATATTCTCAAACACAGTCCACGTGTTGGGCCGTAAGACATGTCTCAAGACTTTTAGGTAGATTAAAAGTGAGAGTACAAAGTATGTTCTCTCATCACAAAGGAATAAAATCAGCAATCTATAACAGAAGGAAATTCACAAATATATAGAAATTAAACCACACAATCCTAAAAATCCAATAAGTCAAAGAAGAAATCACACAGGAAATTAGAAAATATTTTAAATAATGAAAACAAAAGCACACTATACCAAAAGTTAAGGATGAAGCTAAAGCACTGCTTAGAGGAGAATTTATAGCTGTAAACATCAATATTCAAAAATTAATATGATCTCAAATTAGTAATCTAACCAAGAAACTATTCTTTTCCTAGTTTTAGGAATACAAAATAGAAAGACAACAGAAAAAAATCAACAAGACTAAAATATAGCTCTTTGAAAAGATTTTAATAATTGACAAAACTAAACTAACAAAGAATAAAAGAAGACTCAAGTTGCTAAAAGCAGGAATAAAAGTAAACAACATCACCACTAACCTTACAAAACTAAAAATGATTTCAAGGGAATATCTTAGACAAATATATGCCACAACCTAGACAAAATGGACAAATTCTTAGAAAGACACAAACTACCAAAAGTGACTCAGAAAGAAATCGAAAATCTGAGTAGATCTACCACAAATCATGTTCATGTGGGAGTCAAAATTGTGGCACCCCAAAAATGCCCATGTCCTAACCTCCAGAACCTGTGATTATGTTAAGAAACATGGCAAAGGAGAACTAAGGTTGCACACAGAATTAAGGTTTTAATAAACTAACCTCAAAACAGGGAGATTATCCTGGATTATTCTGGTAGACCCTGTTAATTACAAGAGTCCTCAATATATATGAGAGGAAGACAGAGTGATGAGAAGAATTTAACCCCCTATCGCTTAAAAATGGAGGAAAGAGGTCAAAAGCCAAGTACAGGCAGCCCCTAGAAACTGGAAAAGGCAAGGAAACATATTTTTCCATAAATAGTGTCAATCCTGATGACACTTTGATTTAGCCTCCTGAGACCTGTATTTGCTTGATAATAAATTTGTATTGCTTTACATGACAAATTCAGTTCAGTTCAGTTCAGTCGCTCAGTCATGTCTAACTCTTTGAAACCCCATGGACTGCAGCATGCCAGGCTTCCCTGTCCATCACCAACTCCCAGACCTTACTCAAACTCACGTCCACTAAGTCAGTGATGCTATCCAACCATATCATCCTCTGTCATCCCCTTCTCCTCCCGCCTTCAATCTTTCCGAGCATCAGGGTCTTTTCGAATGAGTCAGCTCTTCACATCAGGTGGCCAAAGTATTGGAGTTTCAGCTTCGGCATCATTCCTTCCAATGAATATTCAGGACTGATTTCCATTAGGATGGACTGTTTGGATCTCCTTGCAGTCCAAGGGACTCTCAAGAGTCTTCTCCAACACCACAGTTCAAAAGCATCAATTCTTTGGCACTCAGCTTTCTTCACAGTCCAACTCTCACATCCATACATGACTAACGGAAAAAATAAAGCTTTGACTAGATGGACCTTTGTTGGCAAAGTAATGTCTCTGCTTTTTAATATGCTGTCTAGGTTGGTCAGAACTTTTCTTCCAAAGAGCAAGCGTCTTTTAATTTCACGGCTGCAGTCACCATCTACAGTGATTTTGGAGCCCAAAAAACTAAAGTCTGTCACTATTTCCACTGTTTCCCCATCTATGTGCCATGAAGTAATGGGACCAGATGCCATGATCTTCATATTTTGAATGTTGAATTTTAAGCCAGCTTTTTCACTCTCCTCTTTCACTTTCATCAAGAGGCTCTTCAGTTCTTCTTCACTTTCTGCCATAAGGGTGGTGTCATCTGCATATTCTCCCAGCAATCTTGATTCCAGCTTGTGCTTCATCCAGTCCAGCACCTTGACGTACTTCTTTTCCTATTTGGAACCAGTCTGTTGTTCCATGTCCAGTTCTAACTGTTGCTTCTTGATCTGCATACAGATTTCTCAGGAGGCAGATCAGGTGGTCTGGTATTTCCATCTCTTGAAGAATTTTCCAGTTTGTTGTGATCCACACAGTCAAGGGCTTTGGCATAGTCAATAAAGCAGAAATAGATGTTTTTCTGGAACTCTCTTGCTTTTTCAATGATCCAATGGATATTGGCAATTTGATCTCTGGTTCCTCTTGCCTTCTCTAAATCCAGCTTGAACATCAGGAAGTTCACAGTTCACGTACTGTTGAAGCCTAGCTTGGAGAATTTTGAGCATTACTTTGCTAGCCTGTGAGATGAGTGCAATTGTGCGGTAGTTTGAGCATTCTTTGGCATTGCCTTTCTTTGGGATTGGAATGAAATCTGACCCTTTCCAGTCCTATGGCCACTGTTGAGTTTTCCAATTTTGCTGGCATATTGAGTACAGCACATTCACAGCATCATCTTTTAGGATTTGAAATAGCTCAACTGGAATTCCACCACCTCCACAAGTTTTGTTCGTAGTGATGCTTCCTAAGGCCCACTTGACTTCACATTCCAGGATGTCTGGCTCTAGGTGAGTAATTACACTATTGTGATTATCTGGGTCGTGAAGATCTTTTTTGTATAGTTCTTCTGTGTATTCTTGCCACCTCTTCTTAATATCTTCTGCTTCTGTTAGGTCCATACCATTTCTGTCCTTTATTGTGCCCATTTTGTTATGGCAGCAACAGAAAACTAACAGAGACTATGATGATGAGAGTAGGATGCTGATATAACAAATACCTAAAAGTGTGGAAGTAACCTTTCTAATATTTACTTTTACTTATTTATTTATTTGGCTCCACTGGGTCTTCAGTGTGGCATGTGGGATCTAGCTCCCTGACCAGGGATTGAACCTGGATGCCCTGTATTAGGAACACAATGTCTTAACTGCTGGATCACCAAGTAAGTCCCCTAGAAGTAACTTTTGAACTGAGCAGTAGAGGCAGAGACTGGAAAACTTTTAAGAAGCATGATTGGAAAAGCCTAGATCGCCTTGAACAGACTGTTAGCAGAAATAAGGATATTAACAACTCTGCCAGTGATGACTCAGAAAGAGTAAGGATAGGGGAGGGAGGTGGGAGGGGGGTTCATGTTTGGGAGCACATGTAAGAATTAAAGAATTAAAAAGAAAAAAGAAAAAAAAAGAGTAAGGAAACATGGTAGATAAAACATACGTTGCCTTAGAAAATTTCTAAATGATTGTTAACAGACCTCTAGAATGAGGGGGAAACTGTCAAATGAAAAAGAAAAGAAAAAAAACAGGGCTTGATGGTTTGAGAAATCCTCAGCCTTTCCAATTGCCAAAGACACTGAAATTTAAAGTATTCACTGTCAAGAGAGAAAAAACTGAGTATGTGGCTATATAAACTTTTGCTAATACCTCAGATCAATCATAAGGTCAGAATATTTAGTCACATATCACAGAAAAGTTTCTTGAAAAGAGTAAGTGGGTACCTCATAAATCCCTCAGCCATATCCACAGAGGCCAAGAATAAAGACAGTATCACCTAAGAAATATCTTACAAGGGCCTCTTGGATAATGGACTGAATCCCCGTCATATACACAGAAGACCACCATGTTCTTAAAGACTTTAAATACCAGCAGAAACACTACTGGCCTTCCCAGGTGGCTTAGTGGTAAAGAATCTGCCTGCCAATGCAGGAGACGCAGGTTGGATCCCTGGGTTGGGAAGATCCCCTGGAGGAAGGCATGGCAACCCACTCCAGTATTCTTGCCTGGAAAATCCCACGGATGGAGGAGCCTGGTGGGCTACAAATCATGGGGTCACAGGAGTCAGACATGACTGAGCACACACACACATTCTCAACAGAGACCTTAACTAAGCCATTAGCACCTTAGCCCGGGATATAGGTTCTGCAGGATGGTTCCTGGTGCCAACAAATTTTGTAGCTATTCCTGAACAATTGGGGTTTGTGTAAAGTTGATGCACTGAGAGCTTGGAATTGAGAAATAGAATTCTGCCCATCATTAAGGGTTAAACCACTATTTGGAAACTGACAAGACATTTAGTATTAATGTCATCACAGAGGGAGACTGCAAGCCCTTTATGCTAAGTCTGTTCTCGTGGACTCTGGTTAACCGGCTTCTTTAAAGCTGTCTTTCGTATCCAAACACTGTCCCACCCGTCAGTTACAGTCACTTGCTGGCTCAGTCACAAGACCTCCCTGTCATCTCTGAACAGGATTCTGACAGCATCCAGAGCATCAGTTCTGTCACTAACACTTATTTCTTTTCAACCTACATAAGATTATATTAATTTAACCAGGCCAGAGACCTTCTTTTTCTGTTAAGATCAACCTGGAGGCCAGACCTGTCCTCACCCGGCAGTTTTTCTGCAGGGCCTGTACCCAGGACTCTCCCTTCTGCTCCCTCTCATCAGTAACTCTATTCGCCGGGCCGTACTCAGGAGCACAAAAATGTTTGCCCCAGTTGACATTCCATTGATTTTGGAGGTAAATTACTTTGGAGGTGTGCTTCTGCTAAATTATAACTGGCACATTCAGGTCGATTATCCCTTCTGTCTAACCTGACATATTTCTCTCTTGGGCAGTAAGGTCTACCACCTCTCTCTCAGGACATTCACTTCCCAGAGAATATACCTCAGCCAGGTGATGGCCTGGGTGGCCCAGGTGTGGGAGCATTCCGCCTGCCTCCTCAGAGAACCACACACACTTTAAAACTCATACAATACTGATGGCGGATCATGGTTATTTCCCACACGTTGGCTACCGCAGGAATTTTCATTGATTTTTGTAGAAATGACATGATCTCTGTTAAGTGTTTGCTGGTGATATTCAAACTCAGTTAGCCAACCTGGGTAGAAGACCATGTAAAAACTGACTGGACTTGAGACCCATTCAAAATGGGAAACAGGAGAAAGTTTTCCAGATGGGTATGTAGAGTGAGTTGGTGGGTGCACGCTCAGTCATGTCTGACTCTATGCAACCCCATGGACTGCAGCCCACCAGACTCTTCTGTCCATGAGATTTTCCAGGCAAGAATACTGGAGTGGATTGCCATTCTCCAAGGAAATTTCCTGACCCAGGGATCAAACCCACGTCTCCTGTATGTCCTATATTGGCAGGCAGATTCTTTACCACTGAGCCACCTGGGAAGCCAGTTGCTGGATGGTAAAGCCTTAATTTGCTAAAGGAATTTCATGTTAACATGTTAAGATGGGAGGAACTTGGAAGGTGATGAAGCAGAGAAAAAAAACTAAACTGATGTTAAATATGTTGTGTTTGAGGTGTGTGATGGAACTGGAAGAGAGAATTGGGAACTGAAACGTGAAAGAGAGGGAGAGGTGAGGAAACAGATTCAAGAATGATCATCAGAGACTGGAGTGGTTGAGATTCATAGAAAACAGAGAAACAAAGGAAAGAGAGAGCTAATCAGTCAAACATATTCTCGTGCTTCTTTTGTCCCTTTCAGAGCACAAGTCTGTTTATGGAAGGGTGAGTAATTGTTGTGACTGGAGCGTAGAATGAACGAGAGACATAGAGGAGACTGACGGGCAGACACTTCAGGCAAGGAAATCATCTTCTCAGGTTCTTTAGCTCCCACTAAAATTGTCTGTATCACCAATGCCCCCATCAACTTATTTTATCCACATTGAACAACAAAGTCCAGTAATCTACTAGTCAAATCTAGAGAATGAAACCTAATCTCCGTTTAGCTTTTGGTTTATCCATGGCTAAATAATAAAAATCCAATTTATATACTTTTCGTGTAAAAGCTTAGAAAAGCTCACACAGGATTTTGCACATCAGTACTGATATGTTCAATCATAATCATTATATTTCCCATGATAACAAAATTTAGATTGCAAATTTTAACCCTCACTTTAAAGTTACTCAGTTCTACTCAATACTAGCCTCATGGAACTTGATTTCTATCTGTTACTGACCAACTATTCTGCAGATTTTTAGAATATATTAGTCTCTAACCTTAGACTATATCTGAAAATCTGTACTTGTACTGCACAGTGAAAACCACAGATAATTCATTTAGTTTCTGCTCCATCTCTCTGGACATTCAAGTATCTCCTACTAAGGTCTCTTTACCAAGCCCTACATCCATCTGGCAGAGTCTCACTGAAAAGTGCTATTCCATGTATCTGCCTGCTTTTGTTAACATGAGTATAAGAGAACAAAGGTGAATAAAATGCAGGTGTCTATTATATCAACTGCTCTTCTGTGCTCTGCCCCACTGCTGCCTCGATCTTCTCCTAGAGTCCCAGGACACAGTAACAGATACAATCCATGTCACGTAGGCCAATTTCAGTTCAGTTCAGTCGCTCAGTCGTGTCCGACTCTTTGCGATCCCATGAATCGCAGCATGCCAGGCCTCCCTGTCCATTACCAACTTCTGGAGTTCACTCAGACTCATGTCCATTGAGTCAGTGATGCCATCCAGCCATCTCATCCTCTGTCATCCCCTTCTCCTCCTGCCCCTAATCCCTCCCAGCATCAAAGTCTTTTCCAATGAGTCAGCTCTTCGCATGAGGTGGCCAAAGTACTGGAGCTTCAGCTTTAGCATCATTCCTTCCAAAGAAATCCCAGGGCTGATCTCCTTCAGAATGGATTGGTTGGATCTCCTTGCAGTCCAAGGGACTCTCAAGAGTCTTCTCCAACACCACAGTTCAAAAGTATCAATTCTTTTGTGCTCAGCCTTCTTCACAGTCCAACTCTCACATCCATACATGACCACAGGACTCACAAATAAATTTATGATTCTAAGCTGTGATAAAGGCTATGGAGGAAAATTATAGAGTTTGATGAACATTTTGAGAGGAGGACACTTTGATTAGGGGGCCAGGGAAAGTATCACTGAAGAAGCTATCTAAGCCCAAAAGATAACATAATATCACTTATATGTAGAATCTAGAAAATGGAACAGATGAACTCATAAGCAAAGCAGAAACAGAGACACAGATGTAGAGAACAAATGTACAGATACCAAAGGGAGAAAGGGGAGTGGGATGAATTGGGAGATTGGGGCTGACACATATACACCACTGATACTATGTATAAAATAGCTTACCTACTACTGTTAGCACAGAGAGTTCTACTCTGTGGTCTGCGGTGACCTAAACGGGACAGAAATCTAAAAACAGAGGGGATACCTGTATACGTATAGCTGATTCACTTTGCTATACAGCAGAAACTACCAGAACACTGTAAAGCCACTATACACCAGTAAAAACTTTAAAGAAAAAGAGAAGCTATTCAAGTCCAAAATGAATAAGAATAGGCCAGGAAAGTGACAGGACATGAAAATGGTGATGAGCTTTGAATGAAGAGGATGGGATTTGACAACCAAGGCTCTGGAAATGGGAATCGAGGCTCCATTGCAAGTGAGACATTGAAGTTACCTGTGTCCTACCCAGGTCTCTGGCTATGGTAAGCCGGGAGGGTCATTAAATCTCTACGTCTCAATATAGATCACCAACTTTCAGAGTTAAATTTTTTGTCTTCAGAGCCAGGCAGGCAGGAAGAGGTTACCAACACTTTGCATTCTGACTGCTGTGGTGATGCTTCAGCCACTAAGTCATGTCCGACTCTTGCAACCCCATGGGCTGTAGCCTGCCAGGCTCCTCTGTCCATGGGATTCTCCAGGCAAGAATACTGGAGTGGGTTGTCATTTCCTTCTCCAAGGGATCTTACCAACCCAGGACCCAGGTCTCCTGCATTGCAGACAGATTCTTTACCTGCTGAGTAAAGAGCAGATTCTGACTGCTGAGGCTGTCATTATGTCAATCCTTAAACTCATCGGGTAGAATGAATCATTAGACATTCTAGGTTCACATAATACTTTTTATTATAATGTGGGCCATTTTTAAAGTTTTTGTTAAATTTGTTATAATATTGCTTTTGGTTTATGTTTTTGATTTTTTGGCCACAAGGCATATGGGATCTTAGTTCCTTGACCAGTGATTGATCAACCCAAACTCCTCACATTGGAAGGTAAAATCTTAACCATGGAACCACCAGGGGAGTCCCTCATATAATAATACTGCTATATTATAATTACATCTTTACAAATGTTTTGTTACATCTTTATAAAACTTAACATCTAGTTTCTGAAGTTATAATATATAGAAATGTGACATTTTTATTTATATCCCTGAAGTCTAGAACAGTGCCTGGAAAAGACTAGCTACTTTATCAATGTGTAATAAATAAATACATGAAAAAAATAAGTTAATTAGTCATAACATTCTGCAGAATTCTCATGTATTTCAAGGAGATACAGGTTTACATACATTATGTATGTATTTTTATGTGAAAGTGTCTAAACATAACTGATGATAAATCATCTCTTTGCTTTATTGGATGATTCTTAAAATCTTAATGAAGTGAAAAAAAACTGAAAAATATTTAAATAAATTGAAAAAATATGACCTAGGTATTAAGTATGCAAGTAGTTATTTTCTTATATAAATGTCAGTGCATTATGGTCAGTGAAGGTATAAAACCCTCCACATACCACCTGACTTCAAAATAAATGCATCCATGCTTAAAACAATCAAGTCAACACTGAGTTAGTTTGTGCCCTCACTGAAAATGTGATAGTTTCAACTAAAAAAGACTTATATTCCAAACTAATATCGTATGAATGTAATTATTCTCAAAATGTCCTATTTGGAATCATTGCGTTTTACACAACAATGGCAGCCACCCACAGTTGCTGAGACACTCTACCCCCACACACAATGGCCTGATATCAAAGGTAATAGAACCAGACGCAGCAGACAAATTAAAATGTGTGTCTTTGTCGAATGATACTGTTTCGAGGACTGTAAGTGACATGGCAATTAATGTCTGTGAACAGCTGGTTTTAAAGATTAAAGAAAGTGATTATTTTGCCCTGCCAATGGACAAATTCACCTAAATGTGCTGAGATGCTGGCATTTTAAGATACATTTCTGTGAAACACCATGAATGAGAGAATGTTATTTAGAAAAATTTAACCCAGTCTTACAACAGGAAGAGATCAGTTTGAAGTATGGCCAGAGGTAACCCAGAATTACAATATGCAAACCAGGAATTGTATATTGCTGTTTATATGGTCAGAGCCAAACACAAACTTATCAAAGCAGGAAATCATTTGATTACAAAAAATGATTCAGAATCTTCATGTATATGCTGCTTCTTTTAAGCCCATAATAGTAGTCTTTAAAGGAGAGAGAGACTGAGACTGAGAGATATTGTGGGGTACACATATTTCCATATAACTGGAGAGCTACTACCAGGTTAGATGGCATCACCCACTCAATGGACATGAAACCGAGCAAACTCCTGGAGACAGTGGAGCAGGAAAAGCCTGGCATGCTGCAGTTCATGGGGTCGCAAGGAGCTGGACACGACTTAGCAACTGAACAGCCACCACCAGTATTAATGGGAATGTTCCTCAAAATGTCTGCATGATCAGGAAGTTCAAAAACTATGAATGCAAAATATGTCTGAGGTCCAAATATCAATTTCTCTTCAAGCCAAAATGTCTCTACTAGCAAATCTGCATGGTGAGCGCTAGTGACCAATCCCATCATGTAGAGCCTTGACATCGCTAAAAGATGTGTCCTATGACGTTCCGGATCTTATAAAGATTTGAATAATAACAGAACTGGCAGTAGGCTGTGTTTTGAAGGATACTTTCCAAAGAAAGAACATTTTTATCACTTCAAGAGATCTGCTCCTTGGGAAATGAGGCCAATTCTTTGACATAGCAAGTATCTATTGAGTTCTGTTTCATAGTTATAAAGGCAGTTAGAAGATGAAAGTGGTCACACTGGAGATGTGAAGAAGTTAAGAGTTAAGGTATCTGGAAATATGGTTCCTGGTTGGACAGGATATGGAAAAGTCTAGTTGCTCAGTCATGTCCGACTCTTTGCAACCCCATGGATTGTAGACTACGAGGCTCCTCCGTCCATGAGATTTTCCAGGCAAGAGTACTGGAGTGGGCTGCCATTTCCTTCTCCAGAGGATCTTCCCAACCCAGGGATCGAACCTGGGTCTCCCACATTGTAGGCAGACACTTTACCAACTGAGCCACCAGGGAAATATGGTTCCTGGTTGGACAGGTTATGGAAGGTGAAGGTAAATGTTATGTTTCTAGTTTAAGTAAGTAATCAGAGGTATATGATGCCTTTAGTGTGACATGGAAAATGTAGAGGGGCACACAGTGAACAGAAAGCTTAAAGAGAAAACAAGGCTCTTAAGGAAAGTCTTAAGATATTATTGACTGAATAACTAAAAAGGTGTGACAAGTGTCAGAGCTACACCACAGTATCGGATGTATGGGACTCATCACTACGATAGATATGAACATTTTAGGCTTGATTTATTGGCTTTTTGAACATCCAAGTGCAAGTATGAATGGTGTCAGTGGGTGCAGAGAGAATGAAGCTTACAGATTGAAGCTGAGTAGATTCTTTGATATGCAAGTCAGAAAAAAATTACAAAATATTTACCCATCATCAAGTAGCTTATTAGCACTGTCACATTACATATCGTTGACAGTGAAGAGTTTAGGCAGAGATGTTCTTTACCATGTTAGTGCCACAGGCAATACTCAAAGGCAAACAGAAATGCTTTGGGGGGAAATTCAATGACTTCCCTTAACGTGTGACGCTGAACAGCAAAGGCAACATCCTGTCCCATAAGCTCATGTAATAGAAGATCTTCATTGACAATATTGATCTCTGTTATCATTGCATTAATTGGTACCTAAAAGTCACTGTCTCCACTTTAATCCTTATTTAGAAACATCCAGTGGTGAAATATATTGATGGTCCCCAGAAGCAGCTAATCAATAGCGCAGGGATTCTTTCTGACTTGGAAAATCAGAACTTGGCAGACAAATGGACTTTCTGTCTTAGTTCTCAAATCAATAGGTCAATTGGTTCTGGCTCCAAGTATTCAATATATATTTAACCTAAAAATGATAGACTCTTTGGACGCAGTCCTATGAACTTCTCTATATTAGTAAGCTATGATTATACGTTATCAGGAAAAGACTAAAAAAAATTTACAGGATAACTCAGCAGTGAAAAGTCAGAGAATCACTTTCATACATCATAGAGACATCTCTGGTTCATTTTCTCCTCTAGGTCTTACAGAGCCTACCCCTGTTAGAGCTCTCAGATCTTTCCCCTCCTCTCTTCTGACCTATACCTACTCTCATTATCTCACCCTTCAGTGCAAAGTCTCCAGACCCTCCAAGGCTCTTTAATTCACTCACTTAACATGTATTAACCGAGCAGCTATATATGCAGCAGGCACTATTCTAGGTGTGCGTGAGTGTGCTCAGTTGCTCAGTCATGTCCGACTGTTTCCCCATAAACTGTTGCCCGCCAGGCTCCTCTGCCCATGGGATTTCCCAGGCAAGAATACTGGAGTGGGTTGCCACTCCCTTCTCCAGGGGATCTTCCTGACCCAGGGATCAAACCCACATTTCCTACATTGGAAGGCAGATTCTTTACCACTGAGAAGCCAGAGAAGCCCACTATTTTAGGTACTTGTGAACAAAACATACAAAACTCCCCGTGCTTAAGGAGTTTACATTCTACTGGGGAAATTATACAAATAAGAAGCACAAGATGTAAATTATACATGCTAAAAGGTGATAAGGGGCTTCTCCAGTGGCTCATCAGTAAAAAATCTGCCTGCCAAGGCAGGAGATGCAAGTTCAGTCTCTGGGTTGGGAAGATCCCCTGGAGGAGGAAATGGCAACCCACTCCAGTATTCTTGCCTGGAGAATTTCATGGACAGAGGAGCCTGGCAGGCTACAGTCCATGGGGTCACAAGAGTAAGACACAACCAAGCAATTGAGCGCACATACAGGCACCAGGTAACAAGTGCTACAAAAAAACAAAAAGAAGGAAGAGTTAGGTGAGGGGGATGGATACAATAGCGTGGGAAGGTATCTGACATTGTTAGACGATGTGGCAGGGAGTCCTGTAGAGAAGAGAGGAAGGGGAGGAGCTGGTGAAGCAGATACCTGTGGGGGTGGGGAAAGCAGGCCAGGCAGAGGCAGTGGCCAGCACAGAAGACCCAAGCCAGCCGGTAAGGAGGCCCTCGTTGGTTCACCTGAGTGGATGAGGGGTAGAGAAGTAGAAGTGAGGCTGGACTCTTCCCAAGGCCACACTCCAGTGGGCAATGGAGGAGCCACCAGAACCGTCCCTTCTCCATCTCCTCCCATTCTATCAATATGTTATGTTGATTTCACCTCAGGAACAGGGTTTTACCTTATCTGATGTCTTATTTTACACTCTCCTCATTCCCCACAGGGATTGTGGAAGAAGGTCTTATCTTCCAATCCACTGGTTTTCTTACTGTGTTCCTGTCAATTTCAGGAATTCCTAAGGGCTTGAGGGGAGACCCACTTATCATTCTGATAAAGTGAAAGTGAAGTCGCGCAGTCGTGTCTAACTCTTTGAGACCCCATGGACACCAGGCTCCTCCGTCCATGGGATTTTCTAGGCAAGAGTAAGGCTATCTCAAAGAATGGTTTTCAGCATGGCCACTGAGGTTGTCTCTAGCTGATAGGATTTCAGAGGATCTTCTCCTATATTGCCTTTTTTTGAAAAGTGCGTTTTTATGAAAACATTGTACAGTTGACCCTTGAACAATAAGGGTCAGGGGCTCCCACCATGTATAACTTACAGCCTGTGTATGTGGTTCCTCTGTATCAATAGATTCAATCAACCTCAATCACATGGTATTGTAGTATTTACTACTGAAAAAAACCTATGTGTAAGTGGACCTACACAGTTCAGTACAGTTCAGTTGCTCAGTTCTGTCCGACTCTTTACAAACCCATGAACTGCACCATGCCAGGCCTCCTTGTCCAACACCAACTCCCAGAGCCCACCCAAACTCATGTCCATTGAGTCGGTGATGCCATCCAACCATCTCATCCTCTGTTGTCCCCTTCTCCTCCAGCCTTCAATCTTTCACAACAACATCAGGGTCTTTTCAAATGAGTCAGTTCTTCACATCAGGTAACCAAAGTATTGGAGTTTCAGCTTCAACATCAGCCCTTCCAATGAATATTCAGGACTGATTTCCTTTAGGATGGACTGATTGGATCTCCTTGCAGTCCAAGGGACTCTCAAGAGTCTTCTCCAACACCATACTTCAAAAGCATCAATTCTTCAGTGCTCAGCTTTCTTTATAGTCCAAGTCTCATATCCATACATGACTACCAGAAAAACAATAGCCTTGACTAGACAGACCTTTGTTGGTAAAGTAATGTCTCTGCTTTTTAATATGCTGTCAAAGTTGGTCATAGCTTTTCTTCCAAAGAGCAGGCGTCTTTTAATTTCATGGCTGCAATCACCATCTGCATTTTGGAGCCAAAAAAATAGTCTGTCACTCTTTCCACGGTTTCCCCATCTATTTGTCATGAAGTGATGGGACCAGATGCCATGATCTTTATTTTCTGAATGTTGTTTTAAGCCAACTTTCTCACTCTCCTCTTTTCACTTTCATCAAGAGGCTTTTTAGTTCCTCTTCACTTTCTGCCATAAGGGTGGTGTCATCTGCATATCTCAGATTATTGATATTTCTCCCTGCAATCTTGATTCCAGCTTGTGCTTCTTCCAGCCCAGCATTTCTCATAATGTACTCTGAATATAAGTTAAATAACAGGGTGACAATATACATCCTTGATGTACCCCTTTTCCTATTTAGAACCAGTCTGTTGTTCCATGTCCAGTTCTAACTGTTGCTTCTTGAAATGTATAGAGATTTATCAGAAGGCATGTCAGGTGGTCTGGTATTCCCATCTCTTGAAGAATTTTCCACAGTTTTTTGTGATCCACACAGTCAAAGGCTTTGGCATAGTCAATAAAGCAGAAGTAGACATTTTTCTGGAACTCTCCTGTGTTTTCAATGATCTGATAGAGGTTGGCAATTTGATCTCTGGTTCCTCTGCCTTCTCTAAATCCAGCTTGAACATCTGGAAGTTCATGGTTCACGCACTGTTGAAGCCTGGCTTGGAGAATTTTGAGCATTACTTTACTAGTGTGCAAACTAAGATCATGGCATCTGGTCCCATCACCTCAGGACAAATAGACAGGGAAACAGTGGAAAGAGTGACTGACTTTATTTTGGGGAGCTCCAAAATCACTGCAGATGGTGACTGCAGCCATGAAATTAAAAAATGCTTACTCCTTGGAAGGAAAGTTATGACCAAAATAGACAGCATATTAAAAAGCAGAGACATTATTTTGCCCACAAAAGTCCGTCTAGTCAAGCCTATGGTTTTTCCAGTGGTCATGTATGGATGTGAGAGTTGGACTATAAAGAAAGCAGAGTGCCAAAGAATTGATGCTTTTGAACTGTGGTGTTGGAGAAGACTCTTGAGAGTCCCTTGGACTGCAAGGAGATCCAACTAGTCCATTCTGAAGGAGATCAGTCCTGGGTGTTCATTGGAGGGTCTGATGTTGAAGCTGAAACTCCAATACTTTGGCCACCTGATGCGAAGAGCTGACTCATTTGAAAAGATCCTGATGCTGGGCAAGATTGAGGGCAGGAGGAGAAGGGGACGACAGAGGATGAGATGGTTGGATGGCATCACTGACTCAACGGACATGAGTTTGGGTGGGCTCTGGGAGTTGGTGTTGGACAGGGAGGCCTGGCATGCTGCAATTCATGGGGTCACAAAGAGTCGGACACGACTGGGTGACTGAACGGAACTGAACTGAACTGAACTGAACTGAACTTACTAGTGCATGAGATGAGTGCAACCATGCAGTAGTTTGGGCATTCTTTGGCATTGCCTTTCTTTGGGATTGGAATGAAAACTGACCCTTTCCAGTCCTGTGGCCACTGTTGAGTTTTACAGATTTCCCGGCATATTGAGTGCAGCATTTTTACCGCATCATCTTTTAGGAGCTGAAGTAGCTCAACTGGAATTCCACCACCTCCACAAGTTTTGTTTGTAGTGATGCTTCCTGAGGCCCACTTGACTTCACATTCCAGGATATGTGGCTCTAGGTGAGTGATCATACCATCATGATTATCTGGGTCATGAAGATCTTTTTTGTATAGTTCTTCTGTGTATTCTTGCCACCTCTTCTTAATATCTTCTGCTAGGTCCATACAATTTCTGTCCAATAAAGGTGTGCCCATCTTTGCATGAGTTTCCTTGGTATCTCTAATTTTCTTGAAGAGATCTCTAGTTTTTCCCATTCTATTGCTTTCCTCTATTTCTTTGTACCAATCACTAAGGAAGGCTTTCTTATTTCTCCTTCTACTCTTTGGAACTCTGCATTCAAATGGATATAATCTTTCTATTCAAGGGTTAGCTGTAATTATTCTTATAATAGACTAACAGTAAGTGCTTTCATTTGAGGGACAGAGCCTCACCCTACTTACTTTTTTCCATTTTGTTGTTTCTGTTTGGTTTTTCATTTTTTTGCCACACCACATAGCATGCAGTATCGTAGTTCCCTGATCAGGGGTTGAACCCATGCCCCTTGCAGTGGAAGCATGGAGTCCTTGCCACTGGACCACCAGGGAAGTCCCCCTACTTATTTATTGACATGGAGAAATGCATTACATTGTTGCTGCTGCTGCTAAGTCACTTCAGTCGTGTCCAACTCTGTGTGACCCCATAGACGGCAGCCCACCAGGCTCCCCCGTCCCTGGGATCCTCCAGGCAAGAACACTGGAGTGGGTCGCCATTTCCTTCTCCAATGCATGAAAGTGAAAAGTGAAAGGGAAGTCGGTCAGTCATGTCCGACTCTTCATGACCCCATGGACTGCAGCCTACCAGGCTCCTCTGTCCATGGGATTTTCCAGACAAGAGTACTGGAGTGGGGTGCCATCGCCTTCTCCATTACATTGTTGAGTGAAAAGCAATCTATAAAACAAGTATATTGCATATATATTGCTTTTATAGTTTTTTAAAATTGCAATATTTTTCATATACTCCATACATTTTATAAAAGCTAGTACTAAAACCTTAATACAAAGGCATATTTACATTGAAACTGCCTTTGCTAATGCTAATTGTCTTGCCCATTCTCACCTCTTGATATGTACTAGTCCCCTACTGACTAATTAGTCACATTGAGAAACCCAGGATAAGACAGTTATGCAATCATTTCTTTTTGTACGGCTCTAAGAGAAGATTTTGAAGAAGGGAATGGCACGCCAGACTCCAGTATTCTTGCCTGAAGAATTCCATGAACTTCTATGTCCATGGGATCACAAAGAGTCAGACACACGGAACAACTAACACATACACACAAGAGAAGATTTACAAAACGGCATTGAAGAGACTTCATAGCAAGATGCTGCTATGCCTCCAAAATATCCTTAGACAGATAAGGAGGACCGGAAACATCAACGCGGAAGGAATTCCCTGGCTGTCCAGTGGTTAGGACTCAGCTTCCACTGTAAAGGGCACAGGTTTGACCTCTGGAACTTGGGAATTCTCCACATTTTTGTCCAGATTCCCTTCAACAATCATACTGTTTGTCTCAACTGTTTAAGACCTATCCTTTAATTTCTATTTCTCACACACTGTCCTCATTGAAATAACTGCTTTATCATTTGGATCTTTCCCGTTTGGAATTGCACTCTTGCTCACATCCTTAATCATAAGGGGTTAATGGTGGACCTTACCTTACATTTGTTCCTAGAAATCCTGACCAGGAAAGCTCTCCTCAGTGAGCCCTCAGTGTCTTTATTTTATATCTAAGTCATCTTCTTAGTCAATGAACCTCCCTAAAAGATTAATGTAGTTTGAACTTTTATAGAGGAATATCATTTGTGTGCTGTCATATTTAGCACAAATGGTGCTTCAGTCACAGCTCAGTAATATTCCAGCATATTATTTCCAAGGCATTTGAGAGTTTAAAGAATTATTGAAGGGCACGCTGTACTCATTCGGTAATAAGGCAGAGAGCACTGCCGTCTACATATGATTTCAACAAATGGAATCACCGCTAATTTCATCACACGTAGCAAAATAGTTGTGATAATAACCCAGATAAAATATCCCACTGGAAGAAATACATGAGGTAGAGTCTTTTATAAGACCTCCAAGAAGTATGGAAGAGGAAGTCCTAGCAATTGAAGGCAAGATGCTGAGAAATCATCTTCCCACAAGAACACATACCCTTGACATTGCGGTTCTGTCAATCCTAGAGGTAAAGCCACGGCCCCACTCAGCCATTCTTTGTCTTCAGAAGCCACCAAGCTGCACTGAAAGATACAGCATGATGGGGACAGCAGAGCCACAAAAGAGGAAGGAAGGAGATGATGTCATTTACAGGGAAACCAGAGCCACACCAAACTGTGGGTAATTGGGGAGAAAATTCCCTGATTACTACAGCTTTGTAAGGAGCAAGTGAGACTAGTTTGACATTTTTTTAATGTTTGAATTGATAAATATGTTTTAGAGAAATGAAAGGTCCTGCTTATTGTCAGGTGTCACCGAATAGTTTAAAGGCTTCAGAATGCACCGTCATCAGAAGAACAAGAGAAGCCTGCTGTCATGAAAGGTCCTTACACATACATTGCGTCAGCTCTATTTCAGATACTGACTTCTTTTTATTAAGATATACGCTCTAGGCCAGGAGAGTATTTGAGTTTCCAAGTTATGAGAATCCTGAGAGCAGGAATGGATCTCTTCTTCTATTTCTGGATTTAAAAAGGCATAATATGGCCATTTTGAGAACTAGCTTATGCAAAACACATTATGTACTGTTTCTCCTGCTTATTAAAAGTTATAGTCTGCTATTACAATTAACGAGATGTTTTGAGGATACTGTTATTTGTATTAGTTTGAAAAAACTTCCAATCCTTTATTTAGACAAGAATGGATCCACTGTCAGGCTTCTCTGTGGCTTGCCAACAACTTCAAGCCCCTCCACTCTACCCACTATTTCTTTGCTTCCAGTGACCAAAGGCATTTCAGCCTCTAACGAGAAAGCTCCTGGAATATTCTGCAGGCAGCATCTACACGTTACTAATTAAGGGGAAATGAAATTATTTCAGTAATATTTTGGTATCTCTAAACTCTTTGGGGGGGGAACCATTCAAATGGGCAGGTAGCATATAAGGGGCTTCCCTGGGGTCTCAGTGGTTAAGCATCACTAATGCAGGAGATGTGACTGTAATCCCTGGGTCAGGAAGGAAGATCCCCTAGAGAAGGGAATGGCAACCCACTCCAGTATTCTTGCCTGGAGAATCCCATGGACAGAGGACCCTGGCAGGCTACAGTCCAAGGGGTTGCAAAGGACTGAGCAACTAAATGACAACAAAGCACATAAATCTCCTTAAAGTTTAAATTTAAGCTAGATGAAAATCATAAAAAGTACATAAATGCCAATAAGTGGTTCAACCAAATATAACTGAAGTGATGACATGTCAAAATCCTTAGAAATACAGGAATCCCACCTCACCTGTGGGGAATATGCTCCAAGACCCCCAGTGGATGCCTGAAACCACAGATGGTACCAAACCCTACATGTACTATGTTTTTTACTATACATACATACCTATGATAAAGTTTAACTTACAAATTAGGCACACTAAGAGACGAACAACAGATAAATACAAGTGTAATAATAAAATACAATAATTATAACACTACATTGTAATAAAAGTTGTATGACTGTGGTCTCTCTCGCTCTTTCTCGGATCTTGTCTTGTACTCACCATTTACGTGATGACGTGAGATGATTTGACACCTGCATGATGAGATGATGTGAGGTGGATGATGTAGGCGTTGTGATCTAGTGGGAGGTTGCTGTTATTTCCTTTCGCTCGGCCACTCAGCAAGTTAAATGTGGATGCAGAGATATGCCGCAAAGAGATGGTTTATGTGCAAGACCAGCGAGGGAGGGAAGAACACATCTCAAGCCCACCTCCCCACAAGCAAAGGGTTTGGGGAATTTATGGGATAAAGAATAAAGCAGCAGATGAGCAGGAGCGTGGGGAAGAGGGATCAGAAAAAGGTACAAGAATTGGCAGTTCTGTGCAGACTTTCTGCACGTGCACGTTCAGAGGGCAGAGCTTTAGGACCTCTGACGTCAAAAGAGCGCCAAGGGGACACTCTGTATGTTCCCAGTTGAAGGGTCCATGATTCCCCTGTGAGTCTTAACTAGCTCAGCTCCTGACTGCTGACTCTCCTCTCAGCTTAAACTCCAGGTTCCTGGGGGGGAAAAAAACTCAGGCAAACATTTTACTGTTTAGGCTACCTGCTGCATGCAGGACACATGAGTCTTGAAATGACCTTGATGGATTTAACCCACAGTTTCACTGCTGTTGACCTTGGGATTATACATCAGAAGAAGGACCATCTGCTTGGCATGGTCCTGAGTCATCACTCCAGGAGGGCAGCATTGGCTGAGTATCAGAGTGGTGGGGACCTTGCAGAGGAGGCAAGATTCCATCACGCTGCTCAGGAGGGTGATAAATTTCTAACTTACGAATCGTCTATTCCTGGAATTTTCCACTTAGTACATTTAACGCACGTTGGTTGACTTGGGGTAACTGAAATCACAGAAAGTGAAAACACAGATAAGAGGGGACTATTATATAGGAAAATGTTAAGTTTCGTCCCTAAGTCATGTTGAACTTTTTTGCAACCCCCTGGACTGTAGCCCACCAGGCTCCTCTGTCCATGGGATTTCCCAGGCAAGAATACTGGAGTGGGTTGTCATTTCTTTCTCCAGGGGACCTTCCTCAGCTAGGGATTGAATCCGAGTCTCCTGCATTGGCTCAGATTTACTGCTGAGCCACCAGGGAAGCCCGTATCTCATCCTACAATGATTCAACTCTCCCTGGCTATGACACTGTTCAGGGGTGGCCATTGGCTTTAACAAGATCCAGTAAACAGGGACTTCCCTAGTGGCCCAATGGTTAAGACTCTGCTCTTCCACTGCAGGGGGCACGGATTGTACACAGGTTCCTGTGTAGAAGTTCCACATGCCACATCATTTAGCCAAAAAAAAAAAAAAATCCAGTAAACATGAAAATTAGAATATTGATTGAGACATGTTTTTTTCTCCCACTAAACGTAAACAACTGCACCCTGTGCTGTGAGTTATTGGAAGTCACTTTTCAACTACCAGGGGGAATCAGACTTGGGATAAAAGTTGACATTTTAGAAAGCAGAATAGAGAGAAGGGAAAATATGGCTTTAGTAACATGATTGAGCTCTAAATGAAGCCCCAAAGCCTGACTTAACTTTGCATTTTTCAGTGACATTAAAAAATCAGCCTTTTTAAAGTTTAATATGGTTTGAGACAGGTTTTAGTTATTTGCAGCAGCAATTTAAAAAGTACTAACTGACAGATCCTGGGAAAAAAATTGAATTATACCTATTAAAAATCTAAATCAAAAAGAAAACAATATGTAATTTTATAAATCAAGAAGTTACAGGTCAGGGCTTCCCTGGTGGCTCAGTGTTAGAGAATCCACCTGCCGATGCAGGAGACACGGGTTCGATCCCTTGTCCAAGAGGATCCCACATGCCTCGGAGCAACTAAGCCCATGAGCTGCGACCACTGAAGCCTTCGCGCCCTAGAGCCTCTACTCCACAACAAAGGAAGCTACTGCAAT
The DNA here is from genome assembly GCF_032405125.1 of Capricornis sumatraensis. NCBI lineage: Eukaryota > Metazoa > Chordata > Mammalia > Artiodactyla > Bovidae > Capricornis > Capricornis sumatraensis. The sequence continues at coordinate 49,126,032 of NC_091079.1, forward strand.
GAGAAGCCCTCATACCACTACTAGAGTAGCCCCCGCTCTCCACAACCAGAGAAAAACTGCAGAGCAACAAAGACCCAGCACGGCCAAAAATAAATAAAATTATGTTAAAAAAAAAAAGTTCCAGGTCAAAGACTAAATAAAGCATTTTAAACCCATAATTTTATACAGTTCTTATCACCAAGACACTCAGGTGCCATGACAAATGAGCAGGTTAAAACAGGATATCATGTCATTTCTCAGGTTTTGCTGCCAAATACCCCTTTTTTTAAAAATTTCTGTCTCCAAATGAAACTGGAACTGAGGATTATATACAATTTTCTCTTGTATTCAAGGCCCAGATGGCAGACTGCAAAAACTTAATTTCTGGTCTCTTGATAGAAATTTGAGGACTGTCAGCTCTAAAGATTTTAAGTAATTCAGTCAAGTGACTATAGGCTCTGTAGGCTTGGGAATTGTGCTTTCTTCAGTTTTGTGGTTGTTTTTGCTTTGTCCTTCATAACTGCAACATATCTTAATATTCATAGGCTGTCCTCAGAGAAAATCAGCAGGGGGTCCCCCCCACCTACCACTCCCCACCCTATATCTGACAACATGGATTGTTTACAAGCCAAGGATCCCCAAGGATCAAGCTTTGAGCAGCTGGAGCTTCTGAGGACTGGTGTGATGGAGCTCAGCAAGCATTTGGGAGCATTTGGGAACATTTGGGAATTGTGCCACGAGATGCTGCCTTAAGGGAGGATTGACAATAGGAGAATAATGACATGTGACAGAGGCAGACGGGGACAGAAGGAATCTGGGCTGTCCATAGGACTCTGCAGAAGGCTTTTAAAGCTCACAGATTTGATTTGTTACGGGATTCTAGGGAGTGGGGGAGGGCAGTGCAGGCAGGACTCTAAGATGGACCCCCAAGAAGTCCTGCCTCTTTCACTCATCCCTATACACACCCTGCCAAATCCTCTGTACTGTGAATCTGACGGCTTTTTTCCTCCATATTTTGTTGTTCTTGTTCAGTTGTTAAGTCATGTCTGACTCTTTGTGACTCCATGGACTGCAGTATGCCAGGCTCCCCTGTCCTTCACTATCTCCCAGAGTTTGCTCAAATTCATGTCCGTTGAGTTGGTGATGCCATCCAACCATCTCATCCTCTGTTGCCTCCTTTTCCTTTTGCCTTCAGTCTTTCCCAGCATCAGAGTCTTTCAGTGAATCAGCTCTTCACATCAAGTGGTCAAAGAATTGAAGCTTCAGCTTCAGCATCAGTCCTTCTAGTGAATATTCAGAGTTGATTTCCTTTAGGATTCACTGGTTTGATCTCCTTGCTATCCAGGAGACTCTCAAGAGTCTTCTCCAACACTACAGTTTAAAAGCATCAATTCTTTGGAGCTCAGCCTTCTTTATTGTCCAACTCTCACATCCATACATGACTACTGGAAAACCATAGCTTTGACTACATTACTTTGTAGTAATGTCTCTGATTTTTAATATGGTGAGTAGGTTTGTCGTAGTTTTCCTTCCAAGGAGCAAGCGTCTTTGAATTTCATGGCTGCAGTTACCATCCACAGTGACTTTGCAGTCCAAGAAAATAAAATCTGTCACTGTTTCCACTTTCCCCCGCCTTCTATTTGCCATGAAGTGATGGGACTGGATGCCATAATCTTAGCTTTTCTCCCATGGTCAGATTACACAATGTGACATGGGTCACTTTAAGAAAGGAAGATTATCAAGATGTATACAACCTAACGGCCTGAAACCTTTCAAAGCTGGGAGTTTTCTCGGACTGTGAGCAGAAGAGGAAATCAGAGATCTGGGGCATGAGAGGGATTCTCTCACCATGGCTGGCCTAAAGATGCAGGAGCCACAACTCAATGGAAGCAAGCTGTCCATAGCAAGTCCCTGCCGACAACCAGCCCAGAGATGCAAATCTTAGTCCCCAAACTGCAAACAGCTGAAATCTGCCAACAATAAGCATGAACTTAGAGGTTGATTTCTTTCTTCTCAGAATCTTTAGGCAGGAACTCAGTCTGGCTGACAGCTTGCTTTTGGTCTTGAGTTCATCTTGAACAGAGAACCCAGTCCTACTGTGTGCTGGACTTCTGACCTATAGGATTGTGGGCTAATGAATGGGTACTGGGGTCTTTTTGTTTTTGTGGGGTTTTCTTTGAGGGGGGCACACTGTGCAGGATCTTAGTTCCCTGATGAGGGATGGAACCTGCAGCCCCTGTAGTGGGAATGCAGAGTCTTAACCACTGAACCACCAGGGAAGTCCCAATTGGGTGCTGTTTTAACCATTTTGTGGTTATTTGTTGTACAGCCACAGCTGACAAATACATTTGTCAACTCCAAACAGTAACCAGAGAAAATCATTTTGGCAGGAGCAGGGAAAAAAGAAGGTGAGGAGGTAGAGCTAAGTGAAGGAAACCTACTGAAGATAAAGTTATTCACAGATTAAGGGCAAACAGTCACATAGTGCAGACCTGCAATCACGTTACTGAGTTTTGGATAAGACCACATATCAACAGAGAAAACACATGAAATCATATAGGAATATGACTTTCTTCATAACTTCACAAGCCCAGTGCTTCTGGAACACAGGCAGCAACGATTGGGAATGGATAACAGGATAGTTTTCATGTGATAAGATCAAATCTTATCACATGATCACCTAAGAGTATGTTTACTTTTGTAAGAAACCACCCAGCTATCTTCCAGGGCGTCTGTACCATTTTCCATTCCCACCAGCAATGAGTGAGAGTTCCTGCTACTGCACATCTTCCCTGGCATTTGGTGTTACATGTGTTCTGGATTTTGACCACTATAAGAGGTATATGGTGGCATCTCACTGTTGTGTTAATTTCCATTTCTCTGATGACATCTGAGGTGGGGCATCTTTTTATATGTTTATCTGCTATCTGTATATCTTGGCAGATTTCGTGAGGTGTCTATTAAGGTCTTTGGCCAAATTTTTAATTGGGTTTTTTGTTTTCTTATTGTGGAGTCTAGAGTTCTTGGTATATTTTGGATACCAGTCCTTTACCAGATATATTTTTTGCAAGTATTTCCTCCCTCCCAGTCTGTGGCTTGTCTTCTCATTCTCTTGACAGTGACTTTTGCAGAACAAAATTCTTTATTTTTAATTAGGTCCCATTTGTCAGTCATCAGTGATTCATGGTGCTGTATCTAAACATTCATGCCAAACTCAAGGTCATCTAGATTTTTCTCCTATGTTATCTTCTGGGAGTTTTATAGTCTTGCTGTGCTTAGTTGCTCAGTTGTGTCCAATTCTTTGCGACCCCATGGACTGTAGCCCACCAGGCTTCTCTGTCCATGAGGATTCTCCAGGCAAGAATACTGGAGTGGGTTGCCATGCCCTCCTCCAGGGGATCTTCCCAACCCAGGGATCGAACCCAGGTCTCCCCCATTGCAGCCGGATTATTTTGCCCATGATCCACTTCAAGTTCATTTCCATGAAGGCTGTAAGATCTGTGTCTAGATTCATGTCTCGGTGTGTGTGGATGTCCAGTTGTTTCAGCACCTTTTACTGAAACATAAAGTTTTTCATTTCCCTACCAACTTTTAATGAAAGGCATCTTCTAGTATGTAAATGGACATTTGTTTCTAACAATAACAATAAATCTGTCTAAAAACTCAGGATAGGTGTTTTATACAAAGATCCAACAACGATGTTGAATTTATTCATTTTTGTCATATCTACTCTCTGAGCTGGATTAGTGGCATGACCTCATTTTACAAATGAGAGAGACAGAGAGAGGAGAAAAGCTGCCTTGTTTACCCCACAAAGCCCACAACAGAGACACTATCTCTAATTGTTGTGCCTGCTCACCTGAGTGCCTGATGCATGCAGTCACTCGTTTTTACCTGGTTGTTCATAAATCAGTGACAAGCATCCGCATTGGATTTTCTTGGTCCTGCACTATGGAAGTAGCTAAGATTCCATTTTTCAAAAGTGATCTTCCTCTCTTAAAACAAAAATGAGCAGAAACCCTGGGCAGCTCAGTCACAAGGAGTATGAAACCATTTCTTACCAAGAAAGTAAGAATCTCAAACTTTAGTCCTTGTAGGACAAGAAGGAAAAATACAAACTCTGTTTTTTCCATCTTCTTGGCAGTAATACTAACAGAAGAACAAATATGTGAACTTGCGAGCCTGAGCTACAGGTGAAGGGAACATTAGTTGCAGACCTTGAAATGTCATGCTCGTTTTCTGCAAATGACTCATCAGTAAAGTTCTAACAAAAAATAAGTCTGAGGGATTTCCCTGGTGGTCAAGTGGTTAAGACTCCACACTTCCACTGCAGGGAGCATGGGTTCAATCCCTAGTGTGGGAACCAAGATCCCCCATGCCTCACAGTGTTGCAAAAAAAGTAATAATAATAATTCTGGGAAGTTGGGAAGTCGATTTGGACCAGAACACGCACAGATAACTTTAGAAGCAAAAAGAAGATGCTTATCTCAAGTTCCAATTGTCCCAACTTAAATACTCCTTTTCCTAATTGAACATAATCCTGCTGATTTTTGTGATGGCTTTGCTTGTGCATGGCTGAAAAAAGAAAAATGTTACATGACAAATTCACTGGTTCTTTGAAAGAATATTCTAGGATTTGTGAGATGAAGGACAGACCTTTTTTTAACACTGCAGCCTAGCCTTCCTGTTGACTTTCTTCGTTTGCTGGCTCTTCCAGTTGCTCAGAATCAATGCTGCTTTTGCAGAGAAGTTCCACCTGCACCAGGGTGTCTGACACTGTGCTTCCAATAGTCATGCACTTGGTCTCAAAGTACTAGGTTATTTTCTTGACATTTTCAGCTTCTAGAAACTCCTCCATTCCTTAGCTCTGGTCCCTTTTCCACATCATTCCAACATCTCACTTCCATCACCATGCCTCCTACTACTAATTGGTCCTGCCTTCCTCCTATGAAGACCCTTGAGATTACATTGGCCCAACCTGAATATTCCAGGATCATCTCCCCATCAAAGAAATCTTAATCTAATCACATTTTCAAAAGTCTCTTTTAATATGCAAGATGATATACTCACAAGTTCCAAGAATTAGGACTTGGTGTCTTTGAGGCAACCATATTTAGCCTACCTACCACATCAATGGGCTTCCCAGGTGACACTAATGGTACAGAACCCACCCACCAATGCAGGAAGGTAAGAGACTCAAGTTCAATCCCTGAGTCAGGAAGATTCCCTGGAGGAGGGCAGGCAACCCACTCTGATATTCTTGCCTGGAGAATCCCGTGGACAGTGGAGCCTGGCAGGCTATGGTCCGTAGGGTCACAAAGAGTTGAACTCGACTAAAACGACTTACCGTGCACATATCACATCAATAATTTCTCGATTCATCTAAAATGTGTACTGTTATATTCACTATCTAAATATATAGGGCATACTTTGGTTCTATGAGGGATCGTAAGGACAATAAGACCAAGTCCCCCAATTTTAATGAATTGATGACCTAATAAGGAAAATAAATTCATAAATGATTTTCAGTTCAAAAATTCACATAAGCAAAGGGGACAGAACAAGTTGGTTTCTCAGAGCCCAACACAGGAAATTAAGTAGGACACTAAAATTCAGAAAGTGCCAAAAGTTAAGGTTGTCATGGTAACATGAACTCAGCAACACAGCAAAACCTGCTCTTCAAAAGTATACACTTAACAGCTTTGCACAATTCTGATCTGCTGAAGGAGCAGCTTTCATTCAATGATCCAGAACCCTTTACAGCTATGGATTTGCTCTTGTTCTATAGCTGTAAGACAGGAAATGGCTTGCCTCACCAAATTCAGTTCCACAAATATTTAAGGTCATCTACTACATGTAAGATGTAGAGCTAAGTCCTGAGTGGATACAGATATGCATAAGGTCATTCCTGACCTGAAGGAACTTTTCTTCCAGGGTAGTGGTGATGGAGAAGGTCCACTGAACACAAGGAGTGCTAAAGGAGGTCAAATATGTGCGAGGCCAGACTGGTGGGGATGATTCAAGGTCTCCTGGATCAGACAGCATCTGAAAGGGATGGCATATTTGCAAGAAGGTGCTCAGGCGGGAATACCCCAGTGAAAGTTCAGAGCTGGAAAGAGCAGAGGATGTAGGGGAACAGTCAGAGTCCAGCTGAAATAAGGATTACAGGTAAGGGTCTTACAACACCAGGGCCCAGAACGATAGCCAATAGTGTAATTAGCAGATGGCAGTGTTTTCAGTAAAGGTACTCCCCACGTTGTGTGGCCTCTTCCCTCTGACCTCATGTCCTACCCTCCCCCTTGGTCAGTGCACTCCAACCACACACTTGCACGGCAGGCTGCTATCTTGAGGTCCAGGCATCCACTCCTCCTCCTCCTCGGGGCACTCTCTCCCTGTTTATCCATCCTTTCAAATCAGTGCTCAAATGTCATCTTATTCATCCTATTGGTAGGGCCTTCCCTGGCTGCCCCACTTACAAATGCAACTACTTTCTCTGCTTTGTTCATCTCTTTGTTTGTCCTTGGCACTAATCACCATCTAATATTATAAGGTCAGTCTATTCGCTTCTTACCTCTCTCTACCCACTAAAAGTTCGGTATGCCAGGGGCAAATCTTTTTTCCGACAAGAACAGTGCCTGAGAAGGTATTCAATGTAAACATGTTGAATGAATGAAAGCAAAGCATTAATGCACTGCAAACATTATATTTTGCCCTTGCAACTGTTAAAAGTTCATAGAGATACAGAACATATGAAACAGCCTCTATAGTGCAGAAGTGCACGTTCAACAGTTTTACCTGTTTATACGTTTTATCACGGGCTTCCCAGGTAGCTCGGTGGTAAAGAATCTGCCTGCCAATGTAGGAGATTCGGGTTGGATCTCTGGGTTGAGAAGATCCCCTAGAGGAAGAGATGGCAACCCACTCCAGTATTCTTGCCTGGAAAACTCCATGGACAGAGGAGCCTGGCAGGCAACAGTCCATGGGTTCTCAAAGAGTCAGACAGGACTGAGTATGCACCTAAACATCAGTGTTGTATGACCTTATTTAATTTAAAATGCAAATGTTTTCTAGAATACCACCTAGGAGGATATTAATAAACTACTTCAAATGATTATGGGCGACTTCATTTTCTATGTTTTACATTCCTGTCTGCTTTAAAAGTTTGCAGCAAGCATCTATTATTTCTATAAACAAAAACATATTTGTGTGTATGTGTATAAAGTTCACCAAGCTTTGGGCATAATGAAATTCAAAAAAAAATGATCCACAGTGATGATTAATTTCCTATTAATTATATCTGTAGAACAAACTTACACCTTGTATCACTTTATAAGAAATACATGAACCTAGAACTAGAAAACTGAGGTCATTCATAGGAAAACAACTTCTTTTTCTTTCTGACTCAAAAGTCCAATTACCCATTGAAACAAATAAGCAAAAATGAAGCAAAAAATGTAAGATAGTATAAATTTAGGTGAAAACTGAAGTCTGTATATAAATATCCTTTTCCCCTTGGGCTCCCTCTTTTCTTAATCTACCCACCACATACTCCTCCAGACAAGCTCAGGCCTCAGCCTGAAAACCACTTTCACTTTCTTGCTTGTTCCTAAGTGATAGTACAAATACATTATAAATTTCCACAAAGAACACACTAAGTAAGATTCTACAGTCTGTTGGTCTCAGATTCCCTAAGATGACTAGAATGCTGTGATGGAAACACACAGACCAGCATATACTCTGATTGGCATTCAGATGTGACTCTCATAGCAAAATATGATAAATGACTATAAGATAGATAAAGAAAATAAAACTTTTATTATGTCTTTCATAAAAGACCTGAGAAATCACTCTAAAGCTCTCACTAGCTACTCTTTGTTTAGAAAGGACCAAATTACAATGATTTGTCTATAGTTTATTAAAAAACACTTAAAACAAGCTCTCTGAATGATAAATTTAAATGAACATTTCTCTGCTGCCATCTCGTGGATTATCTAAGTAATGCAGTCAAAGCTCAGGAGCAGGCAAATTTCCCCGGATTATACCAGATATGAAAAGATTTATTGGTTATTTAAATTCATATACTTGACAGACCAAACATAACAGTGTATATAGAATACTATTTCTAATTAAACCTCCTTCTAAGAACCAGGTTAGTATTAACTTCTTTTAGGTTTTAAATGTGGTTACTTTGTTACAGAAACAAAATACTTTTTGCCACTGCTTAGGTCCCGTCACTTCACGGGAAATAGATGGGGAAACAGTGGAAACAGTGTCAGACTTTATTTTTTTCGGCTCCAAATTCACTGCAGATGGTGACTGCGCCATGAAATTAAAAGACGCTTATTCCTTGGAAGGAAAGTTATGACCAACCTAGATGGCGTATTCAAAAGCAGAGACATTACTTTGCCAACAAAGGTCCATCTAGTCAAGGCTATGGTTTTTCCAGTAGTTATGTATGGATGTGAGAGTTGGACTGTGAAGAAAGCTGAGCACCGAAGAAATGATGCTTTTGAACTGTGGTGTTGGAGAAGACTCTTGAGAGTCCCTTGGACTGCAAGGAGATCCAACCAGTCCATTCTAAAGATCAGTCCTGGGTATTCTTTGGAAGGAATGATGCTAAAGCTGAAACTCCAATACTTTGGCCACCTTATGCAAAGAGCTGAATCATTGGAAAAGACTGATGCTGGGAGGGATTGGGGGCAGGAGGAGAAGGGGATGACAGAGGATGAGATGGCTAGATGGCATCACCGACTTGATGGACGTGAATTTGAGTGAACTCCGAGAGTTGGTGATGGACAGGGAGGCCTGGCATGCTGCAATTCATGGGGTCGCAAAGAGTCGGACACAACTGAGCAACTGAACTGAACTGAACTGAGGCAATAACTGGGGCTTCCCTGGTGGCTAGACGATAAAGAATACAGCTGCAATTTGGAGGCCCAGGTTCAATCCCTGGGTCTAGAAGATTCGCTGGAGAAAGGAATGGCTACCATTCTTGTATTCTTGCCTGGCAGGCTACAGTCCAGGGGGTTGCAAGGAATTGGACATGACTGAGTGACTAACACTTTCACAGGCACTAATTACTATAAAAAATACATTATAAATATCCTCTGTTAAGGCAATGATCCCTTTAAAAATGAGTTATTAATATACACTGTTAGCATTATTTCTACCACCTAATACTAAAATTTGGGGGCGGGGGGGAGTAAAATCTACTGTCTAAAAAGATAATATCCATGGCATTTTAGCCTAAGGTCCAGTTCCAGTTTCTCCAAATGCACATGCCATTGGGAAATGACTCCAAGACACAGAGCAGGAATTAACTTGAGGGGACCTCCCTGGCGGTCCAGTGGCTAAGACTTTACCTTCCAGTGCAGGGGGTGAGGGTTTGATCCCTGGTGAGGGAGCTAAGATCCCACATGCCTCCTGGCCAAGAAACAAACAGACAAACAAAGAAAAAAAAAAAAATAAAACAGAGGTAATATTGTAACATATATCAATCCAGATTATTAAAATGGTCCTTATCAAAAAATATCTTTAAAAAAAAAGGAATTAACTTGTGGTCTTAGGCAGTGGGAATTCAGAGCCTGAGCTCTCTGAGCACCTTCCCCCAACATCTGCAAACACCAGCTATCTCAAATCCAAGGGCTTGAACTTCCAGGAGGAACTGTGAACTTCCTGGTGGTGTGACAATGCCATAGAGTTAGGAATACCCACCAGAAGTATCCGAAGCCTGATTTCTACTCTGTGAACGAGGAGTAGGATAACTACAGAACTACCGAGTGCAGGAAACGAGGACACAGTATTGTGATGTGTCATTTATAATGAGAAAGATATATTTGGTCTTCATTTCCTTCCTGGCAAAAGAAAGTGAGTTAGTCGCTCAGTCATGTCTGACTCTTTGCAACCCCATGGATTATAGTCCTTTCCTTCTCCAGGGTATCTTCCCCACTCAGGAATCAAACCTGAGTCTCCTGCATTGCAGACAGATTCTTTCTCTTCTGAGTTACCAGGAAAGCCCCCTTCCTGGTAAAGAGCTCCTAAAACTCTTGGAATTGCCTGAGTGATCAGGGTGACTTTTGTTACATTAATGAGGTGACTTTGGGGCTGCACCTAAGGATGGGGGCTGGTTGCCAAGGGAACCAACCGGGTAAGGGACTGGTGGTTGAATCCATTGCCAATGGCCAGTGATTTCATCAACCACACCCATGTAGTGAAGCCTCCATAAAAACCCAGACGGACAGGATTTGGAGAGCTTCCATGTCGGTGAACACATGGAGATGCTGGGAAAGATACATGAAGGTCGCACCCTCTCCCCACACCTTGAGCTGTGCACCTCTGCCATCCAACTGCTCCTGAGCTGTATATTCTTTTCCACTTAATCATTTATTTGCATTTTTGGCCACACTGGGTCTTTGTTGCTGCACGTGAGCTTTTCTCTGGTTGTGGCCAGTGGAGGCTACTCTAGTTGTGGGTCCCAGGCGTCTCACTGCGGTGGCTTGTCTTGTTGTGAAGCAGGGGCTGTAGGGTGTGCAGGCTTCAGTATGTGGCTCTGGAACACAGGCTCAGTAGTTGTGGTACACAGGCTTAGTTGCCTCACAGCTTGTGGGATCTTCCCAGACCAGGAGTCTGTGTCCCCTGCATTGGCAGGCAGATTCTTAACCACTGGACTCCCTGGGAAGCCCCTGTATATTAATTTATATTGATATTAAATATCTGTATTTCTATACTCACTACCAGAAGAGCACCTTTCAGCAGTTTGGGGCTCTGTGCACAATAACTACAGTAAAAGGAGGGGAAGCAGGGTAGTAATATCTGCTCTTAGTTGGATATCTGTTTACCTCTGGTTGTAATGTAGATGGTTGCGTGAGAAGAAAAGGGTGTTGACTGATAGATCATAGCTTCTGAGTCAGGCCCTGGCCTCTGAAATGCTATTTCTCCTTTAGGTTCTCTAGAATCTTCTTTTGGGCCTTCAAGATATAAAGTTAGATTGACCAGAAGGAGAGCCTGGGGTTACTAAATTAAGCAGAGAAAAAAAAAGACACTCTATTAAATTAAAATTTCCGATTAACAAAACAAGCAATTGGGGATGAAGTAAGTCAGACAAAGAGGGAGAAATATCATATGACATCCCTTATATGTGGAATCTAAAAAGCAATGATACAAATGAACTTACTTACAAAACAGAAAGAGACTCACAAACTTAGAAAATGAACTCATGGTTGCCAGGGGGAAGAGATAGTTAAGGACTTTGGGAAAGTCATGTACACACTGCTGTATTCAAAATGGAGAACCAAGGACCTACTGTACAACACATGGAACTCTACTCAGTGTTATGTGCCAGCCGGATGAGAGGCGGGTTTGGGGGAGAATAGACGCATGTATGTGTATAGCTGAGACCCTTCACTGTTCACCTGAAACTACCACAACATTGTTAACTAACTATATTCCAATACAAAATAAAAAGTTTAAAGTTTGAAGAAAAAGAAAAAGAGCAATTGGGACATACCACTATTACAAATATATTCATTGTTTATCTGAAATTCAAATTTCTAACAGGCATCAGGAATTGTATGCTGCTGCTGCTGCTAAGTCACTTCAGTCGTGTCCGACTCTGTGCGAGCCCATAGATGGCAGCCCAGCAGGCTCCCCCGTCCCTGGGATTCTCCAAGCAAGAACACTGGAGTGGGTTGCCATTTCCTTCTCCAATGCATGAAAGTGAAAAGTGAAAGGGAAGTCGCTCAGTGACCCCATGGACTGCAGCCTTCCAGGCTCCTCCGTCCATGGGATTTTCCAGGCAAGAGTACTGGAGTGGGATGCCATTGCCTTCTCCCAGGAATTGTATACAGCAACCCTAATCTTTCCCCTCCTCAAGTGGAAAAAAAATTGACATCTCCACTAGAGAGAAAGGAAACTGGTAATTCCTTTTTAACATAAAGCTAATATTTCTAAATTAATACAAAACAGCATAAGAAATACACTGAGTAACAAGCTTTCCAAATATTATGGGGAGAAAAAGTAAGGCAAATTACATTACGGTTGTAATTACAGAGAAAATTGAATGTCAGGGAGAATGATTCAGTTTGGTAGTTTGGATACTTAGTAAACACCACTGCATACAGACACCATGCCTGACACCAGGAAGACAGAGAACAGGCTCATCGTCTAGACCTGGGGTCTCCAACCTCCAAGACCTAACGCCTGATGATCTGAGGTGGAGCTGGTGGAATAATAATAACATGCACAATAAATGTAATGCATTTGAATCATCCTGAAATCATCTCCCGCCAAGGTCCAAGGAAAAATTGTCTTCCACGAAACCAGTCCCTGGTGCCAACAAGATTGGGGACCGCTGGTGTAGAGGGAGGAGGTGGTACACAGGTGATGCAGGCAGGAATCCAGAGGACGCACAGACCTCATGCCTCTCTTCTGCCTCCCACAGAACCTGGTCTCATCCCTCAGGAGGTGAAGAGGTTTATTTTAAACAAACAGACCAGAACTGTCTGCACTAGCTCTTGGTTAACTTTAAAACGTACACAATATCTGTTAAATGTGTTAGTTGCTCAGTCATGTCTGACTCTTTGCAACCCCTCCGACTGTAGCCCGCCAGGCTCCTCTGTCCATGGAATTCCCCAGGCAAGAATACTGGAGTGGGTAGCCACACCCTCCTCCAGGGCATCTTCCCGACCCAGGAATTGAACCTGAGACTCTTATGTCTTCTACTTTGGCAGGCAGGTTCTTTACCACTAGAGCCACCTGGGAAGCCACAGATAGAGGGTAGAAATTGACATAAATTACTGAAGCTAGTTATTTACTGCCAAGAATCCTTTCCTTTACTTGTTACTTTAAAAGAATAAGCAGGGAGGGGGAGAGAGAATCAAGCAGAGATTCAGTCTCTGGGAGAAAAGGGTAAAATTACATCAAAGCAATGGAGCACTTGTTCATGTTCCTCTCACTTCCCTTTCTTCAAATCCTCCTTTATTTAGGACATCTTCCTCTCAAGACATCCTTGAGGTCATGTTGGGGAAATCCTGCCTTGTCTCCCCAGTAACCATCCATGTTCCTCTATATACATTAAGTACGGGCTGATCCCATCTAGAAATAGGAAAACTGGACAATTTATGCATTAGGACAGTGGATTAGGAGAATTCCACTAAAATGTAAATGATTAATAGTTTTTAATCTTCTGAACCCACCCAGCGACATTTTCCTGTTTTAACAAAATTGATGACATTTTAGGCATTAATACAGAGGTATTTTTAGTCATTAAGAACTTTCTCTGCTCCCCACCATCAGCTCTAATAGCAAATTCTTTATTTTTTTGACCACAGCATGAGGGATCTTAGATTCCCAACCAGGGATCGCACCCATGCCCCCTGCATTGGGAGCAGGAACTCTTAACTACTGGACCACCAGGGCAGTTCCAGGATGGACAATTTTTATAATACAGGCCAGTCCCTAATTCATTACTCTTTGTTTTAATAAAATACTCATCTGCCTTTTGCCCCTACATATTCAAAACTTCCCAACTTTTCAAAACTATATGATTGCAGAAAATATTTATGTTTTATGCCTAAGACTCCTCATCTTTGGCTTAACCTATTTTGTTCTGTTGAGCTGAATCATATAAGCTCCCACATCAAACTAATCTACATCTAAAGTAAGCCTGTCACTGAATTTTCTAGTTTTGTGAGCAGTATGTTATTAATACCTCTATCCTTATTCAGTTTAAATCTATCATTTTCAATAAAAGAACGTGATACAATTAGTACACTTAGGAATATCTGAGACAATAACTGAGGCATGATGCTCTGAAAAGGGGACAGAGAACCAGGATTCTTAAAACTCAAAACTATGATTTAAATTAAAATTTTACAGAGACCTAGAAGAGAAAGTTGAAAAAAAATTGCAGTGTAAACCAAAAAGGTGAAGCAGTGGAAAACATGAAAAAAAGATGGAGAAAGCAAACTAAACTAAGCCCAATGGTAGCCAAATAGGAATTCAGGGAGCGAGGGAGAAAGCCAACTAAAGTAAGAAAAATTTTAGAGTTAAAAAGACAGAAGTCCTGGGAATCCCCTGGGAGTCCAGTGGTTAGGACACTGCATGGGGCCCAGGTTCAATTCCCAGTCAGGGAACTAAGACCCCACACATAGCCAAAAAAAGAGAGAGAGAGAGACATAAGTCTTCGGGCTGAAAAGCCATGCTATGATAAATAAAAAGAAATTTATGCCAGGGTATATCCTTATCAAGTTGCAAAATTCTAAGGAAAAAGTAAAGATCCTAAAGATTCTAGTGGGTAAAAACAGGTTCCCTACAGAAGAATAGAATTCAAAGTAATACTAGATTTCTCAACAGGGTACCTGAATAATGTAAGACAATATCTTAAAAATTGAAAAGAAAAAAATGGTATGGACCTACAATCTGTATTATTCAGTATTGGGCATCCAGACCAAGGCAGTAAGATTTTTTAAAGATAAGAAGTGGAAGGAAAAAGATAAGGCTGATTATTCGAAGGTAATTTAATCTTCAAATCAGTCAACTCTTAAAAATAATATGAGAACTGAGCACAGCTCTTAGATAAAAGATAAATTTATCAATAGTGTTATTCTACACTCACCCGGTGACTCAGTGGTAAAGAATCCATCTGCAGTACAGGAAAGTCAGGCGGGAGACCCAGGTTTGATTCCTGGGTCAGGAAAATTCCCTGGAGAAAGGAAATAGCAACCCACTCCAGTATTCTTGCCTAGAAAATCACAATCCATGGGGTCACAAAAAGAGTCAGACATGACTGAGGGACTCCAGAACAACACTCACCAATTAGAAAATATAATTGAAAGTAAGATACCATTCAGAGCAGCAGAATCAAGCATAAGGAAAAATTTTTAAGTTTTATAGAGATGCAACGACTCCTTTGACACACACCCTTATGAAAAACAAACAAACAAACAAACATAGAATCTGAAAACAATGAAACTAGCCCAGAGTACAGTGAAAAGAAATTTCAAACAGGGAGGGAGCTCATTTCAGTGCTCTGGGACCTAGGGAGGTGGGGTGAGAGGGGTTACCTATACTTACTGCTGATTCATATTGTTTACAGCAGAAGCTAACCAACACTGTACAGCAATTATCTTCCAATTAAAAATTTTAAAAATAGCAGCCCTGTGGCTAGACCAAGACATTAAAACGTGTTAAGAAGTGGATCACAAAGAGTTGGACACGAGCAATTGAACACACCCATAGATGCAACAGAGAAGCAGAAGCCAAAGCAACAAGACAGAAGCTTTCCCAACATCAGAGTTGTCTGAAGACCAAAAGGGCAACCTAGGAAGAGCTACACTGATGAACACAGAAGCAACTGGGTGACAAAAGGAACTACATTAAAAAAAAAAAAAAAACATTCCACTCAGACTGCAGTCAATGGAATGTTTCTCTTTTTTTAGTTGTCTGTTTATTTGGCTGTGCCGGGTCTTTAGTTGCAGCACATGGGATCTGAACTCTTGCAGCATGTGAGATCTAGTTCCCTGACCTGGGATGGAACTTGGACCCCCTGCATTGGGAGCTCAGAGTCTTAGGCACTTGGCCACCAGGGAAGTCCCTCAGTGAGATGTTACACACTGAGAGAATGTTGCCTCCAAAGTTTATGCTGGGAAAGCAGACACTCAGGGGATTTTTTGATCCAATATTTGACCCACTATGGACAGTGGATATGACCCAAGCTGCCACACAGTGTCAGACAAAACAGAAGAAGACTGAGTTAGCCTAGTGAGTCTTTCAGGGCCCTCAGATCAACCTGGTGCCAAGGCCCAAATAGAGTTAACCATCTAGAGAATGAGGCTTTTACTCCGGCTTCTTTATGGATTGTGAGTCTGTCACATTTCACTTGTTTCATGAGCACCGTCTACAAGCCACACTAAAAATTATTTAGTGAAACAGGACGGTCACTGTGATTACAGGACACAGAATCTAGAACCAGGAATGTAATGTTCGCCACAGAACTGTCTGGTGAGGCCACAGAGACAGGAGGAGTGCCTGACCATGAGAGGATGATGGTTTCCTGAGCCACTCCTCCGGGGTGAGCCCACAGGAAGAGAGGAGGACTGTGATGCAAGGCCCCATCACAGTCAGCACAGCTCTAGTCCACGTGATCAAACTGTAGAATCAGGGGTGGAGGCCAAGCTGATACATCAATCAGAAATAAAGCAGCTGCGACTTCCCTGGTGGTCCAGTGATTAGGACTCAGCACTCTCAATGCCAGGGCCCAGGGTTCGATCCCTGGTCGGGGAACTAAGGGATCATCATTATTAGGTTCTGCTCTAAACTGAATCTCACCACAGTAAACTGTACTATATGATGATAACACAAAGGAAAGCTGGTCTCAAATTTAAGGGAAAATTCTCAAGAGAAATTTAGAATACACTCCAACATATTAAACAGAAAAGACAACTTCATCAATTGAAAAACAATTATCTTCTTACTAGAAGTATAAAACTACTTTCTGACTCAATAGAATACTCAGTTATTTCAGTACTCAAACCACTTTACTGTATTGTGCAGCAGGGCTAACACCACCAAAAACATCTTCTTGGTGTAGTTTTAGTTTTTGCCTTAAGGATCTAGATCTTTATATATATATATATAAAATCTTGCCTGGTCCCCATCTCTTTGAGAAAGATAAGCTTCATCTAAATTATTTCATCTGATTGATGATTATCATTTATAACTTTAATGCTACTTCTGCCTCGGGTATTCCTTTGGAAAAGGTGTATGGATTCATTACATATTCTAATGTATTATCTATCTATAGATTATAAGATAAAGTCAAGCATTTTATCTGCTGATACTTTTTAAGTTGACCTGTCTTTATACTTAGAAATGTCTCTTAATAGTAGGTTTCCCTGGTGGCTCAGATGGTAAAAGAATCTGCCTGTAACGCAGGAGACCCAGGTTCAATTCCTGGGCCAGGACAATCCCCCTGAAGGAAATTGGCAACCCACTCCAATATTCTTGCCTGGAGAATTCCATGGACAAAGGAGCCTGGCAGGCTACATTCCATGGGGTTGCAAAGAGTCGAACACGACTGAGGGGTTATCACTCACTCACATGTACAATTTTAGTTATTTTTGGCTGAGCTAGGTCTTCATTGCTGTGCAGGCTTTCTTAGTTGTGGCGAGCGAGGGCTACTCTCTAGTTGCCGTGCACAGGCTTCTCATTGCAGTGGCTTCCCTAGTTTTCCATTCTCTAGGTGCACAGGCTTCAGCAGTTGTGGTGCATGGGCTTCGTTGCTTCACAGCATGTGGGATCTTCCCACACCAGGGATCCAACCCATGTCCCCCAAGCAGATTGTTAACCACTGGACCACCAGGGAGGTCCCAGGAGTCTAGATCTTTAGAGCTGTGATTCTCAAACTTCAGTGTGCACGTGTCAGACCTCTTGGAGAGCTGGTTAAAACCCTCATTGCTGGACCTCAGCCTTAGCTTCTAACTCAGTAGCTATCACTGAGAGGGAGGAGGGGGTCTGAGAATTTGCACTGCTAACAGTTTGCACTGATGTCAGGGCTGCTGACATGGGAATCACATTTGAGAAACACTGCCTTGGGCATCATTTTCTAGCTCAGAGAATCCAGTGCACCCAATCCAGCCTGTAATTTCTTTGTAAAAATAGTCTTATGGTGACGCAGCCTCATGCGTTTTCCTGTGGTCTATAGCTGCTTTCTTGGTTAAAACTTCAGGATCAAGTAGTTGCAACAGACTTTAAGGTCTTCAAAGCCTTTTTTGGTCTTTTACAAAAAGTGCTTTTTTGGTCTTTTACTATTCAGTGCTTTATAGGAAAAAAAAAAAAAAAGCTCTGGTCTAATGCATCTTCATCTAACCCTAGTCAACCACATCATGTACTGGACCGGACAGAGGACAATCCTATCAAGATGTTGCCATGACTGGGGCTTATTCACTAAAGATGCAATTTGATAAAATTTTATAATAATCTCAACTTTGTGTGGGTCATTCACAACTCCATATAAACTAAAGAAAGGGCTTTCCCAGGTGGCTCAGTGGTAAAGAATCCACCTGCCAGTACAGAAGACACAGGGGACCCACGTTTGAACCCTGGGTTGGGAAGATCCCTTAGAGGAGGAAATGGCAACTCACCCCAGTATTCTTGCCTGGGAAATCCCATGAACAGAAGAGCCTGGCAGGCTACAGTCTGAGGTTGCAAAAGAGTCAGACACAACTGAGCATGCATGCACGCATAAACTAAAGATATTTGCTCAAAACCCTGCTTTATATTCAGGTCATTATTTTAATTCCTTGATTGAAAAGACTTTTTAAAAAGGTCTCCATATATGTTGGAAGATAAAGAACTGTTGCAAATATGTTATCCAGTAACAGGAAAATTGGAAAGATAACAGCATTTATGATGGAGTTGTATCTTGTGCACAGATATATACACAAGAAAAAAAACCCTCATGGAGTCAGAATTATGCTTGGAAATCAAAGTCACCTTTAAAAGATACAGTACACAACATTTACAGACCATGCTGGAGGCAGACTCAATGTGTCCAACACAGCCAATTTTCCCTTCAGTGTTCAAACAGATGGCTCATTCTTTGGGTGAGCACCAGATGAAGTAGTTGGCTTGCATTTGAGGCCATCTTGTGTAAAAAATACTTATCTTTAAACACTAGAATCACACTCTGCACCGTGAGAAGCTCACACTACAAGACACAAAGAAATCTATGACCAATTTAGGGAGTTGTGGATTACTGTCTCTCTTTGAACGCTTAGTCTCGGGAGTACTAAGAGAAATGGTAGGCACAAGCGATTGCATGACAATTCTCAACCTCTTTCTCTCTCTCTGGCCCAGTACATACAGTTGGATGTATAAAACTTGAATGTGCCTCTGATGGGACTTCCCTGTGTTCGTGAAGACACTGATGCTATAATAAAGGGCTCAAAGTGGTGCTTCATATCCCATTCTTGGGACCAGTTTCTGGTATTGCTCTGCTCAGATTACAAGTAAGAAATATGCTCAGGTAAACCTAAAGGAAAATGGATTATGTTTAAGCTCTATCAGCATTACTAATGGTACTAGTATGCTGACACACTGTCATCTGTTATGTCAGGGCTTTTTAGCTTTGAATAACCCAAGCTGAAAGCTGACTGGGTCATTTCATCACCATCCACCACCTCTGATCCCTGAAGAGTTATTGTTGTTCAGTCACTAAGTCATGTCTGACTCTTCACGACCCCATGGACTGCAGCACGTCAGGCTTCCCTTCCTTTACCGTCTTCTGGAGTTTGCTCCAACTCATGTCATTGAGTTGGTGATATTATCTAACCATCTCATCCTCTATCACCCTCTTCTCTTCTTGCCCTCAATCTTTCCCAGCATCAGGGTCTTTTCCAATGAGTCAGCTCTTTGCATCAGGTGGCCAAAGTTTTGGAGCTTCCACTTCAACATCAGTCCTTCCAATGAATACTCAGGGTTGCACTGATGGTTCTCAACTTGGGACTCTGCTGAGCAGTGGAAGATGTTTAGCATCCCTGGCTCCAGCACACTAAGTGCCAGCATATGCATGCTCAGTCATGTCTGACTCTGCAAACCCATGGACTGTAGTCCACGAGTCTCCTCTGTCCATAGGATTCTCCAGGCAAGAATACTGGAGTGGGTTGCCATGCTCTCCTCCAGGGGATCTTCCCAACCCAGGGATCAAACCTGTCTCCTATGTCTCCTTGCATTGGCAAGCAGATTCTTTACCACTGAGCCACCTGGGAAGCCCCTAAGTGCCAACAGTTCATTCCATTACTATGACCACAACAAAGTGTGGGCATTAATCACGAACATGCCCCCAAGTGTTCTGATAACCCTATACCACTCTGCTCTTCCCCTTCCAAGAACTATGATGTTTGTTACAGCAGCCCTGGACCAAGCTGGCAAAGTAGTCAGTTCTTTGGAAGAGGTTTTTAGAAGACTAGATGTATTCAAGGTAAGATATAGCTGAGAAATTTTTCTATAACTCATAATTTGACTTGCTGACTTCTTCACTATTGAGCTGGCTTAATTTTGGAGTAATACACCCCTGTATACTGAATAGGCATAGTGAGTATTTTTCATTCCTGTAGATAATTGTGTTCATTTAAGTTAAAGAAGGGTTCTGAGTCACAACTCAAAATTCAGGAATTATACCTTTCTCTCTTCCTGTGCCCCCCATACCACCCCCAATCACCACATAAGACTTGGACTTCTTTTTAACTTGAAAGAATAAAAATATAATGGAAAATCAGAGTACCTCTATTTTTAAACTTCACATATCATACGAGATTTTTTTAAAAAAGAAAATCATATTTACTAAACCGTTAAATCAACTCCTCATAGCTCAGATGGTAAAGAATCTGCCTGCAATACAGGAAACCCAGGTTCAATTCCTGGGTTGGGAAGATCCCCTAGAGAAGGAAATGGCAACCTACTCCAGTATTCTTGCCTGGAGAACCTCATGGACAGAGGAGCCTGGCAGGCTACATTCCATGGGGTCGCAAGAGTCGGACACGACTTAGCAACTAAACCACCACCATTGATTTTATAGAGCACATTTATATATTAGTTTTAGATGGACTTTTGGAAAGTTGTTATGCAGGCACATCTCACAAATATATTACACTGCAGAACCCTGGTACAATTATAAGAACTACAAACCAGAAAATCTTAACTGAATAAGACTGCATGGAGGCAACTATTAAAACACAGGTGAATCTGAAATCTAAAAAGTAGGTGGAGAATCAATCTGCTTTCATCCTTTCTCTCGAATAGTTCATCTGCCAAAAAAGAAGGAGGTAAAAGTTTACAAGAAAACTTTCAAATCTTTAGTTGAAACTGAAACCACTCCTTAGCACACAGGCACAGAATCTTTGTTTTATACAAAACTGTATTGAAAATAATCCAGAATATCCATTACATTTGTGTACTTGATAGTTACAAGTTACAATGTACATTATAGACCCCTGAATCTATAATATGCAATAAACTGGCAATATTTACTTTAATAATGAGATTGCTTCTGTAGAGCAAATGATACAATAAATGTTCAACTATTTCAAATGGGGGCTATTTCTATTTTATAGTCTTAATATGTCTTCATTGTTTTGAAAATGTAGACAACTGAAATTAAACAGTCAATACCATTCCTCTGCAGTAAGTACTAATAGATGTTACACATGAACCCACTTATAAAAGCACACTATGCTTTCCTTAGAAACAGGTAAAGAAAAATAACAGCCATAACTTGCTAAAAAGTCATGTAAAATAGCTGCCTTTCTATTGATGACATTTTTGCTTCTAGATTTGTGAATTAATATTTTTAATTTGCAGAATTTATAAATATACAGGAAACGTGTGACACCCATTAACCAAGACTCACAAACCAACTTAACAGAAGTTTAATAATAGAAGCTGTGATTTATAACATGTACCAAATAACAATTCAAGCTTATTACAACTATCAAAAGCTTTTTCATCCTAAAACATTTATGCTTTTGAATAGCTGCTAGCTTTAAAATGTTTATGTCCATTTTAAATATTCAACTGATTAATTATAAACCTTCTCCCCAGCAGAACCTTGAGAAAATTTTGAATTATATTCTTACCCTTTTAATATCTTTTTACTTGGATCATGCCCTAGAGTCTAGCTATCTGGAGGATCCAAACATTTGAGGGTATATGTGTTGTCAAAATTTTTTAAAATAGGTAATATTATTGGGGGCTGAAATAAAAAAGAATTTTAAGGTTAAAAAACTTGAAGTCTATAAAGAATGTTAAACATAGGCCCAAGGGCAAAATGAGTACACTAAAGCCACACAAAACTGAGTAATTAATAAAACTGCAAAGATACTCAACTAACAATCAAACGTTTTGTATTGGGTTGGCCAAAAAGTTCATTCAGGCTTTTCTATTACATCTTCCAGAGAAACCCAAACAAAGTTTTTGGCCACGGAACTTCAATTTAAGCAGTTTTTAAACCAGTTGGTTGGAGGAAAGGGGCTTTCTTGAACTGAGAAATAAGTAACAGCTCTCACAAGACCTTTAGATCTTCAAAGTACAAGAATTAAGTCACGGTCTTCAATTTTGGCTGTATATTATTAGCATCAGCCCAAAGTTGTTAAAAAAAAAACCCACGCCCTTACCCCATCCCCAGAGACTGGTTCAAGTGTCTCGGGTGGGGACAGACAGGGTTGAGACCCACTAAACTAGATGCAAGGATCAAATGAAAGGATCAGAGAAAGCAGATGGTAATCTGGGAGTCTGATGATCTTCCATGGAAATAAACTCATCCACGCTAACATAAGTGAGTTAACATGAGTGACTAGAAGATTGAGACTGAGCACAGTCTCATTCTGGTTAATTTTTTACTATTAATTTTTTATTGGCATGTGTGTGTGTGCATGCACTCAGTTGTGTCTGACTCTTTGTGACCCCAGGGACTGTAGTCTGCCAGGCTCCTCCGTCCATGGGATAACTGGCGTATAACTGCCTTTGTTCTGGTTAGTTTTAAGTATCCTTAAGATAAAACTAATTCTACTTGCCACCTTAGTCCACTAGGAATTTAAGAATAGAAGAAATTTCCTAACGGGCCAACCTAGCAAGTCTCTGTTCAGCCTTAGAGACTCAGAAGAGTTCATCTATCAGAGGCCAGTCCTTCCACTCCACTCTGGATCACTACTCACATCTCATTCTACATTAAATGTCTCTTTTCTATATCTTCTCTCTCAAGTCCATCCCACAAACATTTAAACATCTCAGTTTCTCCTATCCTGAAACACACATCCCTAGATCCTCCATCAATATCTTCACCCACAACCCTATTCTTCCAGCATCTCCTTGCTCAGTGTCCAACAAGCCCATCAGTGCAGCTACTAAGGGTGCTGGAAGTCTCCCCTAAAAAGGAATCACCAAGTCCTTCTGTGATAACATTAAAGAACCTCTCCGTGTCACCATGCCCACTGCTACCTACCCGAGTCCAAGCCACCATCTTCCCTCACTGCAACTGTAATAATACCCTTATAATCTGGTCTCCTTAGAGCCATTCTTCCCCCAGGCCCATTCTCCACATTGTGGCCTAGGTAACCTCACCTTAGGCAAATTATCAAACTTGCGCTTCAGTTCTTTTCACATGTAAAGTCCACTTTTAACAGACCTCATAGAATTAAGATTGAATGAATACCAAACAAAAGCAATTATTAATAGCAACTGTGAAGCATAATAAACGGTAGCTATTTTAAATTTGTGTGTTTAGTCAGTCATGTCTAACTCTTTGCAACCCCACGGACTGTAGCCTGCCAGGCTCCTCTGTCCATGGGATTTCCCAGGCAAAAAGACTGGAGTAGGTTGCCATTTCCTGCTCCAGGGGATCTTCCCGACCCAAGTATCGAACCCGAGACTCTTGTGTCTCCTGCATTGGCAGGTGGATTCTTTACCACTGTACCATGTGGGAAGCCATTTTTAGTTTATTAATGTACAGATACTTAAAAGCAACTAAGCTATTTGCATTATGAGAGGAAAGGATACTCAGGAACTAAATCAAAGGGCCTGCAAAGTCTTGTTTTATCTGGCCTCCACCAATAACATTTCAGTCTCATGATTCAACATCTCCACTGAGTTTCACCAACCAGAAACACTACACATAAAGAGGAAAGTATCTTTTTGTCCCCCCTAATATTAAGGTTATATTTCTAACATAACTTATGGAGGTGACAAACCATCTGTTTGTCAACCCTGACAACACTAGGGAATGGTATGTGTGCTTAGTCACTCAGTGGTGTCCAACTCTCTGCGACCCCATGGACTGTAGCCTGCCAGGCTCCTCTGTCCATAGGGATTCTCCAGGCAATACTGGAGTGGGTTGCCATGCCCTCCTCCAGGGGATCTTGCCCACCCAGGGGTCAAACCCAGGTCTTCTGCATTTCAGGCAGACTCTTTACCGAGTGAGGGAACAGTATACGGAAGGAAAAAAGCTGGTCTATCTCTTTCTGTATCATAACTTGGTTACCAGGATCTTAATTTCATGAATCAAGGTGAAAACACTAATTTCAAGTACACTTGCTACTATCCAATCACAGAGCGAGAAAAAATTCCTGTAGGTTGTCATCTGAGTTTCACTATACACTGTGTCCACAGGAAGTTAAATAAGCCTAGTAGTCCTTAATATCAAGTACCACATGTATCTACATCCAGAAGTGTCTGTTGTTTACTGTCCTTACACTAGTTTTCCACTGAATTTGACTCTCAAGGGACTCTCAACACTTGGATTTCTCCTAAGTATGTGGGTGCATGCTAAATCCTTTCAGTGTTGGACTCTGTGACCCCATGGACTGTAACCCACCAGGTTCCTCTGTCTGTGGGATTCTCCAGGCAAGAGTATTGTAGTGGGTTAGCATGCCCTCCCCAACCAGAAGATCTTCCTGACCCAGGGATCAAACCAGTCTCTGCCATCTGCTGTACTAGCAGGTGGGTTCTTCCTAAGTGTGTGTGTGTGTGTGTGTGTGTGCACACACGCGCGCGCTTAGTTGCCCAGTCATGTCTGACTCTCTGCAACCCCATGTACTGTAGCCCTCCCGGTTCCTCTGCCAGTAGGGATTTTCCAGGCAAGAATATTGATCGGAGTGGGTTGCCATGCCCTCCTCCAAAGGATCTTCCCAACCCATGGATCAAACCCAGTCTCCCACATTGCAGGCAGATTTACCATCTGAGCCACCAAGGAAGACCCCTCCTAAGTACATCTTGCTTTAATTCCATGTGTCAAGAGAATCTAATTTGAAAAACAAACCAACCAACCTATGACTAGAGGAACTTGGTACATTAAAAAATAGGAAACTTTGTTTTACAAAGCTTTATTTTTACATACAAATTTCCTTAAAGCAGTACACTTTTCCTTTGAGTTTCTGTACTGCTGCTGCTTCTGTACTGAGAGGTAATAATTCTTTTTCCCATAAAATGTATCTCCTAAAAATGAATCCTGCCTTCTAGATCAACTCTTTCAGTTTGCCTTAGGGGTTTCACTCTGAGTTTCCATGAATCGCCTCTTCTTCCATCTTCTTTCATTTCCTACTATAATTTTAAATTCATTATATGCCACTTTCTTACCTACCAGTCTTCTATTGTCTTTATCTTAAGCTAAAATTTTCCTTTTTTCACCAATCACAAGATTCCTTTTTCTACTGAAAGTATAACTGGAATATTCATTTGCAGACTACACATTGAGAATTATTTTTAATGTGCCCTAATAAACTATCATCCCACCTGGAATATTTAAACATGAGAAAATGGGTACTTACACCACTTACATTTTCACACTGGAAGTCCTTGTCAGAAGAGAATCAATTAGAAAACAACCTCAGGAAACTTGCTGGTGCAGAAGCCAGTGGTAATGAGGAAGCGCAGGGCTAAGCTTCAATGTGGGCTTGGTTTAAGAAGGCGGCAGGGCAAGAGGAAGCATGAGCTTTGAAAGTGATCTGTGCTGAGACACTCAAGTCACCGGACTCGAGGCTGGAAGAGGGTCTGGATTCGAACAGTGGGAGAAGAGAGGGCTCAGCAGGGGCCCCAAGACACAGACTGCCCATGAGAGGCGCCGGGAGCCAGGCCACCAGATCTAGTCCCGGCTTCACTGATTACAAGTTCTGTGACCGGGGACTAATGAGTTATTAGTTTACCACTAAAACTAATACTCAGTTTCTGTCTCATTTTCACCCATCTGTAACATGGAGACATAACTATCTGCCTCATAAATGTTAAGGATTAAATGAGCAAATATCTGTAAAGCACTGAGTGCAGTGTCTGGCACAGGACTAGTTTCTGTGAAACTGACTGCATGCCTACCGTGAGCTCAGTTCTAAGGCGGGATAAAAATTCTCAGACTGTACATTAGATAGAGACAGCAAAGGAGAGGGGAGTCTCAGGTGATGATACAGGGAGACTGAGAAGGTATCCACACAAAGGGACATGGAGACAAGAGGTGAGTTCTTCAATGGACAACATTTACACAAAAATCAAATAGCTGAGGATTCAGCCTCAAAAAAAAAAAAAAAAAGTCACATAAAGTGTGATCAGAAAGGTATAGTGTTGAGAGGAGAATCGAGAGAGAGAATATATGTATACTTATAATGATTCACTTTGTTGAAACACAACATTGAAAAGCAATTATCCTCCAATTAAATTTTTTAAAAAGCTAGAAGTTTTTAAAAAATTTTTAAAATGTATTGTGTCTCACTTGAGAATCAAGGACAAGAAAAGAATCATGTTAACCTGGTGGCTCAGCAGTAAAGAATCTGCCTGCAATGCAGGAGACACAGGTTCAATCCCTGGGTTGGGAAGATCCACTGGAGAAGGAAATAGCTACCCACTCCAGTTTTTCGTCTGGGAAATCCCATGGACAGAGGAGCTATAGTCCATGGGGTTGCAAAGAGTTAGACATGACTTACTGACTAAACAATTTCGTCTTATACTTGTAACACTATTATATTTAACATTCTCCTAGAATAATTCTGTAACACTATATTTAATATATTAATAATTCTGTAACACTATTTAACATTCTCCTAGAATACAAAAATCAAGATACGTTAATTTTAACTTCATTACACTCCTCTCCCGATTAAAAATTAAAAACCAAATAATGAAATAAAATGAAGGAATGTGCCTAACATTAATCTGTCAGAAGCAAACGGCCAGAAAAGAAAAAAGTATACAGCCAGACATTTTTCCTGTTTGCCCAATGAGTTAACCAGTACCTTCCATTTAGTTTTACTGATTTGAAAAGTTCTTTGTTCATTCTCTTAAATAAATATTTGAGCACTAAATATTAGCCAGGTACCTCTATAGACGTTCTTGGTTCTCCAAGGGGAGAGACACTGGTACATAGCATTTTAATCTAATGTGACACACACTGCAATGCATATATGACAGGAACACTGATCCAAACGCAGGGAAAGGCAGGTGTGCTGCTGAGAAGGAGACGAATGGAAGATGCCCGGGAACCTGTCAGGTAACACACCTGCAGAGCGCTAAGAGAAGGTGCCAGGCACTGTGAATACAAACAGGCTTTGGAGTAATCAGTAATGCTTATACCACACGAATGCAACACCCATTCAATTTTTAATTGTGTCACCTTTTTATTATTTTACAATATATTTCCAAAAAATGCCATTACAGTTGCCTTAACTGCTCTATAAGACCTGGAATCAAAGAACACTGAGAATTAGAACACACACATCAAGCTGTAATACCTACTTGTGCTGAACCATTACTACCAAAGGGATGTTGTTTCTTAAATAAGCAGATGTGTGGCAATGCAAAATAAAATACAAACTGGTTAGAACAGTAAACTTTGTTTTAATGGCTATAGAAAGGAGGTGGTTTGTTGTTTTTTTTTTTTAAACACATCTGGTCTGGCAGCAAGATGTAATATGCATTTAGAGCAATACATGCCCTGAAAGCTTATATTTTCAGTTGTGCGCATCACCTGAACTCAAGAGTCCAGGTGAAAAAAGTAATCACTCTCCATACCCTCAACACCCCTCCCTCCATAAGGTCACAATATTCCTAAACTCAAGATTCTTGTTGGTGAACTATTTTATAATTTTTTCTCCAGTGACACTGGATGCTTTTAGTTTTTTCTCTGAAAGAGAAGCAATGAAAATGCAAGGACACCCTCCAGGGTCCAATTTTCATATCACATTTTCCAAGTAGTAAAATAGCAGCTCTATAACATGGATGAAAAAAGTTTTCAGTTTCCTCCTATTCCTCCTTCAGTTTTTAATCATATTAGCATTAAAATTTATCTGGAGTCAGTGGGCTTTCCCAAAGAAAATTTTTAGTTGCCAAGTATTTTCAGAAATTTATTAAAGCGTTACATATATGTAATTAGCTCTCATCTACCAAAAATATATATATGTATATATATTTGTATTTACTTATCTTACCTTCACTGAAGTGCTGTTTGTTTTTTTTTTTTCCTGGCTGAACATAAGAACCTAGTGGACGGACAAATGCTGGCTTTATTTCTTTATAAGCAGTAACTGGAGTCTTTTCTTTCATTCAGTAGAAACTGCATGTTCATAATAAGCTCACAAAAGGCAATATAAGGAAACACCTACTGAACAGGCATCTGCCAAACAAGTCATGTTTTAAGGTTGGACTCTACCAAGTAGCACTATGGCATTATAGGCATTCCATTTTTCTTTTTTCAAGGCTGTCAGTTCTTTGCTAATTTTTTTCCCCCTAGCAGGGGATAGTGTGTAGTCACAAAGTAAGGCCTAGAAACAATTCATAGTGACTCCCAATATTACGGTGGACATCATTCTCAAGAGCTGATATAAACCAGACTGAACAGGAAGTACTCAACTAGAACCACATGTAGTCCCATTCAAATAGTCTCCACTAACACTTTGCTGATACATATGTTCCCTTCTCGACTGATTTTGCGTTAACCTTTAAAAACTTCTAACAAGTAAGACTGCAAAGTTTTCATAGAGTTGTAGTCTTAGGGGGACTGCTACGTTCCAAAGAATATGTTTTGATTCACAAAATGTCACTGGTAACATCTTGTCCATAAACATGGTAGGCAAAATTAAAAAAAGGCACAAAAGGGGAATAATGAGAAATGCTTTCCACTTTCAGTGAGGAGTACCAAAGCAAGTGTCTTTCACGAGAAAAGGCAGAGAAAAGTTTTCAGTACTTCATGCACAACTTGAGCTAAAAAGAAAAAAAAATTCTCTTCTAGGTCCTGAAGCTTGAGAAAACGAGTTTTCCTAATCACGTGCTTCGTGTCAAATAAAATGTAAAGCTGCACAAATACATGTTTGGTTTAACAGTGGACCCTTTTTTTTAAAAATAAGTGAGGCAATTAAACAAAGGACAATAAAACCAAAATACCTTCATCAACAAAGCAACTCCACCTGTCGCCTCTGTCCCTTTTACCACTTAGTGGGGTAAAATGTCCAGTAGAATGTAAAATGCAGCATTCTCAATCATGGGATCTAGAAACTTTTCATGATAACTTATTGCAAATTGCACTTGACAGTTCACCACGACAATGGAAAACTGGCCCCTTGTTCGCTTATACAGTCCTTGAGCCCCAAAGGGAAGTCACCAGTAGAATGACCTGGATAAAAAGTTTGCAGCTGTGCTCAGCCAGCTGGCTCCGCCCTCTGGGTGAGAGCCCACCCGGGACACCGCCTTGTCCTGCTCCTTCGTGGGACTCTCATCCTCGGGCAGGTAGTCAGGCAGCTCCGTGTTCTGTTCTACCTCCACAGGCGTGTCCTGGAATGGGACCAGCATCTGATACAGAGAACACGTGAAGAGTTATTACAAAATCGACCTAACTGATGAAAGTAGAAGTGCATGTCACACACTGAAAGTCAACTTTACTTCTCGTTCTCATCACCATATTCTCGGAGGCTACATTCCTTCAAAAAGTATCTTCTTGTTGTCTGAAGTTAAGTCCAATTAAAGAGCACTATGTAGGCACAGAAGGAAGAACCGCACATGAAAATGCTCACACTTTTCTCCTGAGGCTCCAGGAATAAATGTTCGACCTCTGTGGTGTCTCAGATGGTAAAGAATCTGCCTGCAGTGCAGGAGACTCAGGTTCAATCCCTGGGTTGGGAAAATCCCCTGGAAAAGGGAATGCCTACCCACTCCAGTATTCCTTCCTGGAGAATCCCATGGACAGAGGAGCCTGGGGGGCTATACAGTTCATGGGGTTGCAAAGAGTCAGACACAACTAAGTGATTAACACTTCTGTCGATTTCAAGATGACAAAAACAAGTATCTGGCTGCAGTGGGCCCCAAAGGGTCAATGAACCTCCTTTCTTTGGGAACTCAAGTGAACTAAAGAATCTTTTCCCTTATCACAAAGCCAGTGAAAAGTAGCAAGAGGCAAAGATTTTCACTGCATATACTTGCCCAATGATGGGACTGGATCTTAAATTTTTTAGACTGGCAAAATCAATTAAGGCTAGAAAGTATTTAAAAACCAAAGCAAAAAAACCACATATCCTTTCCTTCCACATACAATCACCAAGACACCTCCACTGAGATCAAGAATAGTCTGAAATCTACAAAATATCTCTCCATATTTCTAGAAGTATTAACTGTTAACCAAGAAACACCAAGATAATCTGACTCTGCCACATTCCTACATACTCAGCAGCTATTTGTCCAGAAATACTAGCCATCTGCCAGCCCCAAGGAATAGTCGAGAGTCAAGCAGAAAGTAAACTAAACAGAGCTTTTACCTCTTCTCCACTTTCACTCTTCACAACTTGCTGAGCCTTCATAACCTTGGTTGATGCTATTGCTGATGCCAAAGCCTAGGCCAGGATAAAAAGACAACACTTTTGAACATGGATGTGTTTACCCACAACCTCAAGCGTATTTAGCCATTTGAGATACCAACCTCCGCTTTAAGATCTGAACGGATTCGCACCACACATCTCTGAACGGCCATTTGAAAAGTAAAGCTAATAACGCCTTTAATTTTTAACAAGGCCTCTTCACACAGGTTTCTCCGGGACTGAAAAAGTAAAGGCAAACTGTTATTAAAATGTGCAAAATAATGAATGGCAATAAACCAAACAGTGAACTAGTAACTCTGGGGGGAAAGGAGGAAACAGGGAAAGTAAACATCCCTATTTCAATTCTACAATCACATACTTGAAGGCACATAAAGGGTGATATTTTAGTTAAGTTTAGGAATACTTGAGGGTCTTTGCAGAAGGGGTAGACATGGGCCTTAACAGAAGGAAATTTGAAAAATTCAGAAATATATGGAAATTAAACTCCTAAATAACCAATGGGTCAAACAAGAAATCACCAAATAAATTAAAAAATACTTTCAGATGAATAATATGAAACACCACACACCAAATCTTAGGGGATGCAGAGATAGCAGTAGTACCCAGAGGGAAATTTATAGCTATAATAATGACATTAAAATAAAAGAAAATCACAAACCAATTACTTAATATTCCATTGTAGGAAACAAGAAAAGAGCAAACTAAACCCAAAGCAAACAGAGGAAAGAAATATAAAGATTAGAGTAGGGGAAAAAAGAAATAGAGAATGGGAGGGGAGAGAGAGAAAAATCAATGAAATCCCAAGTTGGTTCTTCAGAAAGAGTAACAAAGCTTGATAAAACTTTAGCTAGACTGACCAAGAAAAGAAGACTCGAATTACTAAAAAGAGGAATAAAAGAGGATAAATTATGACCAACTTTACCAAAAAAAGGATATGCAAACACTATGAACAATTGTATGCCTAACACATTAGATAACCTCAACAAAACAATAGATTCCTTAAAAACCTAAAAAAAAACAAAACTGCAAAGTGACAAGAAAATATGAATGGACTAACAATTAAAGAGATTGAATTTATAATCAGAACATTTTCCACAAAGAAAAGCCCAGAACCAGATCAACACCAACCCTTCACAAACTCATCCAGATATTTCCCAACTCATTTTATGAAGCCAGGATAACACTGATACCAAAACCAGACAAAGACAGCACATGGGGGGAGAAAAAAAAAAAAGACTACAAACCAATATCCTCTATGAATACAGACACAAAATACCTCAACAAAACACCAGAAAACTGACTCTAGAACCATATTAAAAAGATTTTGCACAATGACCAATTAGGAACTAGGAATGAAGAGTTGTTGGTTCAATATATGAAAATAAACCTGATGTAAAAATACATGATATTAACAGAACTCAAAAATAGAAAGACAAATTTTTTAATTGGGCAAGAATGAACATTTTTCCAAAAGAGAAAATCTATAATAAAGATGCATACAATAAACACTAAACACTACTTAGTGGTATAGTCAACCACTAAAAACGGCCAATAGGCACATGAAAAGATAGCACCATTGTTACTAGAGAAATGCAAATCAAAAGCACAATAAAATACCACTTCACACCCCTTGGAAAATAAATGTTGGCAAGGATGTGGAGAAACTCGATTCCTCATACATTGCCGATGAGAGAGCGTAAAATGGAGCAGCCATCGTGGAAAACAGTCCGGCAGTTGCTCAAAAAGCTAAACATAAAGTTCCCATATTATCCAGCAATTCTACCCTTAGGAATATACCCAACAGAATGGAAAACGTTTATTGACACAAAAACTCGTACATGAACGCTCACAGCAGAATTACTCACGAAGACAAAAGGTGGAAATAAGCCAAATATCCATCAATTGATGAATTAATAAACAAAATGCCATATACCCTTATAATGGAATATTATAAAGAGGAATGATGCACTGACACGATACAAGAGGGATGAACCCCACTACATCATGCTAACGGAAAGCGCGACATGAAAGGCCACATCCTGTATGATTCCAGTTACATGAAATGTCCAGGAAAGGAAAATCCATAGACACAGAAGTACATCAGTGGTTACCAGGGGCCAAGAGGAGTGAGTGCTAACACCAATAATCAGGCTTCCCAGGTGGCATTAGTGGTAAAGAACCTGCCTACCAATGCAGGAGACCTAAGAGACATCAATTCAATCCCTGAGTCGGGAAGATGCCCTGGAGGAGGGCATGGCAACCCACTCCAGCATTCTTGTCTGGAGAATCCCACGGACAGAGGAGCCTGGTGGGCTACAGTCCAAAGGGGTGCAAAGAGTTGGATACGACTGAGGTGACTGAAGCGATTAACACACACACAAACACACATCAATAATCATATGAATGGTGAATGACCCCAGCACTCCTGATCAAAGGTAGAAATTTTTAGAATTAAAATTTAAAAAGCAAGGTCCAACTACAGAGTGCCTGTCCATGTTAAATACAGACACAAATAGAAGATACACACTACAATTAAAAGAAACCTTGAGCACCTAATAATATTAAAAGCCAACAAGGTAGAAAGAGTTGAGAAAAATCAAGTGTACAACTACTATACAGTCTGGTATTATAACTTTTTCCTTAAACATTTGGTATTAATAGAATTCACCAATGAAGACATTGAGACCAGAATGTCTTTATAGGAAGGTTTTTAACTGCAAAGTCAATTTCTTTGATAGACACAGAGCTATTCATTCAGGTTATCCATCTCTTTTTAAGTGAGCTTTGGCAATCTGTCTTTCAAGAAATCTGTTTCATCTACATTATCAAATTCATTGGCATAAAGTTATTCAAAATATTCACTTAATTTTCCTTTCAATGTCTATATTAAAGGATATATAGCAATGTTCCTTCACTTCTGACATTGATAAATTTGTGACATCTCTTTTATTCATGATAAGAAGTGAGGTTTATCAATTTAATTGATCATGTCAAAGATCGGCTTTTGGTTTCACTGATTTTTCTCTATGGTTTTCCATTTCACTGATTTCTGCTTTTTTTGTTTCTCCTGCTTACTTTGGATTTACTTTGCTCTTTTTCTAGTTTCTTAAGGTAGAAGCTTCAGTCACTGAGGCCTTTTCCTTTTTGTATATAATATTCATCTGGTGCTAATGATTTCCTTTCTAAACTTTGCTTCAGCTGCTTCCCCCAAATCTGACACTGCATTTCCATTTTTATTTAGTTCAAAATACTTCCGAGTTTCTCCTTTCGTTTATTCATTGACCCATGGATTATTTTAGAAACATGTTAAATTTCTAAAATATTTGGAGGATTTTCCAGATATCTTCCTGTGATTGATTTCTAACTTGCTTTTCATTGTGAGCAAGGAATATACTTTGCTTGGTTCTAATTCTTTTAAGACTTGTTTTATGGGACACAATATGGATTGTTTTCATCCTTGTTTCATGTGCACATGAGAAGAATAAATACTATCTTGCTGCTGAGTAGGGTTTTCTATAAATATCAATTAGGTTAAATTGGTTGTTGAGAGTTATTTGAGTCTTCCGTGTTCCTAAAGGAGATCCAACCAGTTCATCCTAAAGGAGACCAGTCCTGGGTGTTCACTGGAAGGACTGATGCTGAAGCTGAAACTCCAATACTTTGGCCACCTCATGCGAAGAGTTGACTCACTGGAAAAGACTCTGATGCTGGGAGGGATTGGGGGCAGGAGGAGAAGGGGACAACAGAGGATGAGATGGCTGGATGGCATCACCGACTCAATGGACATGAGTCTGAGTGAACTCTGGGAGTTGGTGATAGACAGGGAGGCCTGGCGTGCTGCGATTCATGGAGTCACAAAGAGTCGGACATGACTGAGGGACTGAACTGAACTAAATGTTCCTAATGATTCTCTGTATACTTGTTCTATTCATTGGGAGAGTAGTATTCAAATCCCCAGCTCTAGTTGAAGCTTGGTTATTTCTCCTTGCATTTTTGTCAGTTTTTGCTTCACATATTTTGAAGTCATATTCTTAGGGCACATATATTTGATTAATTGACTCCTTAAGCATAAAAAGCCCCCTCATTATCAGAATAAAATACTGGTATTGGGACTTACTCTTGAAGATTGTTAGCAGGTGACACTGAGGTAACAAGTTAACATGAGTTCCCTCTCCCATGTTATGAATCATGTGTTTATACAAGTCTTACCGTATCATCAAGGCCATCTATATGCAAAACCACTGTTTTGGCACGTTTGTTTGTAGTTCCCAGAAAAAACTGAGCTTTCCTTCGACGTGAATTCATTTCATTGAAACTATCCCCATCTGCCATATTGGAAGATTGAAGAATGTCATAGATTTCAGAGGCTAGCAGTTTTGTTTCCCCTGGAGTTGTAGACCTTGAAAAGAAACATGTAAATTAGCAAAGTAGTCTTGTCATTTCTGTTGATTCTGTAATTTTATTTCTCAACTTGCAAAACTTTGTTTTCTTCATTCTGATGCTTTGTTCAATCTGAAAGAAATACTGGTGAATCCCAGAATAATCAATAATGCAGAAAAGCATCTAGTCTATTATAGTCTTCTAGTTTCAATTTAAACCCATGGTTCATCAATATTTAAAACTCCTCACTAGAGTGGTATAAAAGCACATTTAAAGAAATCATTAATTAAACAGGAAATCAACAAAAAAAAAAATCAGGATATAACATGTCCCTGGATTAACACTAACATTCAACACTCAGTTTAACTTTCAAGAAAACTATAACACATAAAAATCCAAAAGGAAAAAGCAAAATAGGAGAGGATCATTTAATTAGTTATTTCAATACAGGGATTTGTGAGTAAAAACAAACACCATTTCTCAATTTACATTTTTATGTTCCTTTTACAAAGCAAGTACGTATTGTTAAACCACAACTCAGGCAATAGTTTCCATAAAATTTTCAATCCTACTATGGTTCCTCACATAAATGTCTAGTGCCGTTCTGTCCAACAGAACTTTTGACATTGATAGAAATGTCCACTCACCACATGTGGTTACTGAGGACTTGAAATGTGGCAAGCAAAACTAAACAATTTTATTTACTTTTAATTAAATAGCCACACATTGCAAGTGGTTACCATAACTAGAAGCACAGGTTTAATGGTTCTTATTAGTTTAATTGAATAAACAATAAGTACACATAACTAAGAAAATAATCCTCATTTCACCTATACCTGGGCTCAATTAGGGGGTCTTCCCTTGTGGCTCAGCTGGTGAAGAATCCGCCTGTAACACAGGAGACCTGGGTTCGATGCCTGGGTTGGGAAGATCCCCTGGAGAAGGGAAAGGCTCCCCACTTCAGTATTCTGGCTTGGAGAATTCCACAGACTATACAGACCATGGGGTCGCAAAGAGTCAGACCCAACTGAGCAACTTTCACTTCACTTCACTTCAAACCCTGTAACATGCATCCCAAGGATTTTACAATCTGTGCCCTTTCAGCTTTACCAACATCAGCCAGAAGAGCTTCACTCTGACTGTATCCTTGAAGGCTCAGCTCAACCACCATCTTCTTTATGAAGCCTCCTCATCCCAACACCCATATTCATTCCTCTGCATTCAAAGTACTATGCTAGTACTTAACACTACTGATCAAAATTTCCCATTTCTCTTCAAGAATAGGGATATAGTCTCTCCATACCTTCCACACAGCCTAACAAAATTCTGTGTAATCCATTTGTTTACTGGATGAGCGGGAATACTTCATTCCTGATACTCAGACTGTACACTCCAGCTACACAGACCATCAACTCCTGGGGTGCTACTCTGGCAGTTTTCTGGGCCACCAACTTACCATACCAAGTGTTTTTCTGGGCTACTGTTGACCACAGAGATCAATTACCTTGAATGACTTTGGCTTTGTATTCCAGGAAGCTATCAAAAGGACTATTTTTTTAGGAGATGTCTCAGCACTTTTCAGATAGCTGTTTCACAGGTCACTGCAGTTGTGAGGTATTTTGAATACTAGCCAACCAGAAGTCGTACAAAGTACGAGGACATGGGTAAGAACCACCATGAATTTAAAATTTAAAAAAGAGTCTTTCCTCTCTACTATGAATACTGTTTTTAATACATTTGCATCAAATAAAAGAATCATCATGACATGTAATAGAGTATCTAATGATCTTTCTCATAAAACGTTTTTTTCTCATAAAACTTTTTAAACACACACTTATTCTAGAACTTTTTTATGTGCTTCCTAGCCAACCAGTAGTGACCAAACCATTAAAAGACTAATATTAAATTATTATCTTTCTGTTCTGCAGAATAGGAACTAAAACTAGACAGCACTAGTTCTTAAACAAATGGGTCTACTAACTCCTTTGAGAAGCTGGTATAAAATAAATACTCCCACCACCACTATTTTTAAGTTCCTTTATTTCATAGTTCCAAGTTTCATCATTTTCATACAGTAATAAATTCCGTTCTGGAAGATTTTTCAATTTCTATCTACTTAAAACCAAAAGATTTTAAAAGAATAATATAGTAAAATCAACATGATAGTCTCACTTTGTTTCGAAGCATGTTCTACTGGTATACCTCATAGGACTAATTTTAGTGCTGCGCTTCCTATAAAACAGAGACACTCTTAAAACAGAGTAAAATTTTGTCTTAGGCAAAATGAACTCTGCAAAAGCATATAAGCAAAAATGAAGTAAATTAAGTCACTTCTTGATCTGGGCACTATATAAAGTATCACAAATATCTATATGTATGTTGCTGTTCAATAAATTATAAATAATTTCCTTTTTCCCACTTATTTTTAAAAAATGCTTTTAAAATCAGACAGAAAAAGTCAAGATCATCTACAGATTTGGAAGTAAGTAATTTAGTCTTAAAAAAAAATTACTATTCAAATACTATGATTTAAAACATTCAAGTATAAGAAGTCTAGAGTTATGTGGTACATTTGGCCATAAATGTAAGAAACTGTATAATTAAACAAGTATTAGTTGCCCTCATCTTTTAGACAAGTGAAAACTGAAAGAGCTGATTAATGCCCTGGGTTTAGTTCTTCAGTCTTTAAAATCTGACATCCAAAAAAAATAATAATAAATAAAATAAAATCTGACATCCAAGAAAAAGACCATCTTAAAAAACTCTTCAAATAATTGGAATTCTGCTCTCAGTAATTTACTATTCCATAATGAAATATACTGATCCTTCACCACTTTTTCTAAATAGTTATCTATATTGAAAACACTCAAAATGTTACTCATAAAACACTGAAAGATGAACTCTGATCTTTATTACATATCAAAAATAATTTTCACTTTGGATATAGTTCCTTATTGATCATAAACAGCAATTCAGATGATTTGATGCTGCAAATAACATTTTATATTACCTATAAAAGCCAGGTAAGACTTTCTTATACTTCATGAAAGCAATGAAAACACTATTTCAGTATCAGAAGGCTTGCTATCATCTTTTGAAAAACTTCACAACTTTTCCTTTAGGAGGTGGTTTT
Source organism: Capricornis sumatraensis (assembly GCF_032405125.1). Taxonomy (NCBI): domain Eukaryota; kingdom Metazoa; phylum Chordata; class Mammalia; order Artiodactyla; family Bovidae; genus Capricornis; species Capricornis sumatraensis. The sequence continues at coordinate 49,163,859 of NC_091079.1, forward strand.
ACTTTTTTTTTTTTTTTCCTGTGTTGCTAAGAAAAAGTGTTCTTGTAATATTTATACAACTCAGAAAACCATCCTCTATCTTATTTCGACACAGAAACAATCCTAACTTAAGGCTTCTAAGAAGTCAACAGCTCTGTTTAGTAACAGTGAAGTCCAAAGGCAGGAAAACTATGACCCTAAGGCAACAGCCCATCATTTATGTATCATCTCTGGCTGTTTTGACTAACAAGGGCGGAGGTGAGTACCTCAACACAGACTGTGAGCCCAACAAAGCCTAAAATAACCACTACCTGGTTTGTTTTTCTTTTTTTAGGAAGGATTTGCCAACCTCTGTTCTTTACAAGTAACATAAAAATCAAGGCAAAATGGTGCAGCATTTTCAAAAATTACAAGAAAACAAAAAGTGAGCCATGAATCTAGTTCAACTGTCCTGTTCAATTTTTTTTAATAATATTAAAAAAAGAAAACAAGAAAAAGCATAAAGAATTGAAGCACATATTTTTCATCCAAGATTTTAGCAAGAAGGATAGTCCACCATTACTATGGCACTGTTTCAAAATCTAGAATTTTAGGAAGTTCTCCAGATGAAATGAGATACTATGAAGTTGAAATGCCACATTTTATTAAAGTGACTTATTTATAGCATATTTCATGTGAGATATTCACACATGCTTTTATAAAATGCATCTTCTATCAGAAGAAGCATTAACAAATGTCTTAAGCTGAATTTAGATGTTCTCCTAAACTGATATTCTGAAAATTTTCTTCAGAGAGATTCAGGGTTAAAAATAAAATGTAAAAAAGATTTTTTAATTAAAAAAATGAAAATAAAATGTAAACAGGTTCTAACCACTAATGATGAGTTTTCATTTATGGAGAATTAAAATTAGAACACAATACCAGATTCATTTTGAGTGACAGAGAATTTAAAAGTCTCTTCACAACTGAAGAACTGAAGACAACAATGACTGAAGTCAATCCAACTGCTGATCTCTAAGCACCGAAGTGACCTAAATACAAGTCAAACCTGTTTTTGAGTAACATGTTAAAATCTCCACAAAATTCTGTAGCAAAATATAATTTGGTGATTAAAGGACAGAAATTATAAGATGCATAATTTTCTCTAATTTATAAAACATTCCTCCCTGATTCTCACGGTAATCACAACCTCTACTCTCCCCACCTTCTTCTGATTTCTGGTTTTCTCTTTGATCACCTAAGAGAGGATTCCTCTTCAGTCAATATGAAGTAGCAGCTTGCCACAAAAGATCTCTGTTCTGCAGGGTCTTACTGGGATATGAGGAGATCCTTCTGCCGCTTCCTGAGTTGCAAAGATTCACAGAATCACAGCTCAATCTCCTCCTCACTCAGTATTGCTCAACAGAGAGAAACTGATCTGAATTCCACGCCGACTGCCTGGATGTCACAAGGCAGCCACATCAATGAAAACGATTAGGATATCTATATTGTACGTGCTCCTGTGCTCTGGCTCACCAAGATGATCTATGTAAGAATGGAAGAGTGAGCTTCCCTGGTGGTCCAGTGGTTAAGGATCCACCTGCCAATGGAAGGGACAGAGGTTCAATCCCTGCTCTGAACAGATTCCACATGCCTCGGAGCAACTAGCCCCACAAGCCCATGCACTGCAACTACTGAAGCTCCGATGCCTAGAGCTGGTGCTCCACAGTGAGAAGCCTGCACATAGCACAGCTAGAGAAAGCCCTGGCACAGAAACAAAGACCCAGACAGTCAAAAATAAATAATTTAAAAAAAAAGAATCGAAGAGTGATAGGTCATCTGTATCTGGCAACACAGGTATGAAAATGCAGAATAATGTCTAAAGAACATATGCCTACAATGTCGAAACAATTATGTATATATAAAACTCACCCTGCTCTATAGATAAAACTTTTCATTTTGATTTCTTAAGAATATTTAACACAAGTACCCTAAAGAAAAAAGTAAACGAGAAAATAAAAACCCAAAGCAATCTAATTTATTTTTTAAAAAATGAGAATCATGTCCAAGCCATGAGATAATTTACAACACAGTGAAACATGCTGAACCAAAACTTGATTCTAATAATTCACAGCCTTACATGTTGACAGGCCAAAACACAGTTTTATCAGCCTTGTGATAACATTCACTGATAAACTTCTAAAATGATTATTTCAGTAAGCAGAGGTGACTTTTAAAAAGCTTGAAAGGCAATCTTCAAATCTGCGATCTCCACTGGCCAAATGAGCTGAAAAACATATATAAAAAGTATTACCTTGTATTTCCACTTTTGAGAGGGGTATAGAACAAGATTATAATGGAGTATGCAATTAATGTGCATTCGTCTTCCTATTGGAGGAGCCAGCAACAATCACCACACTGTCCAAAAAGTATACTTTATTTGTATTAAAAATAGAAGTTGCTTGTAGTAACCATGAAGACACACTGCTTGGATCTCCCTTTAAGAAGCCTGCCCTTTGGCTGTACGAAGCAGAGTGGTAGAGCAGCCAGTAACAGTGGCCCTGAGATCTGGCACACCATACACTCCAAGGCCTGACCCCTCCCGGGGAGACCCAAGCAGTGGGTGCACTAGGGCCTGGCCAGTTCTGCCCAGTGTAAGACTCATCTACAGGGTGACCCTGGCTTTGCACCTCCCTCCAGAGTTTTCTGTCAGATCTGCACTGCAGTCTGAGACTCTCCTTGTCCCATTCGGTTTCCTCTTCACTTTCTTTTAACAGAGGTCAGGTCTGTGTTGTAATCTAAAGACAACAGTCCAATCCTTCTTCATTCCCTTCTATCTTTACAGACCACATCTCACAGTAAGCTCTTCCAGTTCTAACCCCATCTCAAGATCTCCCTCCCGATGATTTGTCGTTGTTTAGTCACTCAGTCATGTCTGACTCTGCCACCCTGTGGACTGCAGCACACTTCCCTGTCCTTCACCAGCTCCTGAAGTTTGCACAAACTCACATCCATTCAGTCAATGATGCCATCCAACCATCTCATTCTCTGTCGCCCCCTTCTCCTCCCAGAAGACACTGCAAGATAACGACCTGAGCTGACACAACTCTTCTCCTATGAAGACACTAGTAGGGCCTTCCCTGGTGGTCCAGTGGCTAAGACTCAGCGCCCCCAGATACTGATCCCCGGTCAGGGAACTAGATCCCACTTTCTGCAAATAAGAGTTCACTGAAGATCCTGCAGGCCACAAACTAAGACTCGATGAAGCCGAATAAATGTTTATAAAAAATATATACACAAATAGTCTCCCTACTATGTTATAGATGGATCTCTCATTTACATATACACACATACATATTTACGTATCACAACCTTAGCCAACCAAGAAAAGAAAATGTTATAGGTTAAATCTATGGTGCCTCTAAAACTTGCTCTAAAATTCATATTTGAAGTGTATTTTAATAAACAGAAATTTTCATTTCTAACATTTTTAAAATTTGTACCATGTATTTTCAGCTTCAATAAACAAACCTGTTAAAAGAATACACAATCTTAAGTTCATCATGTGAATAAAATAATCGTACAGAAGCATTCATATTACACTTAATCCTTTCGCTGTTTCACAAAGAGTATGCCAGTTAAAAATAATTATATGCCATTAAAGCCTACTGGGAACAAGAATAATGCAACCTTGTATTTTATATAACACTTTAAAATTTACAAAGCATTTCTCACAGATATCCCACTGAATCCTCAAGCACTTTGACTTCAAGTCAAGGGCAATGATTAATAAAATTAATCCCAGTCAATATTTTCTAATATTTATTTCTAACTGATCACCTGAATAAAAAAAAAAAAAACCCTTCAGGTTCTAACTTGTCATTATCAAACATCAAGGGACCTATCAGTGTAGCTCGATTAAAAAAACTATTAATAAAATAAAATTTATCTAGAAGCCAAGAACACTTAAGAAAAAAAATACAGTTTCTTAGAGCTCAGTCTGGAAGATTCACCACTGATATAATTTAACTTAATAGTGTTTGGGAATTACAGATATTTTGTGAGCATTACAGAGATTTTGTGAACACTCAAGCCAAAGAAATTGCAAATTTTAAAAGCCAGTAAATTAAACGGTTACCTATTATAGTCTTAAAGACAATCATGTCTTAAGATCAAGATATAAAGTAAACTAAGATAAAGCCTCAAAAAACGTAGTTTTTTGCTTTCAGACACAACAGAAGTATCAAAACACTTCAACTGCTATCCTTTTACAAGGAAATCAGTGAGGCCTGAGAACGGGACATCCCCAGAGGCAACACAGCTGAAGGACTACAGATAAAGAACTTGACCTCTCTGTAATTTTCTTACCATAAAATCTATCTAACACACTTCAAATAGCAAAATAAGATGATGAATATGAAAATCTTTGTAAGATGAAAGGTATACTTAAAAAAACACCCATTTGCTAAAATTCAAATTAAATGGCTCTGAGAATTTTCTGGAGGTCCAGTGGCTAAGACTCCACACCCCAATGCAGGGGCCAGGGGTTCAATCCCTAGTCAGGAAACTAGATCTCATATGCCGCAAATAAGAGCGTTCACATCACCACAACTAAAGAGTCTACATGCCACAACTAAGACCTGGTGCAGCCAAATCAGTTAAAAAAAAATTTTTAATGGTTCTCAATCTCTGAGAGACCTCTCAATGATGCTAAGGAAAATCTCCACCCCTTCAGTCATGATACAGATCAAGGTTCTTTTGAGTAAGACTTAAATGGAGTAACAAAAGAATTATGTACTATAACACTGCATATTTTCAAATATCACTGTGTTGCCCTACTAGCAAATCAATAAATACTTCACAAAACCTCATACAACGTAGGATTTTCTCTTCTTAGAAGAAATATTCATAAGCACAATGTGTTATCAACATTTTAAATGAAATCTGAGCATATTCGTCAAGGACTACTGTTAATATCAATGTTTAAGGATAATCAGAACACTGCCCATCAAAACAGTTTTGGACATATAACCCACATAACCTACAAAGCTATGCCTTCATTTTAGAATACCAATTTCAGTAAAATAACACGATCCACTTCTTTACTCCACTAGGAGACACTACCTACTGTACTTACTTCTGTATAACATTTTGCAAGCTTAACATCATTCCCAGCTCTCCTTTCATCTTTTCTCGGTTGGCACGGCACTCTGCCAAGTATCGAAGAGCCTACAGCAAAAACAGGAATAGGTTAATTCACATGTCCAGACAATTCAAAGTGAAACCTTCTGCTCACTGACTGCAAGAGGAAAGAAAGTGAAAAATGGGTTTTTGTTTTTAGAATCAATTGGTTTTGAAGCATTTGGAAACTCTTCTTTAAATGTGATCATTAGAGCAGTCCTCTAGGGGAAAAAAAATAATTCTGAGCTGACGGAGCTGAATCTGCTCTTAGAAACAAAGGTTCCCAACTTATCTGCAAGGTCAAAATCAGGATGTTCTGGTTTTATTTTCACTTCATCCTAACAAAGATACAAGGAACTAAATTCCATTAATTAATTTCAGAAAGCAGTCCCAGTAGCCATCATTTCCCTAGGTGCTTTTTACATATTAATTAAAAGGAACTACCAAGAGGGAAAAAACACGCAACCCCCTTTATGGAATGGGTGGTTTCTAGCTTTATAATTCACTTTTTAAATGTCTTTTTTTTTTCCTGCTTTTAACTGAAAAGCCAAACATGAACTCACTCTCACAGATTTCTACTTTGTGAATTTCACTTTTCTAGGAAGCTTCTCTCTTAAGATTTGAAGTACATTTTTGCATGTTTCCTTCAAGTGCTGATTCTTGGGGGACTGGGCTGTTCTACAGACCTCCTCCTCTCTCATCATGTGCTGCAGAGTTCAGTACTTGAGTCGCAGGGGAATACCTCTGTGGACTACACCATCCAAAAGGGCCCTTGTCACTCCACTGACCTTCACATTTCCTACCGGTCCTCTCCACAACATCTCCAAAGTGCCTGGTCATCACCAGGAATGGTACCATCCATGAAATCACAAGGCCAGCAACCTGGCTCTGACTGCAATCTCTATCTTTCCTATAACTCCTTTTACCTGGATTTTTACTTGCACTAGGAGAGGGGAGCCCAGTGAAGGCTGGTGGTCTTGCCCGGTTAGGCAGGCAGAGAGCAGAGTTGGGGAGGTTAGGGTGGAACAATATAATTTTAAAATATACATTTGGTCTTCATCTATTTCCTGGCACAGAGCTCCTAAAAGCCTTGGAATTTTCTGACAGGAGTTTGAGAAGGTCCTTTAGACCACACTTGGTTGAGTTTATGTGGAAGAAGTAAGGGAAGCTTGGGACCCTTGATGGCCTCAGGCTGGGACTAGTCACGAGAAAGACCAAATGACTAGAGTGTGGCAACTTTTAGCCCCAGGTGGCACTAGTAGTAAAGAACCCACCTGCCAATGCAGGAGACATAAAAGACATGGGTTTGATCCCTGGATCAGGAAGATCTCCTGGAGAAGGGCATGGCAACCCACTCCAGTATTCTTGCCTGGAGAATCCCATGGACAGAGGAGCCTGGTGGACTATAGTCTATGGGGTTGCAAAAAATCGGACACAACTAAGGCGACTTAGCACACACACACTGATCTGGGAGGTAGGGGGAGGATGGAAATTGAGCTCTATAAAAAGTCCTGAAAAAGGAGATTCAGAGTTTCTGATTTGGTAAATACATCCACCTGGCAAGGTGGTGTGCCCCAACTCCACAGGGACGGCAGTTCTGGCACTCCCCTCCAGATGTTGCTACTAGAGAGGAGCCCCCACCTGCTGCAACTAGAGAAAGTCCATGCAGAGCAAAGACCAGTGCAGCCAAAAACTGATTTTAAAAAATGGAAAAACTTTAAATAAAAATGAATGAAGTATTGACACATAGTACAATGTGGATGAACCCTAAAAACATTATGCTCAGTGAAAGAAACAAGTCACAAAAACCACATATTATATGATTCTATTTATACAGAAAATATATATGCACTTTTGCCAGAGACATTTGCAAACAGAAAACAATAGAAAGTCATGGCTGTTTAGGGAAAGGGTGTGGGGGCTGAGGAGCAATAGAGAAAGAGCAGAGCTTCTTTTCGACAAGATGAAAACATTCTAGAATTAATTGTGGTGATGGCTGCAACTACGAATATACTAAAAGCCACCACCAATGTACACTCTAAGTAGGTAAACTGCAAGGTCTGTGATTTAATCTTAAAGTTGTTACAAAACAAAAACAAACCATAAGAGCCTCTTTGAGTGTCTTTCTGTATTGATATAATCCTTAAGATTTCTTCCTCTTGAAAAAAGGAAGTTGCAGAACATTCCATGCAGGTACTATGCTACCATTTGTGCCAAGAGTAAAAACAATATTGTATCCTATTTGTATAAGAGGACTATATACATTCATATGTTTGCACATACAGAAATATAGTCACACTAGTATCTGGTCCTCACTTTTAACTTCTTACCATGTCATCTTTTCCAAATTTTCTTTAACTACAAAATTATAACACTGAGACTAAAATTACTGTAGGCAACTTACGAGCAAAGCTGAGTGGACGACAGGGGGGTTGGGATGGTCCATAAATAAAATAAGGCCAGGCAGACATCCCTGATCCTGGACAATGGCTCGTCGGTTTAAAGGATCTGCGGCTAGGTCTCGGAGCTGGTTAACTACAGAGAGAGCATCAGGTTCCTCATTCATGGTGGAGGACGACGAATTCATCTTCTATGCCATACACGTGCACAAAAATCTTCTTAAGTTCTGTAGAAATGGTTAGCAAAATCATTTCTAGGCTACTGAGCTGTTTTACAGCATTTATTAAACCATCAGAATCACAACACCTTCCGAAAGAAATAGATGTATCTAAACCATACAAAAAACTTAACAACTAGAAATTCCACAGTTTGGGAACACAGTCAAATGAACATAAGAAAGGCTAACTTAAAAAAAGTTATTTATGCATGCACAATGTTTAAAGAACATATATCATCTTCATGATTCCAATAAATTATTTTTTAGCAATACATATTTTAACACCAAAGTCACAATAAATAAGATCTTTACAGTTCAAGTTTATAACCCTTGCTACACTTCTCAAGGAGCACCGAAGAACTGATGCTTTCAAACTCTGGTGCTGGAGAAGACTCTTGAGAGTCCCTTGGACTGCTTGGAGATCAAACCAGTTAACCCTAAAGGAAATCAACCTGAATATTCACTGGAAGGACAGCTGCTGATGCTGAAGCTCCAATACTTTGGCCACCTGATGTGAAGAGCCGATTCATTGAAAAAGACCCTAATGCTGGCAAAGACTGAGAACAAGAGGAGAAGGGGATGGTAAAGGATGACCCGGTTGGACGGCATCACCAACTCAACGGACATGAATTTCAGCAAACTCAGGGAGACAGTTGCAGACATAGGAGCCTGGCATGCTGCAGTCCATGGGGTCACAAAGAGTCAGACAAAACAGCAACTGAAAACACTTCGCAAAGTGTAACACTGCCAGTGTTTTCTTCCTCTAGGATAGTACTAGAGCCTAACTGTCTCAGGGAAAAGCTGCTAGCTGACAGCTTGTTTTCTAATTCATCTGTGAACAAAACCAAGCTTACTGAGATTACAGCAGATAAAATCCTCTCAGGAAAGAAGAGAGTCAAAGAAGGTCATAAACACAGAAAGAAGGGTACCTTGCCCTGTGCCTCAGAACAGTGGTGTTTGGGAGATCAGAGTGAAAGTGAAAGTGAAAGTCGCTCAGTCGTGTCCAACTCTTTTCGACTCCATAGACTGTAGCCTGCCAGGCTCCCCCATCCATGTGATTCTCCAGGCAAGAATACTGGAGTGGGTTGTCATTTCCTTCTCCAGGGGATCTTCCCAGCCCAGGGATTGAACCCTGGTCTCCTGCATTGCAGGCAGATTCTTTACCAGCTGAGCCCCAAGGGAAGCCCTGGGAGATCAGGGTGAATCTGAACCAAATCCAAGCACATCTGTCCATCCCTGGGTGGACCATACTCAGAAGAATGGAGCAGAATCTGAGGTGAGGTCATTCATTTGATAGATAAGGAAATAGTCTCCGAGAATTTAAATAATTTGCCCCAGGGGACAAAAGCTACTTAGTATAGAACTGAGCTAAAATCTTATCTCGGCTTGATGAAAACTGAGCTGGAATCAAGACTGGAGAAATATCAATAAACTCAGATAAGCATATGGTACCATATTAATGGGAGAGAGCAAAGAAGAACTAAAAGAGCCTCTTGATGAAGGTGAAAGAGGAGAGTGAAAAAGCTGGCTTACAACTAAAACTAAGATCATGCCATCCGGTCCTAACATTTCACGGCAAAGAGATAGGGAAACAATGGAAACAGAGACACACTTTATTTTTTGGGCTCCAACTTCACTGTGGATGGTTACTGCAGCCATGAAATTAAAAGACGCTTGCTCCTTGGGAGAAAAGCTATAACAAACCAAGACAGCATATTAAAAAACAGAGACATCACTTTGTCAACAAAGGTACATCTAGTCAAAGCTATCGTTTTTCCAGTAGTCATGTACGGATGTGAGAACTGAACCATAAAGTAGGCTAAGCGCCAAAGAATTGATGTTTTCGAACTATGGCGCTGAAGAAGAATCTTGAGAGTCCCCTGGACAACATGGAGATCAAACCAGTCAATCCTAAAAAAATCAATCCTGAATGTTCAATGGAAGGACCGATCCTGAAGCCAAAACTCCTATACTTTGGCCACCAGGAGCCAAATCACTAGAAAAGTGCCTGATGCTGGGAAAGACTGAAGGCAGGAGGAGAAGGGGGTGACAGAGGATGAGATGACTGAATGGTATCACTGACTCAAAGAACATGAGTTTGAGCAAACTCCGGGAGAGAGTGAAGGACAGGCAAGCCTGCAGTCCATGGGGTCAAAGTCGGACAAGACTGAGCAACCTTACAATAACTATCTCCTAAACTGGTCAGGTCTTTCCATTTCCCATACCTTACTTTGAAACCCAGCATACCTTTTTTTCCCACAAAAGTAAACAAGATTTCTAGATAATGTAACATGATAAACATACAAGCCAAAATACAGTATATCAAGGAATAATCTTCACAGATCCAGAAAGTTAAAAATAGGAACTTCCATTAGCCAAATTACACAGTGTATTTCTTATTACGAGGAATATAAAGGTGTAAATACTTACCACAAATTAATGAGTTAATTTAATGCTAATTCCAGAAACAAAGCCAAGTGGGGGAGGTGGGCTGGGAACAAAATTATTCTGTAACTCCAGAAAGCCTACTAAAGTTATTTGGGGACTAGCAGGGGTGTGAAGAGGGAAGGTAATAAACAGCAATAGCCTTCCAAAGTATTGAAATACACAAAGATATAAAGTTTACTTTATATCCACAGCAGGTGCTGGAGGGGCAGTGGTCAAGAGATACTGCTCCCAAGAAAGCTGTTTATACACCCAATCACAGGTTCTATGCGAGTTAATACCCAGGCTCCACCCACTGTTAAACGGGATTTTAGGCAGATCACTTGAACTCTTTGTCTCAGTTTCTTCATATGTAAAATGAAATTAATCACAGCAGCTCTTAAATGCTATATTGTCCAAATGAAATAACAATACACACTAAAAGGCTCAGAGTACTCAGCACACTCTAAATGCTCAACAAAAATAATGGTTTTAAGTTACAATGAGTCAAAAAAATCAATTAAAAAAATAGTTATTCAAAAAATGGTACTGGCATAACTTCTAAGCAACTTTAAACCAGTGCTAAGGATCTTTAACTCTTAACATATTTTAAAATATCATACCCCAGAAAAAAATTTGAGAAGTTAATTTCTGAAGTTTGCAAGCAGATGCAAACTGTAAGACTCAGAGAAAACAAGGCCTTAACAGGATAGTACTTGGCAGATAGTTATCTCAAAATGAAAATATAGTTACTTTGGCAATTTTAAAAATAATTTTTTTTTAAGCTATAAACTGAATACACATAACATTGAAGAGTTTGCCTCTTAGGTGCTTCTATCATCAACAATACAAATCAGCTTACGAATAAGCTTTATGTGCTGTCGCCAGCACAAACCGTATCCAAAAAACAAAACTGCAGAACCAGGAACCACATTTAAGAACCAAATATGCTGGGTGATGGCCTTTGGTGTACAACACTAGCCTTGGAACCTGAACCCTCCATTCTCATCTAAAGAGTACTTAGAGAACCACTCAGTGGGAATGATTCAGTTTCAGTGAGCCTCACCTGCTCCTTTGAGATGAACAAAAAAATCAGAAGAGTTAAGACTTTCAACTGTATCAGTCCACTGATAAAGAGATGGCACAAATTAGGATCTGCCCAGGAAAAGGTAGGAAATAACACAAGGCATACCTTTTCCTTTCCTCATTTAGTTCAATTTGGACAAATAAATCATCATAAGACAATGAATGCACCCCAAACTTGAACAAGTACTCTGATCCCCATGTTTAAAAAAGCCAATTCAGTAGGTGGGGTGAGGCCTGAGATCTGTATTTCTCCCAGGTAAGTTCTATCCTGCTAGTCAGGGAACCACAAAAAACAGGAATTAGGTGATAAACGTGATGCACCTGTAGCTAAGCAGCTGCCTGAAAGACTGTCTTTTCTTTCAGCCAAGATGTACCACTCAACTCGAAGATGTATTTAACTCTCATATGCAAAGTTAAATACAAATACACAGAACTGTGGAAGAAACACACCCACACCCTAAACCCACATTCAGCTAAGTTTGTTGTTGTTTTTAATAACCTCAGGCATTGACATCAGATCTGGCTTTCCCTCTGCTACCACCTAACTGTAACTATTAGAGGGGCCGGGTTACTACCTTTGAGCCTCAGCTTCCTCTCATAATAATCCTGAGTGGTTGTCAGGTTCAAAGAAAATAAGAACTGGGCATGGTGATGAGTACCAGCAATTACCAAACAAGAACAATATTTGATTCTGTGGGATTCTATACGGTCAAGTGTTAGGGTACACACACGAAAGGAGCTGCTTGTATGCACAAGTGCCCCCAAGAACAGCTTTTAGAATACAGAGAAGTGAACGCTGGGCTCGCCTGAATGAAGCTGAACACAACCACCTCCTTCTTTCTGCCCCTAATAGACAAGCGTGGGCACAAAACTAATAGAAAGTTGCCAAAGAATTACCTGGAGAGATGAGTGACGACGACATCTATTAATGCTGCTAGGGTCAAAATAGTCATAATAGTTAAACTAGGGTTTGTAAAACTTGGCGTGCAGAGGACGGAGAGGAAGTGAACAAAGCTATCATTTTCACAGGACACGTGGGAACAGGACACTTTACAGAGCCTGAAGGGACGCACTGCTGGGTCCTGACTGACCTGAAGGTGGGCAGAGAACCCCCGCCCAGGAAGATTTGCCGCCTGGGTGCAGGGGCCCGCATTCTGCGGCCTTCCGGGCCCCACCGCTTTGTCTGCCTTCCCCAGACACTACATACCACTCCAGCGCTCTAGGAATCCACGGCCTACCGCACCATTAGGGCCACATCGGCGATGAGGTAGAGGAACCCAGAGGCGCGTGACAGGGTCAGCGACGACAAACGACCAAGCTGACTTCTGAAGCCTTGAAGCGAGGACGCTGGCGGGGAAAGGCTCTACGGACTCTCCCTCATGACCCAACCACCTCCGCCGGTTCTGCCCTCCCATTGGCTGAGACCATTCCAAAGCGAGGATACTCTATCCAATCAGAAACTGTCTTCTTAGACTAAAGCGTTCATTGGTGACCAAGGGAAATACCCAAAGTGTTAAATCGGAGGATCCAATGAGAACCCGGAAAGAGTGATTTGGCCCAAACGACTCTCCGTCTATTAAGCGCTAAGCCAAGAAACATTACCCGGGAGAAACCCTCGCAGTTTCCCGACTACAATTCCCAGAGTTCCGGCTCTTGAGGAACCTCTCTGCCCCTTCTTTCAGCAATTCAAATTGAGCTTTATTTCTCAAACTACTCGTTCAGTTCCAATAAAGCAGTTTTGTAATACTTCATTCGCTTCTGTGGGTCTTAATTCAGAATCTTTTCAAATTCTGTTTTTGCCTAAGAACATTTGCACTATCTTAGCAGCGCGAGGGTTGCAAAGGACAGGGTTTTTTTGTTTTAAATGGAAGCTTCTTTTTGGAACGATTTTTGCCGGGGGTGGTGCGGGGTGTTGGTAAGGAAAAAGAGACAAATGATGAGATAATTTTCTCCAATTCTTAAGGAAGTATTTTTTAAACATTTTTTTTCTATTTAGTTTATCAAAGTAAGGATTTAAATACTTAATTCACGGTGATCACTGACATTTTTGTCTAGGTATAGATTTTATCTTTTTAAATATTTCTCTAAGCATAATTTAAATCCCACAGGCCAGTCTGAGTATAATGATTGCGTTGCACTCAATAACCTCATTGAATAATTCTGAATTCTCTTTCACAGTTTCATTCTGCCAAGTACTAAATATATTAAAGTTCAAAGGAATTTGACAGGCCGCTAATAGAGAAAGTATGAGTGAAAATAAATATCCCAAGCTGTAGTCTCTGCTAACACCTCCAAAATTTGATTCATCTATACGTAAATTTAAAAGCAAAATAGATACTTCTGCTCAAATATTTTTGCCTTCTCTTCTCTGGTTAGGGCCTCCCAGATGGCACTAGTGGTAAAGAACCTGCCTGCCAATGCAGGAGACGTAATAGATGCAAGTTCAATCCCTGGGTGGGAAAGATCTCCTGGAGGAGGGCATGGCAATCCACCCCAGTAGTCCTGCCTGGAGAATCCAATAGACAGAGGAGCCTGGTGGCCTACAGTCCATAGGATTCCATAGGATTCTCAGATACAGTCAGATACAACTGAAGCAACTTAACATGCATGCATGCATCCTTGGTTATTCTACTCTTCCTCCTAATTAATTTGAGCAAAAGGAGCAAGGTTGAGTAGAAAAGGTCTCTTTCACACCATTTGACCTATATCAAAAATACAAAAACATGTTTGGCTGGTTTCTGCTTCCCAAAGTCACAAGAGAGAGTGGTGGTAGTAAGTAAATGTTATGTTGTTGTGCTCAGTGGTGTCTGACTCTTTGTGGCCCCATGGACTGTAACCTGCCAGGCATCTCTACCCACAGAATTTTCCAGGCAAGAATATTGGAATGGGTTGCCATTTCCTACTCCAGGGGATCTTCCCAACCAGGGATTGAACCCAAGTCTCTTATGTCTCCTGCACTGGCAGCAGGCTCTTTACCACTAGCGCCACCTGGGAAGCCCCAGTAAGTGAATACTGAGTCTAAAATAAAAAAGAAACAGAAAATGATGTATAATGTCCGGTGGTAGAAGCACCTGGCAACCCACTCCAGTGCTCTTGCCTGGAAAATCCCATGGACAGAGAAGCCTGGTAGGCTGCAGTCCATGGGGTCGCGCAGAGGCGGACACGACTGAAGTGACTTAGCAGCAGCAACAGCAGAAGCACCAGCTTCATTTGTAACAATCAGCCAGACCAATTAACAACTAGAACAGAAAAAGAAAGAAAGAGGGGGAAAATGGAATTGTAAATGTAGAAAGATGTGAGAAACATATGTCCAAACAGCAGCCAGATTAAACATAGCACATTGATTGAGTAGATGAAATTTCATTCGGTATTGTTATTAAAAACAATAACCCAGGAAAATAAACTTGCTATTTTTGCTAGATTAATTTGCATATTTGAAAGGGAAAAGACATCTGGGGTATTCCCAACTAGTGATTGATAACATAGGTTTTTAGCACCATCCAGAATAAAATGTTTAATAGAGTCTTTAACTTAATTTAAATCATACTTCTGATTTCATAGTATTGAAAAGACCAATTCTTCCTAGCAAACTGCCATTACAGAGAGTAGGTGACTGACGTTAAAAGGCAGGGAATATATTCACAAAAAACAATTACTGGTTTCATAAGCACCTATAATCCTATAAGCCACAGAAATGTCTTTTGAGATTTTAAGAATTTATGTTCCCATGCTAAAAATGAACTCAACACCAGTGAAGTTATAATACCTGCCATTGTGAGTCATAGCTTGTGTTTAACTTCAGATGTCTTGCCACAGGACACAGCTAGAATGTCAGGTTTCTTAATGGCTGTGTTGCTTAAGACATGAATCACACAATGGCAATTTTATTCATTCGATTCATTAACAGCCATTTTGGAACACATACAACGTGCCAGAGACAATCTGAGCAATGGATTCAAAGATGAGGACAATCACTTCTCTCAAAGAGCTCAAGGTCAAATGCAGTGGTTTCCAAAACGTTTTGATCAAGCACTTTTTTTTTTTGAGCATATAGCTCTGATATATGTATATGATTTATTCATAAATTCTATACACACACTATCAAACTACTATGTAAGACTTAAAAACATGTCAAAGTAGAAAAGTTTAAAGGATGAGAAATAAATAGAAGCACTGAAATATAAAATTGTATGAACATAAAAGAGTTAGCCATATATCATTTACCAAAGAATTAAATTCCAGATGGATTAAAAACGCAAATGTAAAAAATGAAATATTAAAAATCCTTTAGGAAAATCTTGGAGACTACAATGAACAAGTAGGGGGAGACCTTAAACAAGAATGGAAATCAAGGAGTTTACAAGAAGAGTAAAAAATGGACATATTTGACTTGTTTTTAAAAACTTTTTTGTATGGAAAAAAGATACACAAGCAAGGTCAATAGGTAAGAGATTTGGGAGGAACTTGGTGAGCAAATAGAGAGTAACATTCAAAAATTGATTACCAATTGTCAAGAAAGGAGTTAACAACTCTATTGAAATTGGGTGTCAGGGAGGGATAAATTGGAAGATTGGGATTGACACATAAACACTACTATATATAAAATAGATAACTAATAATGACATAATGTATAGCACAGGAAACTACTCAATACTTTGTAATGACCTACATGGGCAAAGAATCTAAAAAAGAAAGGATATATGTATAACTGGTTTGTTCTGCTGTACACCTAAAACTAACACAACATTGTAAGTCAACTATCCTCCAATAAAAAAATTTTTTTAAGAAATTGGGTAAAGAATTTAACTTGGTATTTAATCAGGAAATCCATGTGGCCAATAAACATAAAAAGACATTGAAATCCACTTTTAATAAGGGAAAGGAAATTAATTTAACAATGAAAATAATCACTTGACACTGATCAGACTAGCAAAAATCAAAATGACACAAAGTTGCTGATGGAGATAATGGATAAGAAGAGGACTCTCAGATATTGCTGTGAAAATGTAAGTTATCACAGCCTTTTAGAACTCAATCTAGAAAAATCTGTTATAAAAAATAACACATATTTTCAGAATTCCCTGGCAGTCCAGTGGTAAGGACTCTGCGCTTACACTACAGCAGGGCCTGGGTTTGATCCCTGGTCAGGAAACTTGCATCCCACAAACCACATGGTACAGCCAAAAATAATAATATAGTAACTTTACTGGGGGCAGGTGTTAAGTATAGTTTTATATATAACGTGACAAATTTGCAGTAAGTAAAATCATATTGTAATAAAGTGGAGGAGAAGGGAGCAACAGAGCATGAGATGGTTGGACAGCATCACCAACTCAATGGACATGAGTTTGAGCAAACCTCAGGAGATGGTGAAGGACCCGGAAGAATGGCATGCTGCAGTCCTTGGGGTCATAAAGAGTCAGACATGACTGAGCAACTGAACAACCACAAAGAAAAGTCTATGTGTTGGACTCTACATGTGAACATAATACAACATTGTAAATCAACCATACTCCAATAAAAGTTTTTCAAAAATAAAAATCAGTTTAAGTTCCTGGGGAAAAAAAAAATCTATTTGTTAGGTTAAAAGGCAGAGGGGTATTTAGAAGTTCCAGGGAACTACTATTTTAAGTATGAGAGCGACAAACTGGAGGTCACCAAACTCTCTGAGGACATACAAGAGGCCGGAGGCTGGTGGGGCAACCAGTGAGCCCCACTGAGTGGCTTGGTGTCTGTACAGCCTCATTCAAAAAAGCCACAGGATGCCCAGTGGTTCAGACAAATCTGTGTTTGACCACGTGCTGGCTGTATGATTGTGTACTCCTCACCTTGCTGCTGAGAGCCTCAGTCTCTTCTAAAAAACAGAGGTCATGGCAGCTGCCTTCCAAGATTGCTATGGAAATCAGATAAAATAGTATAAGTGAATGAATCCATGCATATAGACCAGTATCTAGAAGACATTCCATAAATGTACATTTAGTCCCACATCTCTCTTAAAATATATACTATCTAGAAAAGATCTGATAAAAGCTAATTTATGGTCAAAAAATTCAGGAGTTCTTGTTTTGAGGGGGAGGTTGGTTTGTTGTTTTTGTTTTGTTTTGGCTATGGCCTGTGGCATGCAGTTTCCCCGTTGGATCAGGGATCAAATCCATGTCTCCAGCCCTGGAAGCACAGAGTAAGCCACTGTACCACCAGCGAAGTCCCAGGAGTACTTGAATACTGGGGAGAAAAAACAAAAAGAAACATCATCAGCCACTTTTGGAGAATTTGAAGAAACCAAATCATTTTTCTGAAAACTACATTATATAGAGAATTAAAACAAGCATTAAATCAAGCCAAGCATTAAACCTGACTTTCTGAAACGTGCTATATTTCAGGGTAACAAAATAGCTGATGTGAGATAATTAGTCTGAAAACTGGTAGATATTAAGAAACAAGCATCAATCCGCCTTTCTTTATAAACATGCCTCAAGGTAACCAATTAGTTAATAAATGAAACAGGATGACAACACATGATCATTGTTGTTTAGTCACTAAGTTGTGTCCAACTCTTTTGCAACCCCATAGACTGTCACCTGTCAGGTTCTTCTGTCCACCAGATTTCCCAAGCAAGAATACTGCAATGAGTTGACATTTTCTTCTCCAGGTGATCTTCACGACCCAGGAATCAAACCCATGGCTCCTAGGCTTCTGTTACAGGTGGATTCTTTACCACCGAGTCATGTGGGAAGCAGTCATCACCCTTTTGCAAACTATAATGAGATCATGGATCTAGGCAGTGATAATCAATAGCTGTTAATGTTTCAAAAAAGAAGCACATGAACATTATGTAGCTTCTGATGCAAGTGTACACGGCCACAGATGAAGTATTCTGGCCAAAAAAATGAACCTGAATCAGATCAAGCCTTTGTATCTAATCAGCAGTTTACAGAAAATAAAAAGAGATAGATGTGTGTGTTAGTCGCTTAGTCATGTCCAATTCTTTTTGACTCCATGGATTGTAGCCCTCCAGGCTCCTCTGCTCACAGGATTTTCCAGGCAAGAATACTAGAGTGGGTTGCCATTTCCTTCTCTAGGGCTTCTTCCTGATCCAGTCATTGAACCAGTGTCTTCTCCATTGCAGGCAGATTCTTTACCATTGAGCCACTTGGGAAGCCTCAATAATAGTATAGATATGTTTTTAAAAAGACACTTCCCCAGTGCTTTCAATGCCAGGGGCCTGGCTCTATCCCTTTTCAGGGAACTAAGATTCCATAAGCCACATGGTGTGACCAAAAATATAAACAAATAACAAAAATAAATAAAAATAAAATAAAGACTCCTTATCTTTTAGTGATATTCACAGAAATATTTATGGTTGAAATGACATGGCTGAGATTAGCTTCAAAAGAATCAAAGAATTTGCTTGTATCAGGCCTTGTGATTTATTCTCTGGCATCACCTCCAAAAAAAAAAAATCAAAGAGGCCAGGAAAGAGTATAAATGAAACCAACAGGAGTGGGAAGCTGTGTGGTAAATATTTGAGGATTCATTGTACTATGCTTTTACTTTTTACATTCAACATTTTCCATAATTACAATTTTTAAAACAAAGCATGATTTACATACATAAAAAAAAGAGCTCTGTGGGTTAGTGTCTATCCCAAACCTGGTTTAGAGAAAGAAATATCACAATCACAGTCTCTGGAAGGCAGTGAGTTTTTGATCTATTTGGATATACGTCTTTTAGGACATACCATACATCAGATGGGTTTGTACACTGATCTGAGAAAAATAAAATAGTTTCAAGGCTCAGAACAACCAAATATATCCAAAAATATATGACTAAATCAGAATAGCTTAGTAATTCTTCCTTGGGCACCATGGTAAAACGCATTCATTTGTACTGAGATTTACATGATGGAAGCTGTTTTAAACATTATTCTCTATTAACAATATCTGCCTTTCATGACCAGAGCCTTGAAGCGAAGAGTACTGAACTATCTGGCATTAACCTCCAGCTTTCAACTCTTCCCTCTTGTGAGATGATGCTATCCCATCAATTATCCTTAAGCAGCTGTCCTGTAGCTGCACCTCTCCTAAACACATCCAGCTGCCCTTTATCTTTTAAGTGTCCCTATCATGGGTATTTTACTGCCTTACCCAGTGGTCTTTTACCAGCTAGGTTTTCTTCGATTCTAAAGTCAGGAACTCTTGAGGCCCATTTCAGTGTGATATATTTCTTTATAGACAGGCAATCAGAGCTGTCAAAAAAGCAAAACGAAAGGGTCTTGTTTATTTATTTCTGTATTTTTGGCTGCACAGGGTCTTCATCACTGCATGAAGGCTTTTTCTAATTGCAGTAAGTGGAGGCTACTCTCTAGCTGCAGCACGTGGGCTGCTCATGTCGGTGGCTTAGTTGGTCGCAGAGTGAGGGCTCCAGGCATGCAGGCTCTGTAGCTGTGACACATGGGTTTAGTTGCTCCACAGCAAATGAGATCTTCCCAGATCAGGGATCCAACCGGTGTTCCTGGCATTGCAAGGTGGATTCTTCATCCCTAGACCACCAGAGAAGCCCTGCCCTTAGTACTGTACAAACATTACACAATTAGTCCTCAGGACTACCCTTTGAAGGTGACTCTTTTCCCCACTGTCAAGAAATTGAGACCCACTGAGGCTGGCTGGCTTGCCCAACGCTGCATAGCTGGTAGTGGCAGGAGCATATTTCAATATAGGTCTGTCTGACTTAGAAGCCCATAGTCTTTCTATCAATACAACACAATTCTGCCTTACCATCAACTAATATGAATACATAGGAACCTAACTTCTTGTTAAATCTCTACATGGAAACTGGCCCACAGTTGGCCTTGGTCATCTTTTTATTCCCTAATATACACTTAATAAGGATAAATCTCCTTGCCTTAATAATGGCATTATAATCCTTTAATTTCCTGTTAAGAATCTGGAGGCATGTAAAGGTCAAGGTATTTTTTCAAGGCTGCATATTGAGTAAGAATGAACCTTTTTTTTTTTTCTCCTCTATTCAATAAATACTTCAACTAGCAGATGAAATTTCAGTTATTCTGGATTCTGCCAAGAAAGCAAAGCCATTTGTTTGGGTCAAGAATTCCAGGATCAGATATACTAAAAAGAGAAGTCTATTTTCTTCTAAAACCCCCAAATGGATTGCCCTGTAACCTTCTACAGTTTTAAACTTAGCTATACAGAGCAATCACATAAGAATCTGGAAAGGAGCTTGGGTATATGTATTTTTAAACAAATTCCTCGGAATTCCCTGGCAGTCCGGTATTACTAACTGTCCAAACTTCCACAGAGGGTGGCGTGGGTTTGATCTCCGGTCTGAGAACTAAAATCCCATGTGCCAAAAAAAAAAAAAAAAATTCCACAGTGAAATTTAAGAACCACTTGATCTTATGGAAGAGTCAGAAATTGTATTAGTTATCTATTGCTTTCTAACAAATTACTCAAAACACAGCAACTTAACACAATAATCATTTATCTCATAGTTTCTATGCATGAAGAACCCATGTGTGGCTGAGCTGGATGTTTCTGGCTCAGGGTTTCTCATGAACCTGCAATCAAGGTGTCAGTGGGGCTGCAGTCATATCAAGGCTCAAGGTGGAGAGGATCTTTTTCCAAGTTCTCTCACATGGCTGTTAGAGGATTCAGTTTCTTACAGGCTGATGTACAGGTGGTCAGAGGCCTCCCTCAGTTTCTTGCCACATGGACCTCTTCATAGAGCAGCTCACATTATGGCAGCTAGTTTCTCAGAGTAACCGAAGGAGAGATCAAGAGAGAGCAAGCAAGTCACAGTCCTTTTGTAACCTAATCTTGGAAGGAACATCACATCACTCTTGCTGTAGTCTATTCATTAGAAGGAAGTCACTAGGTCCAACCCCACCCTCAAGGAGAGGAAATGACACAACAGCATAGATACCAGGCAGGGATCTTTGGGGGCCAACTTAGAGGTTGCCTATCACAGAGAGGTAAACAAAGAATTAAAAAACAAGGCAGTAATATATGTCCACTCAGAGAGGCTAGTATCAGTGATACCTCGGGGCAACAAGTACACCCAGTATCTAGATTTTGGTTCCTAAATACCATTCCAGGACTCCTTGAAGAAAGGGAGAAATGGCGACTCTAATCCTGGGGCAGGAAAAATACAAGATCAGCCTGGAGCTTCTTGTAGTTCAAGAAAAAAGATGATAATCAAAAAACAAAAAGGACGCATGAGTCAACCTCAAAGGTTCAATAGTCAAGATGGAAAAATTTGAACAACAAAATTAAAATCATAATATAAAATATAAACTGAAGTATAAAATAAATATAAATATGCATATTTATAATAAATGAGATATAAATAAGTGGGGGAAGGAGGAAGAAATGAATCTTCTTTACAGAAAAATTCCCGATAATATGCATAAATATTCTACTCCAGGAGGTGAAGCTTAATCTCCCACTCTCCTTCAGTGTGGGCTGGATTTTGTGACTTACTTCCAGACAATATAGAAAGAGGG
Organism: Capricornis sumatraensis; assembly: GCF_032405125.1. Classification (NCBI taxonomy): domain Eukaryota; kingdom Metazoa; phylum Chordata; class Mammalia; order Artiodactyla; family Bovidae; genus Capricornis; species Capricornis sumatraensis. The sequence continues at coordinate 49,185,644 of NC_091079.1, forward strand.
GGGAAAAATGCTATTTTACAGTGTTGACACTAGCAAATACTACTGTGGTCTAGGTGGTCAGGGTTAATTTAACATCAGCATAATTAAGTCCTCATGATATGATGTGAAGAGCATCTAATCCATATGATATTTTCCCCAAAGCTTATAATCCCAGTCTAATCACGAGGTTAAAAAAAAAAAAAGAAACAATCAACAAATTCAAATTGAGGAACATTTTAAAAAATATCTGACCAGATTCCTCAAAACTGTCACGGTCATAGCAAGGTTATGAAAAACAAGGAAAGATTGAGAAACAGACCAGGGAGCCTAAGAAGACATGATGACTAAATGCAATGTGGCACCTTGGATTGAATTCTGAGACAGAAAAAGAGTTAGTAAAATCTGAAATAATTCTGGAATTTGTACCAGTGCTGGCTCCTCAGTTTTATAAATATTTTATGATAATGTAAGATGTTAGCCTTAGGAAAAACTCAGTGAGGAGCACACAGAAACTTTTTGTACTATCTGTGTAACCTTTTCTGTAAATCTAAAGTTATTCCAAAATAAAGTTGATTCAAAACGAAAAATAAAGCACTCTGCTTATAATTTTGAAAACGTGATGACTGCAGAATTTCCCCCTAGAATTAGCTTCTGGCTGAGCACACTTCAAACCCTCTTTGTCTTCCATCAGCTACATACTTCTAATGGCAGTTCCCACAGGACACATCCATTTATGAGACAGAATAAAGAATGCTTAGGAGCTTTCCTGGAAGCCATTCCAACACTGGGAGAGTCAGCAATAACTTATCAGGGCAGTGACTCAAATTCATCTTTTTCCCTCACCCAGATTCCCTAAATGCCCAGAGCCACTGCAGTGCCTCTAGGATGAAGCCAAGTTGAATGAAAAGAACTTGGAATTGAAAAAAATCTTAACCAATCCCCGTTGAGGAGGTCTTTAAGACATCTTCCTTCTAAAGAGTTGGAAGTACCCATGATCATGTGAACTCAGTGCTAGATGCCCTCCTTGGGCCTTGGAAAGAGCCAGTACAAGTCACGGGGTTTTGGCAGAAGCTTCACCTGTCATTGTTGTTTAGTCGCTAAGTCACGTCCAACTCTTTCGCAACCCCATGGACTGTATGTAGCCCGTAAGGCTCCTCTGTCCTTAGGATTTTCCAGGCAAGAATACTGGAGTGGGTTGCCATTCCTGTCTCCAGGGGAACTTCCCCACTCAGGAATCAAACCACATCTCCTGCATTGGCAGGTGGATGCTTTACCACTGGGACACCAGGGAAACCCTCAAAATTTATTAGCTTAGCACTAAATTCACCCTGGAAAGATCTTAGGGGAAACAGGTGAACGCTGTCAGAAATGGTGCAAAGCTTGCCCCCTGCCCCTTTAGCTCAGGTGCTCCTGCTCTTTCATCAGGTCAGGTCCCAGCTCAAGCATTCAGTCCTCTCTGTTAGGCTCCCTGAGAACCCAGGCCAGGTTTAGGAAGGTCTTCCAGGCCCCCTCCATGCCTCCATTATAACATTTGGTTACATAAGTTAAGTGTGTGGTTAGCCTGTAGGCTCAATGAGGGTGTGGTACAAAGCTTTTAAAAATACTTGTACTGTCACAGTGGGCCCCCAACAATCCCTTGTTGAGTAAGTGAATTGATGCTCTTGTTGAAGGAGGGAAGCCCTCGCCAGGGAGAGACTCGGGCACCTGTGATAAGAACATCAAAGCTCTGATGACTGACCTCTGGGGTCAATTACAATCGGAGGGTAAGAAAAACAGCTAATCACCAACAGCCTCTTGAAAGCTCATACAGAAATAGACAGCTTTCTCATTCTACAAATGAATCTTTTACCAGTCCTACACAGGTTACCAAGCTTAATATATTGTTAGCTATCAATATACTGCTAGTTTCATGACAATGATTTGAAATCCAGTGTTCTAGGATACTCAACTATTGAAAAAACACCTGTCCCAATGAATCAGACTAAGATGCTGGAACTGAAGACAATAAAATCCTCATCCATCAGGCACTTTGTATAACCCCACACCCTCACTTCCCCTAAAGACAAACACACCCGAGATAGGAAGGCACAATATAGGCTGGGTGAGGACACGTCCCTACAGCCCGATAAGAAAGAGCTCAACATCTGTTAGCTTAATAAGGGCTTAAGATTCACAGCTTCTTTCAAGGTCATCCATATTTGTGGCCACAATCAAAATGTGGGTTTTCCTACACACCTAGAGCTTGAAGTTTACAAAGCACTTCGCAGCGCAAGAAGTGAAGACAAAAAGCCAGGTTCACGAGAAAGCGCACACGCTGGTCGAGCCCCGCGCGTGCGCACTCTGCGAAAGGCCGCCCCAGGCGCGTCCCGCCGTCACCTCGCCTTCCGCTCCCGGCTCTCAGTGCCCGCCTTCGGGTTAGGCGCTGATTGGTCAGGCTGGCCGGTGCTCGGGGCGGAGACCGGGGTGATTGTCAGCAACGCCCCGGGACAGCCTAGCTTCAAGCCTGAGTTGCCGGAGCAGGCTGCTGGCTGCCGCGCGGCCGAGGTAAAGTGGGGCTGGCGGCTCTGGAGAGCGGTTGGCTTGGGGATCGAGGAGGTGCCCCCGGGCCTGATGGTGGTGGGGAGCCCTGGTGACAGTCAGCGTGGGAGCTGAAGGAGCGTGGTTAGGAGTTGCCGGGAGGAGGGCGGGTTCCGCCGGCCGGTTGGGTGACTGCGCCGCGGGTGATGGGAGAGGCTCTGGGGCCGCTGGGTGGCTGAGGGCTTGGGTGGGGCTGGAGCTTCGGCGGAGCGAAGGGACTTCGGCCGACTAGCCCCGAGGGCTGGGGCTCCTCCCCCACCCCCCACGGCTGCCCCCTGCCTTCCTCCGTCTTCGGTCCGGTGTCTGGAAGGCCCTTGGGCGGCGGTTCCCGTGGATGTTGCGCGTCCCCCGGGATCGGCGGGCGCACCTCCCCACCAGGCCTCGGGCGTCCGGAGAGGGCAGCACACCTCCCGAGCGGCCCGGGGGCTTAACCGACTCAGCTGGCCGGCTTTTTACTGTTTCCATTTTTCGCCTCCTTGGACTTTCCCACTGTGTGTTCTTGACCAGGACCTGCATTAGTCCCAAAGGTGGGGGTGGAAGGGAAAGAATCGACCTTTTAACATTTAAAAACACGTTATATTATGGAAACCTGGTCGAGAGACTAGCATAAAGAACTCAGTGTACCCATCACCCAGTTTCAGCAAGTATCAATAAATGGCTAGGCTTGTCCCTCTCCCCCAGATTATTTTGACGTGTATCTGAGACATATCATTGTATCTCTCTTACTTATTTCTTAGGATCAATAGTCATCCTTTTCCAAGCATTTGCTTCCCAGAGGGATTGAGCAAAATAAGGCACGCTTTAAGGCCTTAGACGGCGCTAATGCATTTTGCGTTAGGAGATTGTGGGCAATTTTCCAACGGTGCCGTCTCATTACCTGGTGCTCAGGCTTTCGAAATCACTGAAAATAAAGGTGCCAAATAATCTAGTTTTGTCTGTAGCTTTACTGCATTTTAGTGGTAATAATATTTTATTTTTACTTAATACATTTTGTTTTAGTATTGATAATTTGATATTTACCGAGTTCTTGATGTGTATGAAGCATTGTGAAAGTGTTTTCACCTGTTAGTTCATTTAACTTTTACAACAGCTGTATGAAGTATTGATGGGTATTATCCCATTTTACAGGTGAGCGGGAAAAGAGGTTTAGAGAGGTTAAGCAGTTTGCCTGAGGTCAGGCTGATGTAAGGGGCTTGTTGTTGTTGTTTGGTCCCTAAGTTGTGTCCAACTCTTTTTCGACCCCATGGACTGTATGTAGCCAGCCAGACTCCTCTATGAGTTTTCACAGGTAAGGATACTGGAGTGGGTTGCTATTTCCTTCTGAGATGGAACCCAGGAGGATTCTTTACTGCTGAGCCACCTGGGAAGCTCTATGTAAGAAGCAGGGGGCTGTAATTTAGCTTGCTGATCCAGGTCACTGCAAAATTCTTGCTCTTTTAACCATAATTGAATGTCCTAAGAATTGTGGAGTAAACCTAACTGCTGTGGAAATTTCTGTTGGGCTACAAATCCATAATGGGAAAATAAACACACCTGGATAGGTATTTTTCGTCCCTTTGAAACAATAAAAGGTTAACACAATTGGTTTTGAGAGTCTCTTGGACTGCAGGAAGATCCAGCCAGTACATTCTAAAGAAGATCAGTCCTGGGTGTTCATTGGAGGGACTGATGCTAAAGCTGAAACTCCAGTGCTTTGGCCACCTCATGCCAAGAGTTGAGTCATTGGAAAAGACCCTGATGCTGGGAGGGATTGAGGGCAGGAGGAGAAGGAGACAACAGAGGATGAGATGGCTGGATGGCATCACCGACTCGATGGACGTGAGTCTAAGTGAACTCCGGGAGTTGGTGATGGACAGGGAGGCCTGGCATGCTGCAATTCATGGGGTCGCAAAGAGTCTCACACGATTGAGCGACTGAACTAAACAATTGGTTTTAAAGTTATGAGCAAAGTATGCAAGTGTAGTTCAATAAAGAAAATTAAAATTTTTTTCTATAGATATGGCCAGTTAAAGGGGAAATGAAAAGGAAAAAAAATCAAGAAATAGTCTCTACCTCTTTTGGCAGTTAGCATATACTGGCTATGTATACTGGATACTTTAGTGTGTCCCTCATCTTCTCAATTTTACACTATTTCTTATCCTCATCCAGTTATTGAGTTGGCTGAAAACTTTGTTCTGGGTTTTTCTGTAACAGCCTTTGGAAAAGCCCAAATGAACTTTTTGGCCAAACCTATAGTTTTAGAGTAAGGACTAGAGAGAGAGAAAGAGACAGCTGGGCTTATTCAGAGGACAGTAGAGAAGACTTGCTGAGTTGGAGTTTAGGATTCCTACTGTAGAGTAATTCAGAAGTCTAAAAGTAAGGTTAAATTCACACATGAAGGAACTTGAGTGCCAAATTTAAGAAATTTGAATTTTGAGCAAAGAAGTGACATGATCACAGTCTCCTAGGAATATAATGAGCTGGCTCTGTCAAAAATGGCTTCACCTGAGACGTGGAAGCAATTAATGATTTGACCTGCTGAATATAAAAGAAATGGGCTTTCCAGGTCTCTCTGCTGCTGCTGCTAAGTCACTTCAGTCGTGTCTGACTCTGTGTGACCCCATAGACGGCAGCACACCAGGCTCCACCATCCCTGGGATTCTCCAGGCAAGAACACTGGAGTGGGTTGCCATTTCCTTCTCCAATGCATGAAAGTGAAAAGTGAAAGTGAAGTCGCTCAATCGTGTCCGACCCTCAGCGACCCCATGGACTGTAGCCTTCCAGGCTCTTCCACCCATGGGATTTTCCAGGCAAGAGTACTGGAGTGGAGTGCTGTTGCCTTCTCCGTCCAGGTCTCTCTAGTGGCAAAGAATCCGCCTGGCAATGAAAGAGACGTGGGTTCGATGTCTGGGTTGGGAGGATCCCCTGGAGTAGGAAGTGGTAACCCACTTCAGTATTCTTGCCTGGAAAACTGAAGGACAAAGGAGCTTGGTGGGCTACAGATCCTGGGGCTGCAAAGAGTTCGACAAGACTTAAAGCAACTCAACAACAACAAATATCCATGAGCCCTATTCAGTTTCAGGAAGAAGGAACTCAAGGCAATACAAAATGGCATAGGGAAGGGTGATATACATTCTGTCTAGTGCTGTGCAGGGAGGGGGAGGTCATGCTCTAAGTGAGTCTGGCAATGAAGCAAGACTCACGGTGTATTAATTTTCCGGGGCTGCCGTAATATGCTGAGTGACTAAGCACACACATCTAAAGGAAATAGATTTTGGTTCAACTGGTGAATTTATGGACATAAGGAAAGAAATGGAGGAAAAAAGTCTGTAAAAGAGTAAGAGACAGTGTGGTGCAGTGGTGCAGTAGCTTCTAAAGTCCAGGTAAACTTCAGTTTCTACTCCTTTGTTTTCTTGGGTAATCTTGGTGATGAGTATTATTAATGTATAGTTGCTTTTTGAATCGTTGACAACTCAACTGTTCATCTGTTCTTTTATATGTTTATTATATACTGTTGATACAAATTGCACCACTTAGTTTAAGCAACAAAATGGGGCACTGTAATCTCACTATGTAATGATACAGAAGAAAGGTGGAGAATTCCATCACCTCGCCTCAGACACAGGCAATGTTAAGCTTTGGTACCTTTTCAGATCTTTTCTTCTGTGTATGTGTATGCATAAAATATTTATTTCACCACTATTTCTATGCTTTATTTTTTTAAACAGTATCACATATACGTTAGTCATTTAGATGTTTATCAGATATCCTTCCTTTTTGTTTTAATGGCCATAAACTTAGAATGGGTATGTTGAATTTAACTATTTCCTCATTGATGGACATTTAGTTTGCTTCTAGAGTTTCTCTTCTGCAACTAGTACTTCAGTAACTAGGCTTCCCTCATGGTGCAGTGGTAAAGAATCTGCCCGAAAGGAGGAGACTTGGGTCTAATCCCTGGAGAAGGGAATGGCAACCCACTCCAGTATTCTTGCCTAGAGAATTCCATAGACAGAGGAGCCTGGCGAGCTACAGTGTATGGGGTCGCAACTACCCTTACTAGCTTTTAAAAACGCAACATTTTTTTTTTTGAAACTGATACAACATTGTAAATGAACTATATTTCAATAAAAAGTTTAAAAATATTGTTAATTGGAAAAAAACACTTTAATTTAAAAAGTATGATTTATTGACTTTTATCATAAGGTAATTTTATATATACTTAATATGTAGAGGACAGTAATTATTACACAGCTCATCAATTTGCTTGGCCCAAAGAAGCAGTTTTAATTAGTGAAAAATATTACTGACTTCCAAGTGATGTGAGTGAGTGTTTCTACTGGTGTCCAGGACCACTTAAGATACTTGAGCAGTCTTTTCAAAAGATTGTTTTAAAACTGATGCCAGAATACTTAATTCATTTGCATGGGAATGCTTAAAATAACACTTTAAGGAAATTCCTGTGTCATTCACAATAGGGTTATAGGTCAGAGTTAAATGAAAATGACACATCTTTAATTCAGATGGAAACATACAATTACCATAAGCTCTTTTATAACATAGGAGAGAAAGTCATCCTCTAAAAATGTTAGTGAAAATGTCCCTCAAAAGTTAGTTTCATATCTAAAGCTCTTTTAATTTGAAAGAACTTTTATCAAGTTTTAATTAGGTAATGTTCTTAGGCTTCTTATCTAAATAGTTTGTTGTTGAGAGATGTAGTACAGGTCATGAGATTTATTCATTTGTGGACTGAAAAGACTTAAACTTATTCTATGTCAGATTCTGTGTTGGGTACTGAGAATGTAGCAGTATATTTAATTTTGTATGACTAGTATAGAATATTAGTTCTAAAATACTGCCAGTAAATTCCATACCCATAGGTCGAATACTATGTCATTACTTAATAGTGTGGTAAAGTGTTCTGATTTAAAGTCTCAGCCCAGACTCATGTGGAATCTATAGCTGTGGTCACTAGACTTGAATTTCAAGTTTAATTTCTAAAAAGTAGGGTAGGGTGTTGACATATGGTAGACAACATTTTATTACGGTAAATAAACATTTTTGGGGGGGGGGGGCTGGGGCTTCCCAGGTGGCTCTAGTGGTAAAGAACCCTCTTGTAAATGCAGGAGATAAGAGATACAGGTTTGATCCCGGAGTTGGGAATATCCCCTGGAGGAGGGTGTGGCAACCCACTCCAGTGTTCTTGCCTGGAGAGTTCTATGGACAGAGGAGCCTGGAAGGCTGCAGTCCATAGGATTGCAGAGTCAGACATGACTGAAGTGAATTGACATGCACACATATGCATTTTATATATTTTTTAATTTAAAAATATTTAGTTGTTTAGTTTTGGCTGTGCTGGGTCTTCATTGCTGGGCATGCTTTTCTCTGATTGCCGCAAGTGGAAGAGGGCTGCTCTTCATTGTGGTACTCGGGCTCCTCATTGCGGTGGCTTCTCTTGTTGTGGAGCGCAGGCTCTAGGGCACATAGGCTTCAGTTGTTGTGGCAAGTGGGCTCAGTAGTTGTGGCTCCTGGGCACTCGAGTGCTGGCTTAGTAGTTGTGGTGCCCAGGCTTAGTTGCTCTGCAGTATGTGGGATCTTCCCAAACCAGGGATCGAACCTTTGTCTCCTGCACTGGCAGGTGATTCTTTACCCCTGAGCCACCAGGGAAGCTCAATAAGCATTAAAAAAATAAATAAATCAAATAACATTCACCTACTGTCCCCATATCCTAAAAGAAACAGCATTTTCACACTAGAAACGTAAGAAGGATATGTTCTCAAAGGACAGTAATTTTGGGGGGGGGGCGGGGTGGTGCCTTGCATAACTTGTGGGATCCTAGTTTCCCCAACCAGGGATTGAACCTAGGGCACGACAGTGAAAACAGAGTTCTAAGCTTTGGACTGCCAAGGAATTCCCATCAAAATAAAGGACAGTAATTTTAAATTGATTAAGTTTTTGTTTTTTACTTCATGGCCCTTGTTTTTCTTTTGCATCGTTGTTTGCACCCAGAATGTAGATTGTCCTTTGGGGTGCACAGATTTGGTTTACCTGACTTCTTAGTTTTCTGAAGACAGGAAACATTATTCCAGTAATTTAGCCAATCGAATAACTAAGAATGTTCTGTTAATCTTTTTACACTCCCAGTATAAAGTGGTCACACTCTTCTGTTACATTGTAAAGATAATTAAGTGGCCATTTCTGTGAATAGTTTACAAAGATCTTATAAAAATAAGCTCCATGTACTATTGTAGCTTTTAAAGTTTGTAGCATTTTAAATTTACTGACAACTTTGTTATGCCTGCTAGCAGGTTTCTTGTGAAGCTATTGCTAATAACTTTTTAAAAGTCATAACTATCTCAAAAACATATACTGCATTAGTTGAAACAATTTTATTTGATTTGATTGTGGGCTTCCCTAATAGCTCAGTTGGTAAAGAATCCCCCTGCAATGCAGGAGACCCTGGTTCCATTCCTGGGTCAGGAAGATTCGCTAGGGATGTAGAGAAGGGATAGGTTACCCACTCCAGTATTCTTGGGCTTCCCTTGTGGCTCAGCTGGTAAAGAATCCACCTGCAATGTGGGGAGACCTGGGTTTGATCCCTGGGTTGGGAAGATCCCCTGGATAAGGGAAAGGCTACCCACTCCAGTATTCTGGCCTGAAGAATTCCATCACTTCATGGGAAATAGATGGGGAAACAGTGGCTGACTTTATTTTTCTGGACTCCAGAATCACTGCAGATGGCGATTGCAGCCATGAAATTAAAAGACGCTTACTCCTTGGAAGGAAAGTTATGACCGACCTAGACAGCATATTAAAAAGAAGAGACATTACTTTGACAACAAAGGTCCGTCTAGTCAAGCCTATGGTTTTTCCAGTCAAGCCTATGGTTTTTCCAGTGGTCATGTATGGATGTGAGAGTTGAACTATAAAGAAAGCTGAGCACCAAAGAATTGATGTTTTTGAATTGTGGTGTTGGAGAAAACTCTTGAGAGCCCCTTGGACTGCAAGGAGATCCAACCAGTCCATCCTAAAGGAGATCAGTCCTGGGTGTTCATTGGAAGGACTGATGTTGAAGCTGAAACTCCAATACTTTGGCCATCTGATGCAAAGAGTTGACTCATTGGAAAATACCCTGATGCTGGGAAGGATTGAGGGCAGGAGAAGAAGGGGATGACAAGGGATGAGGTGGTTGGATGGCATCACTGACTGAATGGACATAGGTTTGGGTGAACTCCAGGAGTTGATGATAGACAGGGAGGCCTGGCGTGCTGCGGTTCATGGGGTCGCAAAGAGTCGGACAAGACTGAGCGATTTTCACTTTCACTTCACTTTTAATTGATCTACCTGTGTGCTACCAGGTGCTTCCCTGGTGGCTCAGGCGGTAAAGCGTCTGTCTACGATGTGGGAGACCTGGGTTCCATCCCTGGGTCGGGAAGATCCCCTGGAGAAGGAAATGGCAACCCACTCCAGTACTATTGCCTGGAAAATCCCATGGACAGAGGAGCCTGGTAGGCTAAAGTCCATGGGGTCGCAAAGAGTCGGACACGACTGAGCACACTTCCACTAGTGTCTAAACAGCACCAACATAAGTGTGTGCTATTATATATTTTTGTAGTATTTGTGAAGGGAAAAGAAAGTCTCTTTTCAGTGTTTATCTATTTCTTATTCAGTTTTGATTCTCTCTTCTACCAGCTCTCATCCTCCCCACAACCCTGCTATAGTACTGCATTGTATTTCTATGTCTAGTCTAGCCAGATTAGATTATAAGCCTATGCTATCATCATATAATTCTAGAAGTCAAATTTTACACACACAGAACCAAACAATCAAAACAAAGTGCAGCCTGATTCGTAGCCATCTTTTTTAAACCTTTTTTTTATTGTGAAGTGTAACACCCAGTGTAACACAGGAAGATGGATAAACATAAATGATACAGCTCAGTATATGATCACAAAGCAAACACTCATGTAGTGACCACCCAGATTAAGAACTAGAAAGTTGCCCACCCTCTGGAAAACTCCTTTTGCTGCCTTGCACCTGTTACCCATCCCATGCAAAGGTAACCACCATGGTTAACACCTTACACTATGGGTTTGTTTTGCCTTTTATGATTTTCTGCATGCCTTTAAGAGCTACAGTGATGTCCCCTTTTTCATTCCTGTTACTGGTAATGTGTGCCTTTTCTCTCCTCAGTAAATCTCATTTAGAGGTCAGTTCTTTTTACTACTCTTATCAAAGCACCAACTGTTGACTTGGTGATATTTCTCTGCCATGATAGTTCTCCGATGCTTTCAAATAGTTAATTAAAAAAAAATTTTTTTTTGGTTCCACTAGTTTACTTGTTCTCAGCAGCAGGGAGTTTGTCTGAAATTAACCTAGTTCACATATAAATAGAAGTAAAATTCCTCTTAAGATATCTGTTTACAATTGAGAGTATAGAAAAGACACTGGCTCAGGGCTTAGATGCCTTTTGTTTAATATTCAAGTATTAACTGAGCAACTGTTGTATTCTATATAGTTTGCTGAGTGCTGGGGTCTTCAGATGAGTAAGCTAGGTGATTAAAGTGCTGTGGAGGAGATAGGCAGTTTAGATACATTGTTTTAATGTGCTGTGTAGGAGAATACAGGAGGGCCCTAATACTGGTTGATCAGGAGGTGAAAGCTAAACTGAAACAAAAGATTAGTAGAAGCTAGCATAGTGCTCTAGCAGACTAGAGGTAGGACATTTGTAGCAACTTCAAGATGTGAGATTTAGTCGTTTTCCTACAGCCCAATTTTCGTAAGTGAAGGCTGGTGTACTTACCAAGTTCTGGCTTGTTGAAGAAACAAAACAGTAGAAAAGGGGACTGAAAATACTAAAAAGCAGTGGTTCAGATGTGGGGCTGCATGAGGCAGAAGAAAGTGAAGGTGGGAAGGGATTGACTAGGATGATGGAAAGTTCAGGGGAGGGAGACTGAAGGTCTCCATATGGTGCAAGGAGTGTCTGAGTGAAAGCTGTGATATTTGGATTTTGTAACTTCTAGATTTTGTTTTTAAATGAAAAGTAAAACATGCTTTGTAGCATTGTTCTAAGCAGCACAAACCATACAAAGAAAAAAATTACTTCTCCCTGCTCTGGCCAATTTTAATAGTCTGATGTAAAGCTGGTTGGGTGGTGCTGAATTCTCTTAACTTTTGCTTGTGTGTGAACCTTTTGATTTCTTCATCAAATCTGAATGAGTCTTGCTGGTTAGAGTATTCTTGGTTGTAGTTTCTTTCCTTTCATCATTTTAAATATACTGTGCCATTCCCTTCTGGCTTGTAGAGTTTTTGTTGACAAATCAGCTGATAACCTTAAGGGAGTTCCTTTGTATTAATATGTTGTCATTTTTCCTTGTTCCTTCTAATATTCTATCTTTGTCCTTAGTTTTTGTCAGTTTAATTACTATGTGTCTTGGTGTGTTTCTCCTTGGTGATTATCCTGTCTGGCACTCTCAATAAAACTTGAATCCTACTGTCTGCTGAGGGGCAGGGCTGCACTCCCTCCCTGTTAGTTTGGCCTGAAGCAACCCAGCCCTAGAGTCTATAGGCTCTGTGATAGGGCTAATGGCGACCACAAGAGGGCTCATGCCAGTGGGCACGTCCCAGAACTGCTCCTGCCAGTGACTCTGTCCCTGCTGTGGGCCGCTGCCACCTCACGTTTCTGCAGGAGACCCTTCAGCACTAGCAGGTGGGTCTGGTTCGGTCTCCTGTGGGTCACTGCTCCTTTCCCCTGGGTCCTGGTACATACAAGATTTTGTGTGTGCCCTCCAAGAGTGGAGTCTCTGTTTCCCCCAGTCGTGTAGAAGTTCCACAGTCAAATCCTGCTGGCCTTCAAGGTCAGATACCCCGGGGATATCCAATCCCTTTGTCAGATCTCCGGGCTGGGAAGCCTGATGTGAGGCTCAGAATCTTCCCATCAGGGGGAGAACTTCTTTGGTATTATGGTTCCCTACTTTTGTGAGTCACCCACCTGGTGGGTATGGGATTTGATTTTATCATGATTGTGCCCCTCTTCCTGTCTTGTTGCAGCTTCTCCTTTGTCTTTGAACACAGGGTATCCTACTCTGCCATCTTGAACCAATCTCTCTCAATTGGCTTATCTTTCTATAAATGAAAAGGTTGAAGATTTTTGTCTTTTACAGAATGAAATCCTAGTATATTACTCTCCTGTATCATACTATCAAGTCATTACATAGACTAACTCACTTTTAATAGAGGCATAAAGCTTTATAATATGCATATACTGTAATTAACAGGTGTTTTATTGATGAACATTTAAAATTGATCCTAGTTTTGTGACTAGAAGACGCACTGCAGAAAATATCTTTATATATGTTTTCTATGTGTAATGCTTTTATTTCTGCAAAAAATTCCTGAAAGTTACATAATTTAATCAAAAGCTATATGTGTTTTTAAAACTTATTTGAGGAAATGGCAACCCACTCCAGTATTCTTGCCTGGAAAATCCCATGGATGGAGCCTGGTAGGCTACAGTCCATGGGGTCGCAAAGAGTCGGACACGACTGAGCGACTTCACTTCACTTCACTTCACTGAGGCATAACTTACATTATGAAAAGTATGTAAGTGTGCAGCATCTTGATAAGCATTCCCAGAGTAAACACATCCAACTGTCTGTCTGTCAAGAAATACAACTTGGCCAGCATCCACTGAAATCCCTCAGTCAGGCCTACTATCAGTCACTACCTCTGTCTCCACAACAATCAGGAAAAAAACTTTGAAAAAATTCATAATGTGTGATTAGCCTGCTTTTAGTTTTACCTGTCTTAGATCTTAATGTAAATAGACTCAAACAGTGCTGTATTGGATGCATTATTGTAAACATTATAACCACTCAGCACGGCAAGAATATGTGTTTATGATGTACTAGTGCTGATGAGTCCAGAGTGCACAATTCCATTTAGGGAAGGACTTGGAGAAGAGAGGACTCAGGACTCATAGTTGAATGATGGGGAATGCTCAAGCGCTCTTAAGTCAGTCCTCATGAGGAACAGAGGGTGGCCAAGCAGTGCTTCCTAAGGAGAGCTGCTTTTGCTTGTTTCTTAAATGAAGGTACAATTTGCACACAGCAAAATTCACTCCTTTTGGTAGATTTCTTTGAACACAGTCATGTAACCACCACCACAATCAAGATATAGCCTATGTCCATTTTTCCAAAACTTGCCTTGTGCTCTGTTATAGTTGTTACAGTGGAGTTCTTGTTCCTCCACTGACAGTCCGAGGTGACCCCTGATCTATTCTGTTGTCTCTTTAGTTTTGCCTTTGAGGGAGAGTTTTGAAAAGAACTTAACAGCAGTAATTCGGAGATGGTTGGATAGCATCACCGACTCAATGGACATGAGTTTGAACAAACTCTGGGAGATGGTGAAGGACAGGGAAACCTGGCATGCTGCAGTCCTTGGGGTCGCAAAGAGTTGGACATGACTGAGCAACTAAACCGCTACCATCACCACCACAAAGAGCAATGATTGATTGGAAACAGCCTGGTATAAAGTGATCGAGAGTAAGCAAGCACTGGGCCCGTTGACACAGCATTCTACAGGGAGAGCCAAGCTTCAGTTTGGTGAGGGAGGAAACACTTACCTCCATTCAGACAGGCTTCCAGAGAGCACAGTGGAGGGGTCTGGAGTAAAGAGTAGCTGTAGGAGGCCCCCAGCTATGTGACCTCTCTTCCCTGTGTTCTGTTTAACATCCTGGATGAACATTCCCCTTATTGAAAATTCCTGTTAGTTTTTTGGTGACAATCTCTCTCACATTTTTGTTACCTCTTTTGAATATTTTTTCCCACTGACCTTTGCTTGATCTTCAGTTATTTCCTGAGATTTCTATCCTGGCTTCATTTCTTACTCTCTGAGTTAGCCCATTCACTCTTAGGTTGCATTTTCTAAGCCATGCTTCCTAATCTTTATCTCTAGTGCAGACTCTCTTCCTCACAAGAATAATTTTTAAAAAACTTTTCACTTAAAAAATGAGCGAAAAAACTTCTCAATGGAAGGTATCAAAATATGCCCCCCAAACCTGTGAAGAACCCCCTACTAAAATTAAAAAGACTGACAGTACCAAGTATTGACCATTGACAATACCAGGAATTGTTGAATAGCTAGAGCTCTTTTATTTATCTGCTTTTGAGAGTATAATTGGTAACCTCAGAAAAGTTAGTTTCTGTTAAAGATTTAGCTATGTATCTGTATATATTATGATCTAACAATCTTACTCCTGGGTATAAACTCAAGAGAAATTAGTTCTTATGTGTACCTTGCTATGTTATGTGCATGAATTGTTTCAGCAACTTTATTTGTAACAGCTAAAAATAGAAACAACCCAAATGTTCACGAACAGTAAATCATGTAACATAACATTGTAAGTTAACTATATACTTCAACAAAATAAAACAAGAAACAAAAACCCCTAGTAAATTGGGTAAGTAAATTGTGGTAGAGTATCATAGCAAAATATTGCACATCAGTGAAAAAGAACTGTGATTCCCGAATCATGGGAATAAATCTCGCAGGCAATGTTGAGTGAAAGAAGTCAGACCCAAAAGAGTACGTACAGCCTGCCACTGTGATAGACTGCAAAAGTTAGAGCACTGTTTAGATGGGTGAAGCATGGATATTGACTGGGTGGAGGCTCACAGGAGCTCTTGGCATTCTTTTAAGTGTTTTATATTTTGGTTTGGATGGAGGTTCTACAGGTTTGTACCTGGACACACTGAAAATTTTTGCACTTTTCTGTGTAAGTTATAGCTCAGTTTCTAAAAAAGCGGTAAGGGGAATTCCCTGGGCATCCAGTGGTTAGGACTTGGCACTTTACTGCTGAGGACTCAAGTTCAGTGCCTGATTAGGGAACTAAGATCCCACAAGTCTCGAGGCATGGCCAAAAAACCCCCCCAAAAAACAGAAAACGGTGATAGGTTTTCAAATCCTACATAAAACTCTGATCAGTTGTTTTTTTTTTTTTTTTGCCAGCCATCTTCAGCTTATTTTGGCCCTCTCTACTGTTCATTCCCATTACCTCTCAGAGTATCCATTCTTATAAGCAATTATAGATGCTGGTAATATTAAAATATATTAATACCTCACCACTGTTATAGTTGTGACCGTTTCTTAGTTACCAGAAAATTATATGTTCCTGTTAGTGCTTTCTCTTTCATTACATACTTTGATCTGTCATTAGAGCTGGTCTCTTTCTAGTTCATGTTTCACCCAGCGTCTGGCATCTTTATGGCATCTTTATTCTACCCCACCCCTCTCCATTCTTTGTAATTGTTCATCCATCAAGTTCTTCTCAAAGTGTGGGCCACAAACTTTATTTCTGGTCCATGAGAGGATAAACTTCTATCAGAATGTGAATCAAATATATCACAAAGTACAGTTTTTTTAAAGGCTTCCTTGAGAAGAAAGCAGCACATTGCTTTATAGTCTGGTGTACAGTCCTTGTCACTTTGGAGACCAGCTCTTCCAGTTAGCTGGTTTATGCCATGTGAGTTCATAATTGTGTCAGATATACAGTATATTGATGGGGAAAGGAGGATGAGTGGCAGGGTCATAGTGCCAGTGAGTGTGGAAGAACTTTGTCTTTTTTTTTTGACATTCTGGCATCTGAAGTCCTGCCTTATCTTTATGAAATTCCTTTATTATTTTGGTGGAAGGTAGAATCTGCTTCTCACTATAGCCAGGTGCGTGCTCAGGCTCTCAGTCATGTCTGACTCTGACCTCATGGATTGTAGCCTGCCAGGCTCCTCTGTCCATGGAATTTCCCAGGCAAGAAAGAATACTAGAGTGGGTTGCCATTTCCAACTCCAGGGGATCTTCCTGACCCAGGGATCGAATCCACCTCTCCTGCCAGGCAGATTCTTTACCACTGCACCACGTGGGAAACCCTGTAGCCAGGTAGATTTGACCAAACAAATGCCACTAGTAGGACAGCAACTCAGGAGTCAGTGAGACAGAGAAGTGGGACCTACTAGATTCTGTTCCATCAGTAGTCACAGTAGCAACTGCAGACGTGTCTCCCAAGACAGTTTTGCTGTAATTTTGGATGTCTTTCCTGGTTGTGTAGCCTCTAAGTTTCTTCTAAGATTGTTATCTACTGGGTGTCTTTCCATAAATATATTTTCTGCTTAAGTCAGCCACAGTAGGTTTTCATCACTTTCAACATAGAACCCTGACTGGAAAAGTTTAAAAATAGTTAGAAAAACAATTGTAATACTAGTTTATATAAAGCTGATCTCAAGCAAAAAATTTTTCTAATTTACACACACACCACAAAGGTTTAAGATGTTGTAGACTAGACTGACTTTGTGAAACGTGTTGTAGACAGTAAAGATTCTAAATAATAATAATTTCACTTTAGTATTTGCATTTTCAAATTTCAGTGTGCTTTATGGACCATGTGCTGCTATGTATGCCTGAAGTACTTGAAATGCAAATTTGGAGAGACTTTGCCATCTAAATGCTTGGCTGGATTAAATGCCTAATTAGGATGATTTTTCAACAGGTTGGAAGCATGCAATCGGTGAGTGCTCAAAATTCATTTTTAAAATCCAGACGTTGATAATTTTTTTCTGGGAAAAGTGAATCTATGTATGGCCAACATATGTACTGTTTAATTTGCTTGCTATTTAAATCATGGACGTGAATCTTTATCCAGCATCCTAAGGGATGGGTTACATTGAAAATTTACCCAATCCAATATTCATGTGACTGTTAAAAGCAATGAAATTTGTTATTAGTGAGGAAAAGGCTTAAACATATATATATAACCCACTGAATAAAATATGTTTGACTAATGCTTGACAACTCAGTGTTGTAGAACTGTTAATATTGAAATATTGAATGCTTTTATAATGTGGTTTATCACACAACTGTTTACAATAAAAGTCATGTCTGCTAAAATACAACTACCAGATACAAAGAAAAAATTAGTGTAATATGGTTATTCTATGCCAAAGATGCTCTAATCTTAACATTTAAAAAATATATTCTACTGACACAGAATTTTTTTTCAGACCCAGTGTAAAGTTATTAGAACAATAGTTGTACCAAGCATATTTTGTGGGACATGTATTATTTTCAAATTTGGTGTTATTGGTGACATGGAATTAAGCTGTTTTCTTAAAAGATATAGGCAAGTTACATAATTTGAGTATACTTTTAATTGCACTGCTTTTATGTTTTGGTTTTATTTTGTGTCTCTTCATGTTAGAAGGTTGAACTTTTATTTCCCCCAAGCTCCCAAAGTTAACATCTATTTTCTTTGGAGATAAAAAGCTAAGAACCAAATAAAATTACCCTTTTTTATAGTTGCATAATTTTGAGATTATCATCTTGAGGATAAGCAATGGGAAAATGGTTTGTAAAGTGAATACTGTCATCTTTCAGTTGCATCTTCTCACGTTTCCAGCTTCACATAGTGCGGCTATACCACCTTTCTTGTCTGCCGCTTAGCACTATTTGGCTACCTGGGGCAAATGAATTCAGTACTGACAGCAAGAGAATTTCTATTCCATTCAGAAAGTCAGGAAGCTTTTGTTGCTAATGAGTCCCCCAAAGTGAAGCTTTACAGTTTGTCATTCCTTTTCATTTGCAGTTTTAGTAAGAAGTGTAGTTTAGTCGAAAGATGATATATAGGTCTTGGATGCACACACACCTCGGTCTGAAATTTATCGTTGCCAGTTACTTTCTTCATCTGCAGAATACAGATGGGAAGAACTGCTGCTGCACAGTGAGCCTGTGGATTAAATGGCAGGGTTTGTACAGTGCCTATCAGTGGCTTGTATGTAGCGTAGGTATAGTCAGTGATGGGGAACTTCCTACCATTTTGCTCTGTCATCCTCCTGCCCCCGCCCGAAATCAGGAGATGTGACCAGGGCTGATTGAGGCCAAAGTGCAGAATTTTGTTTCAGGAACAGATAACACACTTTACCTAGTTTAATTTGCTTATTTAGCTTTATTCATTTTGAACTCTAAAGCGGGTGCGTTTCATCAAAGAATGGACCAGGTAAGAGAGCATTCATTTGCTCCCAATATTATGATAAAAACTGACAGCCCTTTTTACTAATGGCAGATGGAAATACCATTTTTTTTTTTTATGTAACATATGATCATCACCTTTAACCAGTTAACTGAGTCTATATAAAAATAAATTTTCTCCTAACATGAAGCAGTATGACCCTTTGGAGTTATTTTCTATCTTTGTTTCCTGGATCTCTCAGCCTGCTACCTAGGAGTAATCTGAAAATTAAAAAAACAACAACAACAACAAAAAAACTACTTTTTAGTTCCATTTTTCAATGATAAAGTACGTATTTCTCACTGTTTTGATATACAAATGAACTCAGTACTGTGTTTGAATGTATTCAAGAAGAAAAACTG
The DNA here is from genome assembly GCF_032405125.1 of Capricornis sumatraensis. Taxonomy (NCBI): domain Eukaryota; kingdom Metazoa; phylum Chordata; class Mammalia; order Artiodactyla; family Bovidae; genus Capricornis; species Capricornis sumatraensis. Next base: position 49,204,592 of record NC_091079.1, read on the forward strand.
CTTTCATCCTTTACATATTTTTGTCTGCCTAAAAAAAAGTGCAAGTCTGAGATCAGGATTTTGTTTTTGGTGATGATAACCTATTTGTATTTTATCACACAATCAGCGCCATCATAATAACTATCATTCATTGGCTTAGTATACCCAGTTCTTTTAGGCATATTATCTGTGTTCACTAGGACAATGATTTGTTATTTAAACAGATGAGGAACCTGAAGTTCAAGAGTGTTTACCTGAGTTGTCTAAAGTTACCTGACTAACAAGTGGCTGAGCTATAATATGAATCCAATTCTGATTCCCAAAACCTCTTTTTTTAGTGTACTTTGCTACCTTTTATAATAGGGGAAGATGACAGTATTTATTAAATAATACATACTTAAATCTTTTAACTCATTTAATGCTCATAGGCATGAGGTCCCCATTTTATAGATGAGGAAAGGGAAATAGAAAGGGATCAATGACTTGCCAGCTTTATACAGACAATAAGTGGTAGTGCCTACTTTTATTTTTTTATTTATTTTAATCTTGGCTTTTAAAGCCAGTCCTACATGCTGCTGAGGCCTCCGTTTTCTCTTCATTGCCTTCCATTTGGCCTCAACATTTGTTTGACTTTAAAACTATATACAGCTGACCCTTGAACAGTGTGTATTTGAACTGCTCACATCCAGTGATATGCAGATGTTTTTCAGTAGTAAATACTACAGTACTCCAG